>NC_069499.1:481171172-481486172 GCF_027579735.1 Bombina bombina
CCCTTCTAATACTAATCTTACTAAATGGTTGATAGCATTGCTGGGGTCTTAACTCCTAAATTTAAATATCTAAAAAATAGAAATCAAACAAGATATCTCACTTCTTACTACCGAGGTTAGACAATTCTCAAATAGACTCCAGGGAGCAGAGCAAATAATATCAGATCTTGAGGATCTCAATGAGGCATTCAGATCCAAACCAGAAGCTAATAGTTCTACAATTGCCAAAATACATCTTAAACTGGAAGATCTGGAAAATTGTTCCAGAAGGAATAACATCCGAATTATAGGTCTCCCTGAGAATAAAAAACGGTTACACTGGTACAGCTCCTAGGTATCCCTACCCCTCACTCTTCCTTTTTAATAGAAAAAGCTCACAGAGTAGGAAGCTCAACTATGAATGGGAAAAATGGATTCAAATCAAGACCAATTATAGCAAAAAAAATTAATTTTCAGGATAAGGCCACCTTTATGCAATATTACCGGAAAAAACAACCTATATTGTTAGATGATTCAAAAATTTCCCTTATTCAAGATTTTTCCTACGAAACATCTTTAAAGAGGAGAGAGTTATCCCCACTTTGCACTAAGCTTGTTAATCTGGGGATATAAGCTACTATAATATTCCCAGCTAGACTGAAAATTTCAACTCAAGATCAGGTTTTTGATAAAATTTAAAGATGCTGAAGATTCTCAGGTAGTTAAAAACTTTTTATTAGATGCTAGCTAAGGAGGTCTATTGTCCCCTTGTGGAATATCCTTATATGTTTGGTCCTTTTTGGTTTATGGGTTAAGGCTCATGATCAATAATCATGAGAAAAAAAATCCCCTTTACCCCCCCTTTTTTTTTTTTTACCACTACCACCATTATCCTGTTTGAAGGTTTATGAATAGATTGACACCCTTGAATATTATTTCCTGGAATATAGGAGGCATTGCCTCTCCTATTAAGCATAAAGCAATTATAACACATCTGAGATAGCTAAATGCGGATATAGCACTCCTGCAGAAAACACACTTAAATATTGAAGAAACTAAAAAATTTAAATTTTCCTGGGTAGGAAATGTAATTTCTACCTCTAGTGTGAATAGGAAGAGAGGAGTCGCTATTTTAATTGGGGAAAAAATTAATCATGACGTTTTATATGTTGATGCAGATCCAGAAGGCAGATATTTTCTTCTTAAAATAAAACTGGCTAACCTTATTTATACAATCTGCAATGTCTATGCTCCAAATTATTTCTGCACAGATTTTTGGGACTCTCCCCAGTTGAGGATACTGCAACATAAGCAGGGTCATCTTATATTTGGGGGAGACTTTAATATCGCCCCGCAATACCCTCTTGATAGATTTAGAGAAAAGGAGAATCAAACCAAAACTAAAAAAAGATCGCCTATTTTTCAAAATCTTGCTGTGAGAGATATATGGAGAACACAAAATCCTGACTCTAGAGAATACTCTTGTTTATCAAAAGCCCATAAGACATTCTCTAGAATCGACTTATTTCTAGTCGACGATAATATAGTTAGACTATTATATATATACTCTATATGCCTCTCAGATCATGCTCCGATCCTTCTTCAAATTCAATACAAAAATCATGGTCTGCACCCATCACGCTTGATGGGGGGGTATTATACTTTTTTTTACAGGTAAAAGAGCTGATTACTTTGGGGCAATGCCCCGCAAAAGGCCCTTTTAAAGGCTATTTGTAATGTAGTTTAGGGTAGGGCTTTTTATTATTTTGGGGGGCTTTTTTATTTTATTAGGGGGATTAGATTAGGTGTAATTAGTTTAAAAAACTTATAATTATTTTATTATTTTCTGTTATTTAGTGGGGGGTTTTCCGTACTTTAGATAATTATTTTAAATTGTATTTAATTGTATTTAGTTTAGGTAATTAATTTAATTATAGTGTAGTGTTAGGTGTAATTGTAACTTAGGTTAGGATTTATTTTACAGGTAAATTGGTATTTATTTTAACTAGGTAGTTATCAAATAGTTAATAACTATTAAATAACTATTCTACCTAGTTAAAATAAATACAAACTTGCTTGTAAAATAAAAAAAAAACCTAAGATAGCTACAATGTAACTATTAGTTATATTGTAGCTAGCTTAGGGTTTATTTTATAGGTAAGTATTAAGTTTTAAATAGCAATAATTTAGTTAATGATAGTAATTTTATTTAGATTTATTTAATTAATTTATATTTAAGTTAGGGGGGTGTTAGGGTTAGGGTTAGACTTAGATTTAGGGGTTAATAACTTTAATATAGTTGCGGCGATGTTGGGGGCGGCAGATTAGGGGTTAATAAATGTAGGTAGATGTCTGAGATGTTAGGGACGGCAGATTAGGGGTTAATAAAATTTAACTAGTGTTTGCGAGGGAATGCGGCGGTTTATGGGTTAATATATATTTTATAGTGGCGGCGATGTCCAGTTTGGCAGATTAGGGGTTAAAAATATTTTTTTAGTGTTTGCGATGTGGGGGGAGCCTCGGTTTAGGGGTTAATAGGTAGTTTATGGGTGTTAGTGTACTTTTTAGCACTTTAGTTAAGAGTTTTATACTACGGCGTTAGCCCATAAAACTCTTAACTACTGACTAGTGATGTCGCGAACCTAAAATTTTGCGTTTGCGAACGGCGAACGCAGACTTCCGCAAATGTTTGCGAACCGGGCGAACCGCCATTGACTTCAATGGGCAGGCGAATTTTAAAACCCACAGGGACTCTTTCTGGCCACAATAGTGATGGAAAAGTTGTTTCAAGGGGACTAACGCCTGGACTGTGGCATGTCGGAGGGGGATCCATGGCAAGACTCACATCGAAAATTACATAGTTGATGCAGAGTCTGGTTTTAATCCATAAAGGGCATAAATCACCTAACATTCCTAAATTGTTTGGAATAACGTGCTTTAAAACATCAGGTATGATGTTGTATCGATCAAGTAGTGTAAGGGTTACGCCCGCTTCACAGTGACAGACCAAACTCCCCGTTTAACGCACCGCAAACAACCGCAAACAGTCCATTTGCTCAACCACAAGATCGATAGATTTGATAGATAGATACATAGATTACATAGATCAATAGATGCAATATACATTTGATAGATACCAATTACATAGATCAAAAGATGCAATATACATTTGATAGATACCAATTACATAGATCAAAAGATGCAATTTACATTTGATAGATACAAATTACATAGATCAAAAGATGCAATATACATTTGATAGATACGAATTACATGGATCAAAAGATGCAATATACATTTGATGGATACGAATTACATCAATAGATGCAATATACATTTGATAGATACGAATTACATAGATCAAAAAATGCAATGTACATTTGATAGATCTGAATTACATAAATCAATAGATGCAATATACATTTGATAGATACAAATTCCATAGATCAATAGATGCAATATACATTTGATAGATATGAATTGCATAGATCAATAGATGCAATATACATTTGATAGATATGAATTACATAGATCAAAAGATGCAATATACATTTGATAGATACGAATTACATGGATCAAAAGATGCAATATACATTTGATAGATACGAATTACATGGATCAAAAGATGCAATATACATTTGATAGATACGAATTACATCAATAGATGCAATATACATTTGATAGATACGAATTACATAGATCAAAAGATGCAATATACATTTGATAGATATGAATTACATAGATCAAAAGATGCAATTTACATTTGATAGATACCAATTACATAGATCAAAAGATGCAATATACATTTGATAGATACGAATTACATAGATCAAAAGATGCAATTTACATTTGATAGATACAAATTACATAGATCAAAAGATGCAATATACATTTGATAGATACGAATTACATGGATCAAAAGATGCACTATACATTTGATAGATACGAATTACATCAATAGATGCAATATACATTTGATAGATACGAATTACATAGATCAAAAAATGCAATATACATTTGATAGATATGAATTACATAGATCAATAGATGTAATATACATTTGATAGATACGAATTCCATAGATCAATAGATGCAATATACATTTGATAGATATGAATTGCATAGATCAATAGATGCAATATACATTTGATAGATACCAATTACATAGATCAAAAGATGCAATATACATTTGATAGATACCAATTACATAGATCAAAAGATGCAATATACATTTGATAGATACGAATTACATCAATAGATGCAATATACATTTGATAGATACGAATTACATAGATCAAAAAATGCAATGTACATTTTATAGATCTGAATTACATAAATCAATAGATGCAATATACATTTGATAGATACAAATTCATAGATCAATAGATACAATATACATTTGATAGATATGAATTGCATAGATCAATAGATGCAATATACATTTGATAGATACCAATTACATAGATCAAAAGATGCAATATACATTTGATAGATACGAATTACATGGATCAAAAGATGCAATATACATTTGATAGATACGAATTACATCAATAGATGCAATATACATTTGATAGATACGAATTACATAGATCAAAAGATGCAATATACATTTGATAGATATGAATTACATACATCAAAAGATGCAATTTACATTTGATAGATACCAATTACATAGATCAAAAGATGCAATATACATTTGATAGATACGAATTATATAGATCAAAAGATGCAATTTACATTTGATAGATACAAATTACATAGATCAAAAGATGCAATATACATTTGATACATACGAATTACATGGATCAAAAGATGCACTATACATTTGATAGATACGAATTACATCAATAGATGCAATATACATTTGATAGATACGAATTACATAGATCAAAAAATGCAATATACATTTGATAGATATGAATTACATAGATCAATAGATGCAATATACATTTGATAAATACGAATTCCATAGATCAATAGATGCAATATACATTTGATAGATATGAATTGCATAGATCAATAGATGCAATATACATTTGATAGATACCAATTACATAGATCAAAAGATGCAATATACATTTGATAGATACGAATTACATAGTTCAAAAGATGCAATATACATTTGATAGATACGAATTACATGGAACAAAAGATGCAATATACATTTGATAGATACGAATTACATCAATAGATGCAATATACATTTGATAGATACGAATTACATAGATCAAAAGATGCAATATACATTTGATATATATGAATTACATAGATCAATAGATGCAATATACATTTGATAGATACGAATTCCATAGATCAATAGATGCAATATACATTTGATAGATACGAATTACATGGATCAAAAGATGCAATATACATTTGATAGATACGAATTACATCAATAGATGCAATATACATTTGATAGATACGAATTACATAGATCAAAAGATGCAATATACATTTGATAGATATGAATTACATAGATCAATAGATGCAATATACATTTGATAGATACGAATTCCATAGATCAATAGATGCAATATACATTTGATAGATACGAATTACTTAGATCAATAGATGTAATATACATTTGATAGATACGAATTCCATAGATCAAAAGATGCAATATACATTTGATAGATACGAATTACATAGATCAAAAGATGCAATTTACATTTGATAGATACGAATTACTTAGATCAAAAGATGCAATATACATTTGATAGATACGAATTACATAGATCAAAAGATGCAATATACATTTGATAGATACGAATTACATGGATCAAAAGATGCAATATACATTTGATAGATACGAATAACATAGATCAAAAGATGCAATATACATTTGATAGATACAAATTACTGAGATCAATAGATGCAATATATATTTGATAGATACGATTGATAGTTAGATAGATTCGATAGATAAATAGATAGATTTGATAGATATATAATTTCCCTGACAGAGAATTACAAGACGTGCGGTCTGGGACTGGGACCCGTGGTGTGTTAAGTACTAAGTAGAACTATTCTTAGCAGTTTAATACCTGTTACTCCCCCTATCGGGGGAGGTCTATATGGCCTTGATTTTCTGAACAGGGAGATGGAAGAAGATGCTTGGTCTGTCCTACTTCAAATTTGGCCGAAACACAAGTGGCTGTCACAAAACAGTCCGGCCACAAGATCGATAGATTTGATAGATAGATCCATAGATTACATAGATCAGCGGTTCCCAACCTTTTTTCTCTCCTGTACCCCTTGATTAGGCTTTCCATTTATGAGTACCCCCTCTCTTCATTACCCCATCCCTCAAAATAAAGGAAGCACTTTTTTATAGGGGAGGTAAGCTATACCTAAATTGCATACGACTGTACGTGTATCAACAGGATTAAAGCTCAGATCTTATTCTCAGGAGTCCTGTTGTGTGGCTGGTGCCCCTGGCAGCTGCCTGGTTGCTCCTAAACAAGGCCCTGGGGGGGGAGTCAAAGTGTAATGATCATAAAAATAAATATTTAAATTTGTGAGATCAGATCGATATTAACCACCCAGCCACTATGAACGTTTTTAGTTGGAAGTGAAGCAATCTGAATCAAGCAAGCACTAGAAGCAGTACTTTACTTACCGGCACTGACTTAAACCTGCCTCGCCTGTGTGACTCGCAATCTCAACGGCTCTATCACACGTGTCCACGTAGCTATGCTGCTGAGGTGCAGCTTCTATTTGAGCACTTGCAGTCAAAATTGTGTGCATGGGACAGAGGTGGGTGGAGCAGGAGGCTAAGCTGTCTGGTGACACAGGGTGATCATTAATATGTGAACCGGAGTCATCCACACCTGGTCCACATATTTCAGGTGCAGGAGCTCCCATCTGCCTATATGCCAGGCCAGGACTTCATTTGTCACTTTCCGGCTAAATGCTCCTTCCTTCCACAGTTCCACAATGCTTATTAGTTGATGACCCATTGAGAGTGCCCCCCCCCCCCGACCCTCCCCCCGCATCTTCCGCCATTACCAACAATATTTTTGCGTACCCCCAACCGGCCTGCCAAGTACCCCCAGGGGTACACGTACCCCAGGTTGGGAACCGCTGACATAGATCAATAGATGCAATATACATTTGATAGATACCAATTACATAGATCAAAAAATGCAATATACATTTGATAGATACAAATTACATAGATCAAAAGATGCAATATACATTTGATAGATACAAATTACATGGATCAAAAGATGCAATATACATTTGATAGATACGAATTACATAGATCAATAGATGCAATATACATTTGATAGATACAAATTACATAGATCAAAAGATGCAATATACATTTGATAGATACGAATTACATAGATCAATAGATGCAATATACATTTGATAGATACGATTTTAAGGAGTGTGTGTCACCATAAGCTTACTGGTGTGTTTGTAAAAGCTAGTCCTGAGTGAAATAATAGTAGTTCCTTCTGGAACAGGTAGTCCTGTCTGATTCTTTCCGGTATACCAGTTGCAGAGGTTCTGACTCTGCATTCTGGCTGCACAATCAGTAGGTTTCACGACCTAGCCAATCATCTGTTGCCGTTTCTGAACATGACAGACTTCCTGCTTCTGAATGGGGCTTTAACTACATATTTAACCACTTTGCTGGGATTAAAATTGTATTTATCTAGAAGAGCCAGTTCAATACTATGTTCTGTTGAAATATAACATGCCCTTTTAATGTCCTTTTAAATGTTGTATCATTTAAATATTGGTTTACAGGTTTCTACTGAAGACTAAATTGGAGAAGCAATTGTATTTACATACTATTTGCTTTTATATATTATTTGTATGCCCTTACATAGATCAATAGATGCAATATACATTTGATAGATACGAATTACATAGATCAAAAGATGCAATATACATTTGATAGATACGAATTACATAGATCAATAGATGCAATATACATTTGATAGATACGAATTACATAGATCAATAGATGCAATATACATTTGATAGATACGATTGATAGTTAGATAGATTTGATAGATAAATAGCTCATTTGAAAGATATATAATATCCCAGACAGAGAATTACAAAGACGTGCGGTCTGAAACCCATGGTAAGGTTACTTCCTTTTGCACAATCGAGTATACCAGTTGCAGAGGTTCTGACCCTGCATTCTGGCTGCACCTCTCCCTGCAGGAGAGATCTGTTACAGAGTCTGTGGGCCTGTATGCAAAGAGCTGGCCTGCCTGAAAGGAGCAGCAAGGCAGATCAAAAGATGCAATATACATTTGATAGGTACGAATTACATAGATCAAAAGATGCAATATACATTTGATAGATACGAATTACATAGATCAAAAGATGCAATATACATTTGATAGATACGAATTACATAGATCTAAAGATGCAATATACATTTGATAGATACGAATTAAATAGATCAAAAGATGCAATATACATTTGATAGATACGAATTACATAGATCAATAGATGCAATATATAATTGATAGATACGATTGATAGTTAGAAAGATTTGTTAGATAAATAGATAGATTTTATAGATATATAATTTCCCTGACAGAGAATTACAAGACGTGCGGTCTGGGACCCGTGGTGTTTTAAGTACTAAGTAGTACTATTCTTAGCAGTTTAATACCTGTTACTCCCCCTATCGGGGGAGGTCTATATGGCCTTGATTTTCAAAACAGGGAGATGGAAGAAGATGCTTGGTCTGTCCTCCTACTTCAAATTTGACCGAAACACAAGTGGCTGTCACAAAACAGTCCGGCCACGAGATCGATAGATTTGATAGATAGATCCATAGATTACATAGATCAATGCAATTTACATTTGATAGATACCAATTACATAGATCAAAAGATGCAATATACATTTGATAGATACGAATTACATAGATCAAAAGATGCAATTTACATTTGATAGATACGAATAACAGATCAAAAGATGCAATATACAATACATTTGATAGATACGAATTACATGGATCAAAAGATGCAATATACATTTGATAGATACAAATTACATAGATCAAAAGATGCAATAAACATTTGATAGATACGAGTTCCATAGATCAATAGATGCAATATACATTTAATAGATACGAATTGCATAGATCAATAGATGCAATATACATTTGATAGATACGATTGATAGTTAGATAGATTTGATAGATAAATAGCTAATTTGAAAGATATATAATTTCCCAGCCAGAGAATTACAAAGACATGCAGGCTGCGACCCATGGTAAGTTTACTTCCATTTGCACAATCGAGTATACCAGTTGCAGAGGTTCTGAACCTGAATTCTGGCTGCACGTCTCCCTGCAGGAGAGATCTGTTACAGAGTCTGTGGGCCTGTATGCAAAGAGCTGGCCTGCCTGAAAGGAGCAGCAAGGCCGATCAAAAGATGCAATATACATTTGATAGATACGAATTACATAGATCTAAAGATGCAATATACATTTGATAGATACGAATTACATCGATCAATAGATGCAATATACATTTGATAGATACAAATTACATAGATCAATAGATGCAATATACATTTGATAGATACGAATTGCATAGATCAATAGATGCAATATACATTTGATAGATACGAATTAGATAGATCAATAGATGCAATATACATTTGATAGATACGAATTACATAGATCAATAGATGCAATATACATTTGATAGATACAAATTGCATAGATCAAAAGATTCAATATACATTTGATAGATACGAATTACATAGATCAAAAGATGCAATATACATTTGATAGATACAAATTACATAGATCTAAAGATGCAATATACATTTGATAGATACGAATTACATAGATCAATAGATGCAATATACATTTGATAGATACGAATTACATAGATCAATAGATGCAATATACATTTGATAGATACGAATTCCATAGATCAATAGATGCAATATACATTTGATAGGTACGAATTGCATAGATCAATCGATGCAATATACATTTGATAGATACGATTGATAGTTAGATAGATTTGATAGATAAATAGATAATTTGAAAGATATATAATTTTACAGACAGAGAATTACAAAGACGTGCGGTCTGTGACCCATGGTAAGGTTACTTCCTTTTGCACAATTCAGCCTTTTTATACGAGGGTCCCTGACCCTCAACAGGCACAACAGCATGAAATACCACATATGCAATCCTTTTCCACAATAGAGTACAGGTATGGCATAGATTTTAGGAACCCGGAGATCATTTTTAGGAACCGGGAGATGGAAAAACATGCTTGGACACCCAGTACAGGTCGTTCTCCTTCAGCATTTTTATAGGAGTGTCCCCGACCCACAACAGGCACAACAGCATGAAAGACCACATATGCCATCCTTTTGCACAATCGAGTACAGGTATTGCATCGATTTTAGGAACCCAGAGATAATTTTTAGGAACAGGGAGATGGAAAAACATGCTTGGACACCCAGTACAGGTCGTTCACCTTCAGCCTTTTTATACGAGGGTCCCCGACCCTCAACAGGCACAACAGCATGAAACACCACATATGCCATCCTTTTGCACAATCGAGTACAGTTATGGCATCGATTTTAGGAACCCGGAGATAATTTTTAGGAACCGGGAGATGGAAAAAGATGCTTGGACACCCAGTACAGGTCGTTCTCCTTCAGCCTTTTTATACGAGGGTCCCCGACCCTCAACAGGCACAACAGCATGAAATACCACATATGCCATCCTTTTGCACAATAGAGTACAGGTATGGCATCGATTTTAGGAACCCGGAGATAATTTTTAGGAACCGGGAGATGGAAAAAGATGCTTGGACACCCAGTACAGGTCCTTCTCCTTCAGCCTTTATATACGAGGGTCCCCGACCCTCAACAGGCACAACAGCATGAAAGACCACATATGCCATCCTTTTGTACAATCGAGTACAGGTATGGCATCAATTTTAGGAACCCGGAGATAATTTTTAGGAACCGGGAGATGGAAAAACATTATTGGACAACCAGTACAGGTCGTTCTCCTTCAGCCTTTTTATACAAGGGTCCCGACCCTCAACAGGCACAACAGCATGAAACACCACATATGCCATCCTTTTGCACAATCGAGTACAGGTATGGCATCGATTTTAGGAACCCGGAGATAATTTTTAGTAACCGGGAGATGGAAAAAGATGCTTGGACACCCAGTACAGGACGTTCTCCTTCAGCCTTTTTATACGAGGGTCCCTGACCCTCAACAGGCACAACAGCATGAAATACCACATATGCCATCCTTTTGCACAATCGAGTGCAGGTATGGCATCGATTTTAGGAACCCGGAGATAATTTTTAGGAACCGGGAGATGGAAAAAGATGCTTGGACACCCAGTACAGGTCGTTCTCCTTCAGCCTTTTTATACGAGAGTCCCCCGACCCTCAACAGGCACAACAGCATGAAATACCACATATGCCATCCTTTTGCACAATAGAGTACAGGTATGGCATCGATTTTAGGAACCCGGAGATAATTTTTAGGAACCGGGAGATGGAAAAAGATGCTTGGACACCCAGTACAGGTCCTTCTCCTTCAGCCTTTATATACGAGGGTCCCCGACCCTCAACAGGCACAACAGCATGAAAGACCACATATGCCATCCTTTTGTACAATCGAGTACAGGTATGGCATCAATTTTAGGAACCCGGAGATAATTTTTAGGAACCGGGAGATGGAAAAACATGCTTGGACAACCAGTACAGGTCGTTCTCCTTCAGCCTGTTTATATGAGGGTCCCGACCCTCAACAGGCACAACAGCATGAAACACCACATATGCCATCCTTTTGCACAATCGAGTACAGGTATGGCATCGATTTTAGGAACCCGGAGATAATTTTTAGTAACCGGGAGATGGAAAAAGATGCTTGGACACCCAGTACAGGACGTTCTCCTTCAGCCTTTTTATACGAGGGTCCCCGACTCTCAACAGGCACAACAGCATGAAACACCACATATGCCATCCTTTTGCACAATCGAGTGCAGGTATGGCATCGATTTTAGGAACCCTAAGATAATTTTTAGGAACCAGGAGATGGACAAAGATGCTTTGACACCCAGTACAGGTCGTTCTCCTTCAGCCTTTTTATACGAGGGTCCCCGACCCTCAACAGGCACAACAGCATGAAATACCACATATGCCACCTTTTTGCACAATCGAGTGCAGGTATGGCATCGATTTTAGGAACCCTAAGATAATTTTTAGGAACCGGGAGATGGAAAAAGATGCTTGGACACCCAGTACAGGTCGTTCTCCTTCAGCCTTTTTATACGAGGGTCCCCGACCCTCAACAGGCACAACAGCATGAAATACCACATATGCCATCCTTTTGCACAATAGAGTACAGGTATGGCATCGATTTTAGGAACCCGGAGATAATTTTTAGGAACCGGGAGATGGAAAAACATGCTTGGACACCCAGTACAGGTCCTTCTCCTTCAGACTTTATATACGAGGGTCCCCGACCCTCAACAGGCACAACAGCATGAAAGACCACATATGCCATCCTTTTGTACAATCGAGTACAGGTATGGCATCGATTTTAGGAACCCGGAGATAATTTTTAGGAACCAGGAGATGGAAAAAGATGCTTGGACACCCAGTACAGGTCGTTCTCCTTCAGCCTTTTTATACAAGGGTCCCTGACCCTCAACAGGCACAACAGCATGAAATACCACATATGCCATCCTTTTGCACAATAGAGTACAGGTATGACATCGATTTTAGGAACCCAGAGATAATTTTTAGGAAGCGGGAGATGGAAAAACATGCTTGGACACCCAGTAGAGGTCGGTCTCCTTCAGCCTTTTTTTACGAGGGTCCCGACCCTCAACAGGCACAACAGCATGAAACACCACATATGCCATCCTTTTGCACAATCGAGTACAGGTATGGCATCGATTTTAGGAACCCGGAGATAATTTTTAGGAACCGGGAGATGGAAAAACATGCTTGGACACCCAGTACAGGTCGTTCTCCTTCAGCCTTTTTATACGAGGGTCCCCGACCCTCAACAGGCACAACAGCATGAAACACCACATATGCCATCCTTTTGTACAATCGAGTACAGGTATGGCATCAATTTTAGGAATCCGGAGATAATTTTTAGGAACCGGGAGATGGAAAAACATTATTGGACAACCAGTACAGGTCGTTCTCCTTCAGCCTTTTTATACAAGGGTCCCGACCCTCAACAGGCACAACAGCATGAAACACCACATATGCCATCCTTTTGCACAATCGAGTACAGGTATGGCATCGATTTTAGGAACCCGGAGATAATTTTTAGTAACCGGGAGATGGAAAAAGATGCTTGGACACCCAGTACAGGACGTTCTCCTTCAGCCTTTTTATACGAGGGTCCCTGACCCTCAACAGGCACAACAGCATGAAATACCACATATGCCATCCTTTTGCACAATCGAGTGCAGGTATGGCATCGATTTTAGGAACCCGGAGATAATTTTTAGGAACCGGGAGATGGAAAAAGATGCTTGGACACCCAGTACAGGTCGTTCTCCTTCAGCCTTTTTATACGAGGGTCCCCGACCCTCAACAGGCACAACAGCATGAAATACCACATATGCCATCCTTTTGCACAATAGAGTACAGGTATGGCATCGATTTTAGGAACCCGGAGATAATTTTTAGGAACCGGGAGATGGAAAAACATGCTTGGACACCCAGTACAGGTCCTTCTCCTTCAGACTTTATATACGAGGGTCCCCGACCCTCAACAGGCACAACAGCATGAAAGACCACATATGCCATCCTTTTGTACAATCGAGTACAGGTATGGCATCGATTTTAGGAACCCGGAGATAATTTTTAGGAACCAGGAGATGGAAAAAGATGCTTGGACACCCAGTACAGGTCGTTCTCCTTCAGCCTTTTTATACAAGGGTCCCTGACCCTCAACAGGCACAACAGCATGAAATACCACATATGCCATCCTTTTGCACAATAGAGTACAGGTATGACATCGATTTTAGGAACCCAGAGATAATTTTTAGGAAGCGGGAGATGGAAAAACATGCTTGGACACCCAGTAGAGGTCGGTCTCCTTCAGCCTTTTTTTACGAGGGTCCCGACCCTCAACAGGCACAACAGCATGAAACACCACATATGCCATCCTTTTGCACAATCGAGTACAGGTATGGCATCGATTTTAGGAACCCGGAGATAATTTTTAGGAACCGGGAGATGGAAAAACATGCTTGGACACCCAGTACAGGTCGTTCTCCTTCAGCCTTTTTATACGAGGGTCCCCGACCCTCAACAGGCACAACAGCATGAAAAACCACATATGCCATCCTTTTGCACAATCGAGTACAGGTATGGCATTGATTTTAGGAACCCGGAGATAATTTTTAGGAACCAGGAGATGGAAAAAGATGCTTGGACACCCAGTACAGGTCGTTCTCCTTCAGCCTTTTTATACAAGGGTCCCTGACCCTCAACAGGCACAACAGCATGAAATACCACATATGCCATCCTTTTGCACAATAGAGTACAGGTATGACATCGATTTTAGGAACCCAGAGATAATTTTTAGGAAGCGGGAGATGGAAAAACATGCTTGGACACCCAGTAGAGGTCGGTCTCCTTCAGCCTTTTTTTACGAGGGTCCCGACCCTCAACAGGCACAACAGCATGAAACACCACATATGCCATCCTTTTGCACAATCGAGTACAGGTATGGCATCGATTTTAGGAACCCGGAGATAATTTTTAGGAACCGGGAGATGGAAAAACATGCTTGGACACCCAGTACAGGTCGTTCTCCTTCAGCCTTTTTATACGAGGGTCCCCGACCCTCAACAGGCACAACAGCATGAAACACCACATATGCCATCCTTTTGTACAATCGAGTACAGGTATGGCATCAATTTTAGGAATCCGGAGATAATTTTTAGGAACCGGGAGATGGAAAAACATTATTGGACAACCAGTACAGGTCGTTCTCCTTCAGCCTTTTTATACAAGGGTCCCGACCCTCAACAGGCACAACAGCATGAAACACCACATATGCCATCCTTTTGCACAATCGAGTACAGGTATGGCATCGATTTTAGGAACCCGGAGATAATTTTTAGTAACCGGGAGATGGAAAAAGATTCTTGGACACCCAGTACAGGACGTTCTCCTTCAGCCTTTTTATACGAGGGTCCCTGACCCTCAACAGGCACAACAGCATGAAATACCACATATGCCATCCTTTTGCACAATCGAGTGCAGGTATGGCATCGATTTTAGGAACCCGGAGATAATTTTTAGGAACCGGGAGATGGAAAAAGATGCTTGGACACCCAGTACAGGTCGTTCTCCTTCAGCCTTTTTATACGAGGGTCCCCGACCCTCAACAGGCACAACAGCATGAAATACCACATATGCCATCCTTTTGCACAATAGAGTACAGGTATGGCATCGATTTTAGGAACCCGGAGATAATTTTTAGGAACCGGGAGATGGAAAAACATGCTTGGACACCCAGTACAGGTCCTTCTCCTTCAGACTTTATATACGAGGGTCCCCGACCCTCAACAGGCACAACAGCATGAAAGACCACATATGCCATCCTTTTGTACAATCGAGTACAGGTATGGCATCGATTTTAGGAACCCGGAGATAATTTTTAGGAACCAGGAGATGGAAAAAGATGCTTGGACACCCAGTACAGGTCGTTCTCCTTCAGCCTTTTTATACAAGGGTCCCTGACCCTCAACAGGCACAACAGCATGAAATACCACATATGCCATCCTTTTGCACAATAGAGTACAGGTATGACATCGATTTTAGGAACCCAGAGATAATTTTTAGGAAGCGGGAGATGGAAAAACATGCTTGGACACCCAGTAGAGGTCGGTCTCCTTCAGCCTTTTTTTACGAGGGTCCCGACCCTCAACAGGCACAACAGCATGAAACACCACATATGCCATCCTTTTGCACAATCGAGTACAGGTATGGCATCGATTTTAGGAACCCGGAGATAATTTTTAGGAACCGGGAGATGGAAAAACATGCTTGGACACCCAGTACAGGTCGTTCTCCTTCAGCCTTTTTATACGAGGGTCCCCGACCCTCAACAGGCACAACAGCATGAAACACCACATATGCCATCCTTTTGTACAATCGAGTACAGGTATGGCATCAATTTTAGGAACCCGGAGATAATTTTTAGGAACCGGGAGATGGAAAAACATTATTGGACAACCAGTACAGGTCGTTCTCCTTCAGCCTTTTTATACAAGGGTCCCGACCCTCAACAGGCACAACAGCATGAAACACCACATATGCCATCCTTTTGCACAATCGAGTACAGGTATGGCATCGATTTTAGGAACCCGGAGATAATTTTTAGTAACCGGGAGATGGAAAAAGATGCTTGGACACCCAGTACAGGACGTTCTCCTTCAGCCTTTTTATACGAGGGTCCCTGACCCTCAACAGGCACAACAGCATGAAATACCACATATGCCATCCTTTTGCACAATCGAGTGCAGGTATGGCATCGATTTTAGGAACCCGGAGATAATTTTTAGGAACCGGGAGATGGAAAAAGATGCTTGGACACCCAGTACAGGTCGTTCTCCTTCAGCCTTTTTATACGAGGGTCCCCGACCCTAAACAGGCACAACAGCATGAAATACCACATATGCCATCCTTTTGCACAATAGAGTACAGGTATGGCATCGATTTTAGGAACCCGGAGATAATTTTTAGGAACCGGGAGATGGAAAAACATGCTTGGACACCCAGTACAGGTCCTTCTCCTTCAGACTTTATATACGATGGTCCCCGACCCTCAACAGGCACAACAGCATGAAAGACCACATATGCCATCCTTTTGTGCATCAATTTTAGGAACCCGGAGATAATTTTTAGGAACCGGGAGATGGAAAAACATGCTTGGACAACCAGTACAGGTCGTTCTCCTTCAGCCTGTTTATATGAGGGTCCCGACTCTCAACAGGCACAACAGCATGAAACACCACATATGCCATCCTTTTGCACAATCGAGTACAGGTATGGCATCGATTTTAGGAACCCGGAGATAATTTTTAGTAACCGGGAGATGGAAAAAGATGCTTGGACACCCAGTACAGGACGTTCTCCTTCAGCCTTTTTATACGAGGGTCCCCGACTCTCAACAGGCACAACAGCATGAAACACCACATATGCCATCCTTTTGCACAATCGAGTGCAGGTATGGCATCGATTTTAGGAACCCTAAGATAATTTTTAGGAACCAGGAGATGGACAAAGATGCTTTGACACCCAGTACAGGTCGTTCTCCTTCAGCCTTTTTATACGAGGGTCCCCGACCCTCAACAGGCACAACAGCATGAAATACCACATATGCCACCTTTTTGCACAATCGAGTGCAGGTATGGCATCGATTTTAGGAACCCTAAGATAATTTTTAGGAACCGGGAGATGGACAAAGATGCTTTGACACCCAGTACAGGTCGTTCTCCTTCAGCCTTTTTATACGAGGGTCCCTGACCCTCAACAGGCACAACAGCATGAAACACCACATATGCCATCCTTTTGCACAATTGAGTACAGGTATGGCATCGATTTTAGGAACCCGGAGATAATTTTTTGGAACCGGGAGATGGAAAAACATGCTTGGACACCCAGTACAGGTCGTTCTCCTTCAGCCTTTTTATACGAGGGTCCCCGACCCTCAACAGGCACAACAGCATGAAAAACCACATATGCCATCCTTTTGCACAATCGAGTACAGGTATGGCATCGATTTTAGGAACCCGGAGATAATTTTTAGGAACCAGGAGATGGAAAAAGATGCTTGGACACCCAGTACAGGTCGTTCTCCTTCAGCCTTTTTATACAAGGGTCCCTGACCCTCAACAGGCACAACAGCATGAAATACCACATATGCCATCCTTTTGCACAATAGAGTACAGGTATGACATCGATTTTAGGAACCCAGAGATAATTTTTAGGAACCGGGAGATGGAAAAACATGCTTGGACACCCAGTAGAGGTCGGTCTCCTTCAGCCTTTTTTTACGAGGGTCCCGACCCTCAACAGGCACAACAGCATGAAACACCACATATGCCATCCTTTTGCACAATCGAGTACAGGTATGGCATCGATTTTAGGAACCCGGAGATAATTTTTAGGAACCGGGAGATGGAAAAACATGCTTGGACACCCAGTACAGGTCGTTCTCCTTCAGCCTTTTTATACGAGGGTCCCCGACCCTCAACAGGCACAACAGCATGAAACACCACATATGCCATCCTTTTGCACAATTGTGTACAGGTATGGCATCGATTTTAGGAACCCGGAGATAATTTTTAGGAACCGGGAGATGGAAAAAGATGCTTGGTCGGTCCTTCTACTTCAAATTTGGGGCACTGCGCGTGAAATCTACTGTGCCACCAGATATGAGTGGTGTGTTAAGTAGTACTATTCTTAACAGTTTAATCCCTGATATGTGCATTTTTTTTGGTTTGGGTTTTGTAGCCACAGTGCAGCACCAGAGGCCAGAAAAATTAGGCATGTACAAATGCCTGAAAAATTAGCTATTGTTGCAGATGCTGCTGTAGCAGCGGCCAGAAAAATGTATGTTTTCTTGACAGTTACAAAGTGCCCTAAAACATTGGGGCTTGAACCCTAGTTGTTGGCGGATAAGTCACGCAAGTCATCCGGCATTCGAAGATAAAATACAGCAGTGTGTGTACCATTTGTAGCCTAAGGCAGCTCATGTCATCAGGCCTTTTTTACTCTAATGTATCGCCCAATGTCAGTCCCTTCAGGATCCATCCCTCATTCATTTTAATAAAGGTGAGATAATCAAGACTTTTTTGACCTAGGCGACTTCTCTTCTCAGTGACAATACATCCTGCTGCACTGAAGGTCCTTTCTGACAGGACACTTGAAGCGGGGCAGGCCAGAAGTTCGATTGCAAATTGGGATAGCTCAGGCCACAGGTCAAGCCTGCACACCCAGTAGTCAAGGGGTCCATCGCTCCTCAGAGTGTCGAGATCCGCAGTTAATGCTAGGTAGTCTGCTACCTGTCGGTTGAGTCTTTCTCTGAGGCTGGATCCTGAAGGGCTGTGGCGATGCATAGGAGTTAAAAAGGTCTGCATTTCCTCCATCAACAACACATCTGGAAAGCGTCCTGTCCTTGCTGGCGTAGTCGTGGGAGGAGGAGGATTACTTTCATCTCTTCCCCTGTTAGATTCCCGTTGTGCTGTGACATCACCCTTATACGCTGTGTAAAGCATACTTTTTAATTTGTTTTTCAACTGCTCCATCCTTTCCGACTTGCGGGAATTCGGTAACATTTCAGTCACTTTATGCTTATACCGGGCGTCTAGTAGCGTGGACACCCAGTACAGGTCAGCCGTCAGCAGGTTTACCCAATGCGCAGTGTAGGTGATATACCTGGACAAAAGAGAAGTAAAGAAGGTTGGCGCTTACCACCTCTAGGGATCCGTGCTTTCAGGCTGCGTTTGCTTCAGCGTAGGCACACGTCCTTGGTCCGGTAGTGCTTCCTGGAGCCCTGATAATAACGCCTCCGCTTCTGGCGTATCTTGAGATCAAATGAAGAGAAAAGTAGATCCGGGCTAACAGGGACAAGCTCCTCAGAGATAAATAAATCCTCTAGATCCACTTCTAAAAGCGAGAATAAGTAAGAGGTGATATACCTGCCCTGACCATGCTTTGCAGACCAGCTTTCAGTGGTCAGATGGACCCTTGCCCCAACGCTGTGTGCCAGACATGCCATTACTTCCTTTCGCACAATCAAGTACAGGTTGGGGATTGCCTTTTGTGAAAAGAAATTTTGGCCGGGTACCTTCCACTGCGGTGTCCCAATAGATACAAATTTTTGGAACGCCTCAGACTCCACCAGCTTGTATGGTAAAAGCTGGCGGGCTAAGAGTTCAGACAAGCCAGCTGTCAGATGCCGGGCAAGGGGGTGACTTTGGAAAATTGGCTTCTTACACTCAAACATGTCCTTGACAGACACCTGACTGTGGGCAGATGACCAGGAACTGCTCCGTAAGAGAGACTGAGTGGCGGATGGTTGAGAGGGGGCAAGGAGGACAGCAGTGGTTGACGTGGCTGAAGATGCTGGACCAGGAGGAGGATGGCGGCTTTGAGTTTGTGTGCTGCTTCTACTCATGTGTTCATCCCATCGGCGTTTGTGATGTGAGACCATGTGCCTTTGCAAAGCAGTTGTACCTAGGTGGGTGTTGGACTTCCCACGACTCAGTTTCTTTTGGCGCAGATTGCAAATGGCATCG
Organism: Bombina bombina; assembly: GCF_027579735.1. Lineage (NCBI taxonomy): Eukaryota > Metazoa > Chordata > Amphibia > Anura > Bombinatoridae > Bombina > Bombina bombina. The sequence continues at coordinate 481,191,473 of NC_069499.1, forward strand.
CTGTTGTCAGAGGCAGACACACAAAAAAAATGCCACACTGCTGAGCTCTGTGATGACGGCATTCTGGTGGTGGAAACAGCATGCGTTGATTGGCGTGCTGTCTGGCTGACCCCGGGTGCCGATGCATGCTGTCTGAATGTGCCACTATCTCCTTGCGATGACCTCCCCCTGCTTCCAACTTGTCTCCTCCTCTCTGTCTCCCCATCTGAACTTTCCCCCTCTTCTTCTTTTCTTCTAGCGGGCACCCACGTGACATCCACGGACGCATCATCATCAACCGCTTCACTTGTATCTGACAAGTCAACAAAGGAAGCAGCAGTGGGTACAACATCACCATCATCACACCGTACGTCCATGTCTGTAATGCTGCCTGACTGAGACATATCACTGTTATCTACATCCTCTGTCAATGATGGTTGCGCATCAATCATTTCTTCCAACTGATGTGTCCATAACTCCTCTGACAGATCAAGTGAAGCGGCTGTGGTGCTAGTGTTGGTGGTAGGCGGGCGAGTGGCACTGGTCACTTGAGAGGTGCCCGAAGCTAAGCTGGAGGTGGATGGTGCGTTAAGGTTAGGAGCGGAAGCTGTAGAAGATTGGGTGTCCTGTGTTAGCCATTCAACTAGGTCCTCCTCAGAACTTTTCGCGTTCATGGCACGTGGCCTCTGAACACTGTGCATAGTTAAAGGTATCCTAAAAAAATTATCTATAGTATATATATTAAAATATATATTAAAATTGTAAAAGTATCTAAGTGCAAAAAATCTTGTGTGATAAAGTGAATGGATATCTATCCAAGTGTTAGGTGAAAAACCATATAATATTTCTGATCCCTACACTGGGAAACTATAAAAAACTCAAAAATATGTTCTAATTCTAAAAGGAAATTGCTGAAAATATATGGCATTAAACAGTGGTACAATATACTAGTGGGAAATAATCTATAATCCTATGTAGTAGATTAGTGTAGTTACTTTATAACTAAAGTGTCAGACAGAAACAATGTGTATTTGCTATAGTGCCACAAAATATTGTTAAAAACAAATATACGCTAATAATATATACTATATATCCAAAAGTGAATGCTTGAATAATAATCTAAAAATACTTAAGACCTTACTTTTAGTTTAAATTAAACTCTGATTTTTTGGTGTTAAAAATAAAAATATCTTTTTATATCATAACAAGGTCTTAAGTATTTTTAGATTATTATTCAAGCATTCACTTTTGGATATATAGTATATATTATTAGCGTATATTTGTTTTTAACAATATTTTGTGGCACTATAGCAAATACACATTGTTTCTGTCTGACACTTTAGTTATAAAGTAACTACACTAATCTACTACATAGGATTATAGATTATTTCCCACTAGTATATTGTACCACTGTTTAATGCCATATATTTTAAGCAATTTCCTTTTAGAATTAGAACATATTTTTGAGTTTTTTATAGTTTCCCAGTGTAGGGATCAGAAATATTATATGGTTTTTCACCTAACACTTGGATAGATATCCATTCACTTTATCACACAAGATTTTTTGCACTTAGATACTTTTACAATTTTAATATATATTTTAATATATATACTATAGATAATTTTTTTAGGATACCTTTAGCTTCCTTTTAGCGCACTTACTACCCCCTCCTAACTTCATTCTATTTGGAAAGATAGAAGGATCTTTCCTCTTTGTAAGTTGTGTGGTATCCTCCCTCTAACCAGCGCTCTGCTTAAACACTTACAATACTGTGCATAGTTGTAGGGTCAAAGGGAATCACAGCACCACGACCACGATGGCACCTGCGGGGTGGCCTGCCTCTGCCTGTCATTTTTTTTTTAAATGTACACTTACACTACTATTAAATAAAATATGAGTGGTGCCACTGGGCAAGAGGGCACAGTATACGCTGTGAGCCTGACACAACAAAGCAGACTGATGTTTCGCAATTGAAAAAGTTTATTTTTTTTAAATTTACACTTATACTATTATTAAACAAGATATGAGTGGTGGCACTGGGCAAGTGGGCACAGTATACGCTGTGAGCCTGACACAAAGAAACAGACTGCTGTTTCACAATCCAAAAAGTTTATTTTTTTTAAATGTACACTTACACTACTATTAAACAAGATATGAGTGGTGGCACTGGGCAAGTGGGCACAGTATACGCTGTGAGCCGGACACAAAAAAGCAGACTGATGTTTCACAGTCAAAAATGTTTATTTTTTAAATATTTAAACTACTGTTACAACAAATATGAGTGGTGCCACTAACTTGGCAAGTGGGCCTGGCACACACTCTGGCAGGCAGGCAAATGCAATAAGATTACAATAGCAGACTGATGTTTCACAGTCCAAAATTTTTTTATTTTAAATATTTAAACTATTGTTACAACAAATATGATTGGTGGCACTAGTTGGCAAGTGGGCCTGGCACACACGCTGGCAGGCAGGCCACTTCAATTAGATTACACTAGCAGACTGATGTTTCACAGTCAAATTTTTTTTTTAAATATTTACACTACTGTTATAACAAATATGAGTGGTGGCACTAGTTGGCAAGTGGGCCTGGCACACACGCTGGCAGGCAGGCAGGCAACTGCAATTCGATTGCACTAGCAGACTGATGTTTCACAGTCAAAAAAGTTTTTATTTTAAATATTTACACTACTGTTACAACAAATATGAGTGGTGCCACTAACTTGGCAAGTGGGCCTGGCACACACGCTGGCAGGCAGGCAACTTCAATTAGATTACACTAGCAGACTGATGTTTCACAGTCAAATTTTTTTATAAATATTTACACTACTGTTATAACAAATATGAGTGGTGGCACTAGTTGGCAAATGGGCCTGGCACACACGCTGGCAGTCAGGCAAATGCAGTTTAGATTACACTAGCTGAATGATGTTTCACAGTCAAAAAAGTTTTTTTTTAAATATTTACAATACTGTTATAACAAATATGATTGGTGGCACTAGTTGGCAAGTGGGCCTGGCACACACGCTGGCAGGCAGGCAACTGCAATTCAATTTCACTAGCAGACTGATGTTTCACAGTCAAAAAAGTTTTTATTTTAAATATTTACACTACTGTTACAACAAATATGAGTGGTGCCACTAACTTGGCAAGTGGGCCTGGCACACACGCTGGCAGGCAGGCAACTTCAATTAGATTACAATAGCAGACTGATGTTTCACAGTCAAAAAAGTTTTTTTTAAAATATTTACACAACTGTTATAACAAATATGAGTGGTGGCACTAGTTGGCAAGTGGGCCTGGCAAACACGCTGGCAGGCAGGCAACTGCAATTAGATTGCACTAGCTGACTGATGTTTCACAGTCAAAAAAGTTTTTTTTTAAATATTTACACTACTGTTGCAACAAATATGAGTGGTGCCACTAACTTGGCAAGTGGGCCTGGCACACACGCTGGCAGGCAGGCAACTTCAATTAGATTACAATAGCAGACTGATGTTTCACAGTCAAAAATTTTTTTTTTATAAATATTTACACTACTGTTATAACAAATATGAGTGGTGGCACTAGTTGGCAAGTGGGCCTAGCAAACACGCTGGCAGACAGGCAACTGCAATTAGATTGCACTAGCTGACTGATGTTTCACAGTCAAAAAAGTTTTTTTAAAAAAATATTTACACTACTGTTACAACAAATATGAGTGGTGCCACTAACTTGTCAAGTGAGCCTGGCACACACGCTGGCAGGCAGGCAACTTCAATTAGATTACAATAGCAGACTGATGTTTCACAGTCAAAAAAAATATTTTTAAAAAATATTTACACTACTGTTATAACAAATATGAGTGGTGGCACTAGTTGGCAAGTGGGCCTGGCAAACACACTGGCAGGCAGGCAACTGCAATTAGATTGCACTAGCTGACTTATGTTTCACAGTCAAAAAATATTTTAAAAAATATTTACACTACTGTTACAACAAATATGAGTGGTGCCACTAACTTGGCAAGTGGGCCTGGCACACACGCTGGCAGGCAGGCAACTTCAATTAGATTACACTAGCAGACTGATGTTTCACAGTCAAAAAAAAATGTTGTTAAAATATTTACACTACTGTTATAACAAATATGATTGGTGGCACTAGTTGGCAAGTGGGCCTGGCACACATGCTGGCAGGCAGGCAACTGCAATTAGATTACACTAGCTGACTGATGTTTCACAGTCAAAAAAGTTTTTTTTTTTAAATATTTACAATACTGTTATAACAAATATGATTGGTGGCACTAGTTGGCAAGTGGGCCTGGCACACACGCTGGCAGGCAGGCAATTGCAATTCAATTGCACTAGCAGACTGATGTTTCACAGTCAAAAAAGTTTTTATTTTAAATATTTACACTACTGTTACAACAAATATGAGTGGTGCCACTAACTTGGCAAGTGGGCCTGGCACACACGCTGGCAGGCAGGCAACTTCAATTAGATTACACTAACAGACTGATGTTTCACAGTCAAAAAAGTTTTTTTTTAAATATTTACACTACTGTTATAACAAATATGATTGGTGGCACTAGTTGGAAAGTGGGCCTGGCACACACGCTGGCAGGCAGGCAGGCAACTGCAATTAAATAACACTAGCAGACTGATGTAAAAGTTTTTTTTTACAAAGTTTACACTAATGTTACAACAGATAGGAGTGGTGGCACTGGGGATGGAAGTAGGCACAGTATATGCTGGGAGCCTGACACACAGGCTGGCACTAGTGGCAGGCTGTCCTGGCAACTAAAATTAAATAACCCTAGCAGACTGATGTAAAAGTTTTTTTTTTTTTTAATTTACACTAATGTTACACCAGGTAGGAGTGGTGGCACTAAGGATGGAAGTAGGCACAGTATATGCTGGGAGCCTGACACACAGGTTGGCACTAGTGGCAGGCTGGCCTGGCAACTAAAATTAAATAACACTAGCAGACTGATGTAAAAGGTTTTTTTAAAAAAATGTACACTAATGTTACAACAGATAGGAGTGGTGGCACTGAGGATGGAAGTAGGCACAGTATATGCTGGGAGCCTGACACACAGGCTGGCACTAGTGGCACAGACTGGCACTAGTGGCAGGCTGGCCTGGCAACTAAAATTAAATAACACTAGAAGACTGATGTAAAAGTTTTTTTTTTAAAAAAAGATACACTAATGTTACACCAGATATGAGTGGTGGCACTGAGGATGGAAGTAGGCACAGTATATGCTGGGAGCCTGACACACAGGCTGGCACTAGTGGCAGGCTGGCCTGGCAAATAAAATTAAATAACACTAGCAGACTGATGTAAAAGTTTTTTGTTTTTTTTTAAATTACACTAATGTTACACCAGGTAGGAGTGGTGGCACTAAGGATGGAAGTAGGCACAGTATATGCTGGGAGCCTGACACACAGGTTGGCACTAGTGGCAGGCTGGCCTGGCAACTAAAATTAAATAACACTAGCAGACTGATGTAAAAGGTTTTTTTTAAAAAAATGTACACTAATGTTACAACAGATAGGAGTGGTGGCACTGAGGATGGAAGTAGGCACAGTATATGCTGGGAGCCTGACACACAGGCTGGCACTAGTGGCAGGCTGGCCTGGCAACTAAAATTAAATAACACTAGCAGACTGATGTAAAAGTTTTTTTAAAAAAAAAGTTACACTAATGTTACAACATATATGAGTGGTGGCACTGAGGATGGAAGTAGGCACAGTATATGCAGGGAGCCTGACACACAGGCTGGCACCAGTGGCAGGCTTGCCTCGCAATTACAATTAAATGACTGATGTAAAAAAAAATTTAAAAAAATTTACACTAATGTTACACCAGATATGAGTGGTGGCACTGAGGCTGGCAGTGGCAGGCTTGCCTGGCAACTGCAATTAGATTACACTAGCAGACTGATGAAAAAGTTTTTTATAAAAAAAATTAACACTAATGTTACACCAGATATGAGTGGTGGCACAGAGCAATTAATCACAGTATATGCTGTGGGCCTGGCACACAGGCCTGATGGAAAATGAAATTAGATTACACTAGCAAACTGATGTAAAAGTTTTTTTAAAAAATTTACACTAATGTTACACCAGATATCAGTGGTGGCACAGAGCAATTAATCACAGTATATGCTGTGGGCCTGACAAACAGGTCTGATGAAAATGAAATTAGATTACACTAGCAAACTGATGTAAAAGGTTTTTTTTTTTTAAATTTACACTAATGTTACACCAGATATGAGTGGTGGCAAAGAGCAATTAATCACAGTATATGCTGTGGGCCTGGCACACAGGCCTGATGGAAAATGAAATTAGATTACACTAGCAAAGTAGCAAACTGATGTAAAAGTTTTGTTTTTTTAAATTTACACTAATCTTACACCAGATATCAGTGGTGGCACAGAGCAATTAATCACAGTATATGCTGTGGGCCTGACACACAGGCCTGATGGAAAATGAAATTAGATTACACTAGCAAACTGATGTAAAAGTTTTTTTTTTTAAATTTACACTAATGTTAACCAGATATAAGTGGTGGCACAGAACAATTAATCACAGTATATGCTGTGAGCCTCACACACAGGCTGACAGGCAGGCAAATGCAATTAGATTAAAAAAAAATCTAATTGTAAAAGATTCTAGCCCTAAAAAGGGTTTTTGGGGTGCTGTCCTTACAGCAGAGATTAGATGAGTCCTTCAGGACTGTAGTGGACACTGAATACACTAGCCTAGCTATCAATTTCCCTATAAAATCACCAGCAGCAGCACTAAACCTCCTCTCACTAAGAATGCAGGATCGTAATGAATCTAAAATGTCTGCTGTCCAGGAGCTGGGGGGGTCTGGGAGGGAATGTCTGATGCTGATTGGCTGAAATGTGTCTGCAGACTGTGAGATACAGGGTCAAAGTTTACTCAATGATGACGAATAGGGGGCGGATCTAACATCGCATATGTTCGCCCGCCGCTGCGAACGCAAACAAGCTAAGATCGCTGGGAACTGTTCTCCGGCGAACAGTTCGCAACATTACTACTACTGACTTTTAAATGCGGTATTAGTCTTGTCAGGAGAGGCTGTACCACTCACTTTTTGGAAGACTCGTAAAACCGGCGCTATGCAAGTCCCATTGAAAATATAGGATTCGCAATTGACATAAGTGGATTTGCGGTATTTTCGAGTCTGACCAAAAAAGTGAGCGGTACACCTGTACCTGCAAAACTCGTAATACCAGCGGATGTTAAAAAGCAGCGTTGGGACCTCACAACGCTGCTTTTTAAGGCTAACGCAAGACTCGTAATCTAGGTGTATGTCTTTAGTATAGCCATAGAACACGGATGGATCTGGTCTTGGGGACTTTTTGAAAAATGGCTTTCCCTAGTTAGGGAATCAACTCTTGCTTTCAAAAAAAGGAGATCTAAATCTTTTAGAATTATCTCAACAATGGAATGCTCAAAATCTTCCAGATAATATTGATCAGGAAAAATTCAAAGATCTTTTTCAACAGTTGTTAGAACCACACTGTCCTAAAAGTGGAGAGAGTCCCATGTCAAATTACTATATAGGACCTTTTTCACCCCAGCAAAAGGATATAGATGGGGGAATACCAACTTTAACGCATGTCCAAAATGTACATTTCTTCCAGCTGATCTTTTCCACGTTATGGGGGTGCCCTATAATTAGGCAAATGTAGCAGAAGTTAGAATATTGGATTATTAATGTCTTGAAACTGCCATACACTGGTATTTCTCAATCACATATAATTTTCATATGGGAGGGAGGCCAAAATCAGTATTGTTACATGATTATTCTTACAACCAGGAATCTAATTTTTCGGCATTGGAAAAAAGGTGGCAACCCTAGTATCATAGAAATTAAAAATTATTTGAAAAAACAATGCATTATAGAACAACATGATACAGATATGAACAAAGACCGGGATATACACCTCTTCTTTAAAAAATAGTCTCCATTCATAAAAAGCTTACCCACTGGAGAAGGGCCCCCTGTATCATGTGAGAGGCATTGCACAATTATAAACTCAAATACATATACACTGTGAACTCTTGCACATGCTCAGCGGTAGCTGGTGCCTCAGAAAGTGTGCATCTAAAAAGACTGTGCACAATTTTATAATGGAAGTCAATCGTAAAGTCTCTTAAAGCTGCATCTAAATCATGAAACTTCAGTTTTTATTTTAATGCGCATTTAAAGGCACATAAAAGTCAAAATTTAAATTTAAAGATTAAGACAAAACATGCAATTAAAAAAAGAAGGAAGGAAACAAAGATTCTATTATAAAATTAATTTTGTTCTCTTCATGTTCTTTGTTGGAGAGCATACCTATGCAATTTAAGCAATATCAGCTAGATTCAAAATAATATGCTGTATAATTGCCAGTTTATTTGCTTATGATTTTTGGGTGCTACTATAGTGTGCAGTCTTCGGCCTAATCTGTGGTCTACACTAGAGCAGACAGTCTAGCAAGGCATATACTGATTTGATTTTTAAAGTATAAAAACAGTTAAACTGACTTAAAATGTTGTCAATAACTATAGCGTGCAGTATACATACACTTTTCTACTATAGTGCAGTGGCGGCTGGTGACTTTTGAGGATGGGGGAGCACTAGCCCCGCCCCTCAGATGGCTCCGCCCATTTTAATGTGTGTGTATGTATATATATCTATATATAACTTATATTATCAAATTTGCTTCATTCTCTTTGTATCCTTTATTGAAAGAGCATCAATATCTCACTGAGAGCTAGTTGAACATATTGGGTGAGCCAATGACATGAGGCATATATGTGCAGGCACTAAACATCAGTTAATTCCCAGTAGTGCATTGCTGCTTTTGAGCCTACCTAGGTATCCTTTTTTACAAGAGATATCAAGAGAACAAAGCATATTAGATAACAGAAGTAAATTGGAAAGTTGTTTAAAATTGTGCTATCTAAACCATGAAAGGAAACATTTGGGTTCCATGTCCAGTTAAATATTTTATATTAAAATCTAAAGTTGTTTTATGCCACAATAACTTAAAAGATTTTGCCTGAATTAATGTAGCTTTAATCAGTCATTACACAAAAAACTGTGTAATGTGACAGTTGTAGAGAGCTGCCCCTTTAAACACTAATAATTCTACACAACACATACACACACATACATACACACATACATACACACATACAAAGACACACAAACACACACACACATACATACACACATACATGCATGCACACATACATAAGTACATGCATACACATACACACACATACATACATAAGTACATGCATACATAACACATACATAAGTACATGCATGAACAACACATACACATACACACACACACACACATACATAAGTACATGCATACACATACACATTCAAACATTTTTCCATTAATGTCCTTTTCCTCGGTTTTTTTTTAGAATCTGCTAATAAAGATCAGAAAGAACGTATTACACTTATTTCTATAGAAACTATTACAGATATCTATCTTTATAGGGTTTCCAAGGTAAAAGTATCAACAGTCATTAGTTTTCTGTGTGTGTTATTTGTATGAACACAAATAAGTTGTTAGAATATATTTTTGTCTCTAACAATATTACACAGTGACACACGGCACACCATGAAAATCAGTACCTTGTGCCTGCCCCAAGGCTTGAGGCTCGCCTAGGAGGCTCCACTCCACTGCTCCAGCCCAGAGAGATCCTCTCAGCTCAACGACTATCTCTGCAATGAGATTTCGCGCCGATGAGCTGGGAGGAGCTTGTCAAGCGTCATCACGTGACTGTGAGTGATGACGCTCTTCTCTGTCACTGGCTGCTGCTGGCCTGCTGCCTGTCTCTCTCGTAACACCTCCCACCCCTCGCACAGGCTGAAGTATGTGAACAGCAGACTATGGGGATGGGGAGGCTGGGAGCTGCGCAGCAGGCAAATTTAGAATGCGCATAGCACAGTGCCAATAGCTTAGCTATCGCACGTGCGGTTAGGGGTTAGATAGACTAGTAAATTAGTACAGGGGCCAGGCTACAGGCTGTATTCTGTATATTATACTGTAACTTACTACATGTAAATAAATAAATGTAATAATAAAAAGAAAATAAGTTTGGATTGTAATTTTTTCTGGGGGTCAAAAAAAATATAATTTTTTCAATAGGGGGCTATTGGAAAAATTATATATTTTTTTCTGGTTTTTTTTTCTTCTGGGCTGCTGGGGGGGGGCACGTACGAGTGTGCTCAATTGGAGGAGCCTCCACTGCTATAGTGGGCAGTCTACATATACTTTTAATAGTCTGCATACACTTTTCTACTATAGCGTGTAGTCTACATATACTTTTTATAGTCTACATACACTTTTCTACTATACTTATAGCGTGCAGTCTACATACAATTTTCTACTATACTTATAGCGTGCAGCAGACTTGGCTCCAGAACGAACGAAATGGGGGGCATTTTTTTTTTTCACGAGGGGGCACGCATTTTTTACAAAGCATGTATGTGAGTCAAAATAAGAGCAGAGTGAGGGGACATCTCTTGCTATGCAAAAAAAATGTAACTAATAAATTTAGTAACAGATTATCATAAATATGCAATGTTAATTTAAAAAGAGACACCGGTGTCTAAACCTAAATATGCACAATCAAATTATTATAATATAATAACCACTCATACTAAATCCTAAACATTAATGCGAAAGAACATAGATGTCTGAAGAGACCAAGTTTGAGTTTATGTTAGCGTATACACAATTACGGCAATTTAAAGTTAATATAACACAAAATATACTAAAAAATACTAACAATCCTATATTCTGTATACAAATGTATTTTGATAGGAACGGATGAATGCAGACAATATTATAGAAATTGTTGTTATTTGTCTTTTGACTTTTGATAGAAATGGATGTGGATAATGTTAAATTCTGGTGATTAATCTGAAGAGGATACAATGTATCAATGTTTTAAATGCTGTTCAGTATTCTCAGTGTAGAAACAACAGTTTCCAATTTTGTGGATTAACAAAATTGGCAAAGGCTCTGACAAAGGCTCTGAAAAGCTGAAACGCGTAGACATATCTTTTGCAGCTCCTAACATCTGAATTGTGAATACTGGATGAACTCCCATAACCGCTACCATAAGGATACAATCGAACACAGAGTGGTAGGAGTTTGAAATAGCTCTGCTTTTTTATAATTAGTGCGTGCACTTTGAATTCCGCATTCTATTGGATAAAGTAAAGAAATACACCCTAAACTAACAGTAGGTGTATGTGGACAAGTGGAGAACGTCGGAAACAGTGAGTAACGGTGAGACCCATGAATTAGGGTAACCGTAATCCGCTCTGTACATAAGACACTGAAATACCCACCGCCAATCATGTAGGCCGAAGTAACAAAGATTTTGTTACTATCCAAACTATTTAAGGAGAGCACTATATCTTATGTGCAAGGTGGCTATTACATACAGGTACACCTAAAGACATTTGGGATTTGTAATACAGGTTAATCGACAAAATTGAAAACTGCACTATTATAGTGGTGTTTCTACATCGAGAATACTGAACAGCAGTTAAAACATTAACATCGATACATTGTATCCTCTTCAGATTAATCACCAGAATTTAACATTATCTACATCCATTTCTATCAAAAGTGAAAAGACAAATAATAACAATTTCTATAATATTGTCTGTATTCATCTGTTCCTATCAAAATACATTTGTATACAGGGATATAGGATTGATAGTATTTTTTAGTATATTTTGTGTTATAGTAACTTATTGACGTAATTGTGTATATGCTAACATAAACTCAAACTTGGTCTCTTTAGACATTTATGTTCTTTCGCATTAATGTTTAGGATTTAGTATGAGTGGTTAATAGCATATTAATGTTAGAGTAACCTTGACGTATTAAATGTTTAATATATATGAATATTCATTGAATAATATTTTATGATTGTGTATATTTAGGTTGAGACACCGGTGTCTCTTTTTTAATTAACATTGTATATTTATGATAAACTGTTACTAAATTTATTAATTAAACATTTTTTTGCATAGCAAGTGGTTTTATTTAGGATGGTTTAATGACTTAGGATATCTTAGTGATTAGCAGATTGCCATCTGGCGCCCCCCACATCCCTTGTTTCTTGTTACATAATATTATTACACCCTGTGAGAAGTGTAATTATGGGGTTGTAGGCTTTATCTGCATATTAAGTTCAAAAGATACCCCTTGTTTCTTTGAGGGGACATCCCTTACAAGAGAGATAAAATAATGCTACACTGACAGTGCAATTACCACTCAGAGTGACATCAGAGTTTCTACTCAAATACACTCGCAACAGAAGCATCTGACAGAAGCACTTTTAATCTATACTGCACTGAGACTATAGTGGATATATCAAGCAAATGCATATAGAGAGTAAACTACTGGTTAATGTAATCATCTGGTAATGTTAGCAAACAACATAAAATATGCGTGATGTGAAGATATATTAGCATCAGGAAACCACATACTTTGCCTGTACAAGGTTGTGAGTGACCCGCTATGCCAGTCACAGGCTCAGAGTGAATGCTGCTTGCCTGCCCGGTTCACCATGTTTATGTTCACCATGTTTATGTAAAGTGGAAGCATTCCCTTAGTTAGTGTACTGCTTGTTTTGCTGGCCCAATGCAGGCATTGGACTGTAACTTGTGCACAACACGCATATGGGCTGGAGAAGAGGTTGGCATTGTATAAGGAACCACCCACTGTGTGACTGGTATAGATATACACGCTATGCTGGGAACACCTACTGCGTGTGACTGCTATATACACACTAGAATGGGAACACCCACACCATGATTGATATGTACACAATTTTCTGAGTGGTTGCTGGTATCATTTGTGAACTATTCCCATTGAGTGACTGGTTTACAAAGTTTTTTTAGAACGTTTACAGTTCGGGGCTGGTGTCATAGCTATCTTAGGTGAAGGCGTATTGCGTGTAAGAGATTTATTCTATACAGTCTCCCTGTAAGAATCTGGTTTGCACACATTGTGCAGGCAACAGTTTCTGTGTGTTGCTTGTAAAAGGTCAGCATCATTCCACTGAGAAAGTGATACACACACAATATGCTGTGTAAATACCCACTTGGTGTGACTGGTATCATAACTAGGGTTACCACCTTTCCAGAATTATGACACACTTATTTATACAATAACAAAATTAGTTTTTGAGGGGGCACAGCATTCCATTTGGGCGGGCATTGCCCATTAATGCCCCCCCTTGGAGCCGACCCTGGCATACAGTTTACATACAATTTTCTACTATACTTATAGCGTGCAGTCTACATACACTTTTCTACTATAGCGTGCTGTCTACATATACTTTTAATAGTCTACATTAAGAAAATGAGAGGCGTTCCTAATGAGCTATTTCAATCACACCTTGATCACATTTGCTGGAAAGTGCTAAGAAAGGAACAGAAGATTTGTTTTTACAATTTCTGAATGACATACAAAATGTTTATCGCTAAATGTTCCTTTATTTTCTTACTAATAATAAATGTTATTATTCAAAGTAAATGTAGACCGCACGCCTATTAAAAAAAGTAAATGTCGACCGCACGCCTATTAAAAAAAGTAAATGTCGACCGCACGCCTATTAAAAAAAGTAAATGTAGACCGCACACTTATTAAAAAAAGTAAATGTAGACCGCACACTTATTAAAAAAAGTATATGTAGACTGAACGCCTATTAAAAAAAGTAAATGTAGACCGCACACTTATTAAAAAAAAGTATATGTAGACCGCATGCCTATTAAAAGTATAGTAGAAAGTGTATGTAGACTATTAAAATTATATGTAGACTGCACGCTATAGTAGCACCGATTTTTGTCCATTCTTTTCAAACAAAGCACACATTTTCTTGTTTATTCAGACATGATATATTGCACTCTAATAGGAATCTCATCAATACGTGTGAAAAAAAGTAAAATCTAGCTTGTTTCCTTGCAGACTGCATGAACGTTTGTATTTTGTAATGAAATATGATTTGTTATAAAATATGTTATAGAAAAATACGTGAAACTGCTCCTTTTATGCTGCAGTTATACTGTATGTAATTGTTGCTGAACCTTTCTCTGTGTTTGCCATTTTCTTGGCTATTTTTGTACTATTTCTTATGATGGAGCTCACTATCAAACATATGGGGGAACTTTTGTAGTGAGTTTGGGCATAAACTTGTATGAGTTTGCCTTTTTGTTGAATATAAATTTCATATAATAGAACTGATAGAGGCATGAAGAAATGTACAACCTGCCTGATAAAGGGGTTGAGAATGTGATATTATACACCTGGTATTTATCCTACATTGTGTGACTTTGAAAAGTAGGTGCCTGCTTATAAAGCTTGATTGTTGCAAACACAACTTCCATATAGGGCTAGATTTATTATAGCTGAGGCGTACAGGGGCGCGTATACGCGCCCCTGTACGCCTCAGCTCGCCTGTGGCGGGGCGAAATTACCCGCAGGTATTTGGCATTGCACACGAGTGCAATTTTGCGCTCGCGTGCAATCCCGCCCCCTGCCCGCGCACAACTAATCATGCGCGGGCAGAAGCTGTCAATCTCCTCGGTCGGACTCGCCCGAGGAGATTGAATTTCGCCAGTTTAGAGGTGGCGAACAGCTAAGGGAAGCAGCAGTCTTGTGACCGCTGCTTGATAAATCACGGCGAGCAAGTTCTAGTGAGAACTTGCTGCCGTAGGGGCTTCATAAATCTAGCCCATAGTCCTCTAGATACGTGAACACTCCGGAGACCATATCAGTATTTGTAATTAAGCTATTTTTTTAATTTTCAAAGTGTGTGCTCTAACTGAATCATAAAAGTTTAATTGTGACTTCCATGTACCTTACCCTAAAATAATTTTACGTTTGCAGAGTTCTTGGGAGGTTTATAAATTAATAAATTATTACAATATTAATTGAAAGTCTTGTTTATAAAAAGGCTAAGCAACCTACATTTCCTTCTGCCATTTTTATATTTATGCAAGATAATTTTATACATAATAAATAATTAGTAATATTGTACAACATTTATTAAAAATCAGTTCTCATTTAATAGTTGATGTTAATTTGTAGATTAATTATACATTCATTAAATAAATAATTATCTAGTCTGTCACACTGCATCTATAATTGTGTGTTTTTTAGACAATTTATAATTATTAACTGTCTGTAGAACAATCAAATACCAAAAATGAATTTCTCATGTCCTGGACGGACAAGGTTTGCTATAATGAACCTCATTTGCCTGGTCTCATGGCAAGTGGGAATTATCCGCTGCCTGCTTTTAGCATTAAACATGCTGCTGCTTGTACATTGCCACCCCCTGCTAACGTGTGGCCAATCACACAAGAGCAGGGGCTGTCAATCATAGAAGAAAATTTTCTTTTTCTTTTTAAATATATATTTATAAATATATTTATATATAATAATTTTGATACGTTCGTTCGAATCAAATTTCGAATGTTTATATAACATTCTAATATTCTATTTTAAAATTTTCATTTTTGAATTTTCAATAAAATTTGAAAATATTCGTTCGAATAATAGAATGTTTAGCTATGTATTCATTCAATTTCGAAATGTAATATTCGAATTCGAATGTCACATTCAAAATAGTATTTCTAGTCTACAACTGTGTTAAATAAATGTAATATTCCAATTTGAATGCTACATTCGAATTTGAATGTCACATTTAAATTCAAAATAGTATTTCTAGTCTAATACTGTCGCCTAGATTACGAGTTTTGTCGGTAAAGACCCGCGGTGCTAACAAGGCTTTTTTTTCTAGCACACCCTTAAGCTAACGCTGGTATTATGAGTTGTCGGAATGGCTGCGTTAGCCTCAGAAAAGGGAGTGTTGAGCATAATTTAGCTTCCCTTTAACTCTCAATACCAGTATTGCCTACGGTAGCGGTAAGCTGGAAAAATGTGCTCGTGTCCACGATATCCCCATAGGAAACAATGGGGATGAGTTTGCTGAAAAAAAAACTAACACCTGCAAAAAAGCAGCGTTCAGCTCCTAACGCAGCCCCATTGTTTCCTATGGGGAAACACTTTCTAAGTCTACACCTAACACACACCCTAACATGAACCCCAAGTCTAAACACCCCTAACCTTACACTTTTTAACCCCTAATCTGCCGCCCCCGCTATCGCTGACACCTGCATTTTATTATTAACCCCTAATCTGCCGCTCCGGACACCGCCGCAACCTTCATTATCCCTATGAACCCCTAATCTGCTGCCCCTAACATCGACGACACCTATATTATATTTATTACCCCCTAATCTGCCCCCCCCAACGTCACCGTCGCCTACCTACACTTATTAACCCCTAATCTGCCAACCGGACCTCGCCACCACTATAATAAATGTATTAACTCCTAAACCGCCGCAGTCCCGCCTCACAAACACTATAATAAATTTTATTAACCCCTAATCTGCCCTCCCTAACATCGCCGCCACCTACCTACAATTATTAACCCCTAATCTCTCGCCCCCAACGTCGCCGCTACTATAATAAAGTTATTAACCCCTAAACCTAAGTCTAACCCTAACACCCCCCTAACTTAAATATTATTTAAATTAAACGAAATAAATTTACTATCATTAAATAAATTAATCCTATTTAAAACTAAATACTTACCTATAAAATAAACCCTAATATAGCTACAATATAACTAATAGTTACATTGTAGCTATTTTAGAATTTATATTTATTTTACAGGCAACTTTGTATTTATTTTAACTAGGTACAATAGCTGTTAAATAGTTAATAACTATTTAATAGCTACCTAGTTAAAATAATTATAAAATTACCTGTAAAATAAATCCTAACCTAAGTTACAAATACACCTAACACTACACTATCAATAAATTAATTAAATAAATTAACTACAATGATCTAAACTAAAATACAATTAAATAAACTAAACTATAGTACAAAAAAAACAAACACTAAATTACAAACAAACAAAAAAAGAATTACAAGAAGTTTAAACTAATTACACCTAATTTAAGCCCCCTAATAAAATAAAAAAGCCCCCCCAAATAATAAAATGCCCTACCCTATCCTAAATTAAAAAGTAATCAGCTCTTTTACCAGCCCTTAAAAGGGCTTTTTGCGGGGCATTGCCCCAAAGTAATCAGCCCTTTTACCTGTAAATAAAAATACAATCCCCCCCCCAACATTACAACCCACCACCCACATATCCCTACTCTAAAACCCACCCGATCCCCCCTTAAAAAAAACCTAACACTACCCCCATGAAGATCACCCTACCTGGAGCCGTGTTCACCCAGCCGGGCACCGATGGGCCAGAAGTGGACATCCGGAGCGGCAGAAGTCTTCATCCGATTGGGGCAGAAGAGGTCCTCCAAGTGGCAGATGTCTTCATCCAAGCAGCATCTTTAATCTTCAATCAACCGGAGCGGAGCCATCTTGAATCTATCCGACGCGGAGCCATCCTCTTCGTACGATGTCCTAAGTCCGAATGAAGGTTCCTTTAAATGACATCATCCAAGATGGCGTCCCTCGAATTCCGATTGTCTGATAGGATTCTATCAGCCAATCGGAATTAAGGTAGGAAAAATCCGATTGGTTGATTTAATCAGCCAATCGGATTGAACTTCAATCCGATTGGCTGATTGGATGAGCCAATAGAATTGACCTTGCATTCTACTGGCTCATCCAATCAGCCAATTGGATTGAAGTTCAATCCGATTGGCTGATTACATCATCCAATCAGATTTTTCCTACCTTAAATCCTATTGGCTGATAGAATCCTATCAGCCAATCGAAATTCGAGGGGCGCCATCTTGGATGACGTCATTTAAAGGAACGTTCATTCGGACTTAGGACATCGTACGAAGAGGATGGCTCCACGTCGGATGGATTCAAGATGGCTCCGCTCCGGTTGATTGAAGATTGAAGATGCCGCTTGGATGAAGACATCTGCCACTTGGAGGACCTCTTCTGCCCTGATCGGATGAAGACTTCTGCTGCTCCGGATGTCCACTTCTGGCCCATCGGTGCCCGGCTGGGTGAACACGGCTCCAGGTAGGGTGATCTTCAGGGGGGTAGTGTTAGGTTTTTTTAAGGGGGGATCAGGTGGGTTTTAGAGTAGGGGTATGTGGGTGGTGGGTTGTAATGTTGGGGGGGATTGTATTTTTATTTACTGGTAAAAGAGCTGATTACTTTGTAATTTAGGATAGGGTAGGGCATTTTATTATTTTGTTTTGTTTTTTTATTTTATTAGGGGGCTTAGATTAGGTGTAATTAGTTTAAACTTCTTGTAAAAAATTTTTTTTTTGTAAATTAGTGTGGGGGGGGTTGTACTATAGTTTAGTTTATTTATGTTAGGTGTATTCGTAACTTAGGTTAGGATCTATTTCACAGGTAATTTTGTAATTATTTTAACTAGGTAGCTATTAACTAGTTATTAACTATTTAATAGCTATTGTACCTAGTTAAAATACAAAGTTGCCTGTAAAATAAATATAAATCCTAAAATAGCTACAATGTAACTATTAGTTATATTGTAGCTATATTAGGGTTTATTTTATAGGTAAATATTTAGTTTTAAATAGAAGTAATTTATTTAATGATAGTACATTTATTTCGTTTAATTTAAATTATATTTAAGTTAGGGGGGTGTTAGGGTTAGACTTAGTTTTAGGTGTTAATAACTTTATTATAGTAGCGGCGACATTGGGGGCGGGAGATTAGGGGTTAATAATTGTAGGTAGGTGGCGGCGATGTTAGGGAGGGCAAATTAGGGGTTAATAAAATTTATTATAGTGGCGGCGAGGTCCGGTCGGCAGATTATGGGTTAATAAGTGTAGGTAGGCGGCGGCGGCGTTGGGGGGGCAGATTAGGGAGTAATAAATATAATATAGGTGTCGGCGATGTTAGGGGCAGCAGATTAGGTATTCATAGGTATAATGTAGGTTACGGCGGTGTCCGGAGCGGGAGATTAGGGGTCCAAAAAATGTATTATAGTGTTTGCGATGTGGGGGGGCCTCAGTTTAGGGGTTCATAGGTAGTTTATGGGTGTTAGTGTACTTTATAGCACTGTAGTTAAGAGCTTTATGTTCCAGCGTTAGAACATAAAACTCTTAACTACTGACTTTTTTTTGCGGTTGGAGTCTTGTCGGTAGAGGGTCTACCGCTCACTTCTTCCAAGACTCGTAATACGAGCGTTAGGCATCCCATTGAAAACATAGGATACGCAATTGACGTAAGGGGATCTGCGGTAGCCTCGAGTCGCGGAAAGAAAGTGAGCGGTAGACCCTTTCCTGCCTGACTCGTAATACCAGCGTTAGATAAAAAGCAGCGTTAGGACCCCTTAACGCTGCTTTTTAAGGCTAACGCAGAACTCGTAATCTAGCCGTGTGTTTTTTAAATGTAATATTCAAATTTGAATGTCACATTCGAATTCGAATGTCACATTCAAATTCGAAATATTATTTCTAGTCTACAACTGTGTTTAAGAAATGTAATATTCGAATTTGAATGCTACATTCGAATTTGAATGTCACATTCGGATTCGAAATAGTATTTCTAGTCTAATACTGTGTTTTTTAAATGTAATATTCGAAATAGAATGTCACATTCGAATTAGAATGTCCCATTCAAATTCGAAATAGTATTTCTAGTCTACAACTGTGTTTAATAAATGTAATATTCAAATTTGAATACTACATTCAAATTCGAATGTCACATTTGAATTCGAAATAGTATTTCTAGTCTAATACTGTGTTTTTTAAATGTAATATTCGAATTCGAATGTCACATTCGAATTCGAATGCCACATTCAAATTCGAAATAGTATTTCTAGTCTACAACTGTGTTTAATAAATGTAATATTCGAATTTGAATGCTACATGTCACATTCGAATTTGAAATAGTATTTCTAGTCTAATACTGTGTTTTTTAAATGTAATATTCGAATTTGAATGTCACATTCGAATTTGAATGCCACATTCAAATTCGAAATAGTATTTCTAGTCTACAACTGTGTTTGATAAATGTAATATTCAAATTTGAATACTACATTCGAATTTGAATGTCACATTTGAATTTGAAATAGTATTTCTAGTCTAATACTGTGTTTTTTAAATGTAATATTCGAATTTGAATGTCACATTCGAATTTGAATGCCACATTCAAATTCGAAATAGTATTTCTAGTCTACAACTGTGTTGTATTAATGTAATATTCGAATTTGAATTTTACATTCGAATTCGAATGCAGCATTTAAATTCAATATAGTATTTCTAGTCTACAACTGTGTTTTATAAATGTAATATTCGAATTTGAATGTGACATTCGAATTTGATTGTGACATTCGATCTCGAAAGTGACATTCGAATTAGAAAGTGACATTCGAATTCGAAAGTGACATTCGAAAACTGTAAATAACATTCAATAATAGAATTTTTAAAAATATTCGTTCTTATCAACATTCTATTATGTAAATCGAATTTCTACAATAACATTCGTTCTAACATTCGAATTTGAATATAAACACATTCACTCATCCCTATTTAATTCCTAAGCTATATATTTCAATTCCTTAAAGTGAATGTAAACTTTCAGCAATTAGTGCCTGTTTTTTAAAAATACTATTAAAAACAGGGACACTTTAATTGATGAAAGTTTACAGTGCAATGTATTTGTAGAAATACTTACCTTTTACTTCTCCAAAGCCGGATCGCCGATCCCCCGCCTGCTTCTTCCTGCTGGACTTACACAGCAATGATGAAACCAGTTTCATCCAATTAAAGAAGGGCATCACGAAAAAGGACGCTCTGGAGGGAAGCCAAGATTGGAGGAAGCCAGTTTCGTCATTTCTGACGTAAGTACAGAGGAACTGATGCAGGGGATCGGCGATCTGGCTTTGGCGAAGTAAAAGGTAAGTATTTCTACAAATACGGTGCAATATAAAGTTTCATTAATGAAAGTGCCCCTGTTTTTAATAGTATTTTTAAAAACCAGGCACTAATTGCTGAATGTTTACATTCACTTTAACATGGCAGCACAACTTAGATTTTGATTGAACTGAAATTAATTAGATTTTTAAGGCAGAAACAGCTCTTTTTAAGTGGGACAAATTTTTCAGTCAGTGCCGCACATGTGCTTAAAGGGACAGTCTACCATAGAATTGTTATTGTTTTAAAAGATAGATAATCCCTTTATTACCCATTCCCCAGTTTTGCATAACCAACACAGTTATATTAATATACTTTTTACCTCTGTGATTACCTTGTATCTAGGAACCTTCTTCCAGCCCTCTGATCACATGACTGTGACTGCTTATTATCTATTGTCTTAAATTTAGCATTGCATTGTGCTAGATCTTAAATAACCCCCTGTGCCTGAACACAGTGTTATCTATATAGCCCACGTGTACTTTCTGTCTCTCTGTGTTGAAAAGATATTTAAAAAGCATGTGATAGGAGGCAGCCCTCAAAGGCTTAGAAATTAGCATATGAGCCTACCTAGGTTTAGTTTAAACTAAGAATCCCAAGAGAAAAAAGCAAATTTGATGATAAAAGTAAATTGAAAAGTTGATTAAAAGTCCTCTCTGAATAATGAAAGTTTAATTTATACTTGACTGTCCCTTTAAACTCTGGTATCAGTTGCCTGTAGAAAGCACACTGAGACATTGGTTGTAATATATACTGTTGTATAATGTTATAAATAACTTTGTTTTTGGAAATTACTATAAATACAAAGTATTTTTTCTCAGACAGTATTTATTTAAAGAATTAATGTTTACTAGAATTATTCTATATATCACACTTGAAAACATTTGTCAGCCCCATTTATAATTGTTAAGTGCATTCCTAATGTTGAATGCAACCAGTCTGTTTTTTTCATTGATGCAAATTCTTTAATGATTTAACAATTATAAAATTGTTGCAATTGTTCATGTGATTTTTAATGGCCTGTTTTTCGTTTTTAAACTCAGATATTTTTATAGTTGAAGCATTAAAAGTTACATGTGTTTCCGGGATGTCTATAATTTTTTTTAATACAGACTTTCAGTAAGTGATTCCCATGGATTTAAATGTTTATTGCATGTGTATGACAACTCTAATAGGTAACAGACCATTGCCAATTACCACATTGTTTTGAACTGATCTATTATCTCCAAGCAGACGTTAACTGGCATGTTTTGGCCTGGGGTGGTAAAAACAAGCAGGGCCAATCATCATGCAGACATTCAGTGTAATGGCAGACTGTTATAATTATCTCCCACACCAGGTAATTCCCTCCGACCGCAGAGTCCCCAGTGACTGCTCCAGCCAACAACTCTTGCAGTCATAAAATATTTTTCACAAAAGCAATAACACAAATAAAAAAGTCATGATCTCAGGGTAGCAGGTTCAGGATTCTTTTACTTTTTTTGCATAAAAGGTTGTTGATTTGTGGATAGATTTCCAATAGATGCAGTAGGAACAAAATAGTAATATGGGATATGTAATATATTGCTAGTCCAAGAATCAAGCATATACTTCTGAATGAAATGGAAAGGCTAGACAAGATGGCACTATTTGGATTTTATAAGTCTTCAGATTCTATGTATCTGAACATGTTAAGCAATTCATGCATAGTTAGGAAATGGATCACAGACTGCACAATGTATTGATACAGAGACCATTTTAAGATTCTAGTTTCAAACTATTCGAGTACTTGCACCAGTTTGCAAAAAAGTAATGTTACATACAAATGTTTTTTGGTAATACATGTTCACTGTAAAGCACTAAGAGGGAGCAATTAATGCATATACTAAACGTGTGTCAGCAGTTATCTCAATAGGTTAAATATCTGCTGACAGTTCTAAACTTGCTTGAACTTAAGGTTAAAGGGACAGTATACACTCATTTTCATATAACTGCATGTAATAGATACTACTATAAAGAATAAGATGCACCGATACTGATATAAAAATCCAGTATAAAACTGTTTAAAAACTTACTTAGAAGCTCTCAGTTTAGCTCTGTTGAAAATGTAGCTGGAAAGCCCACTGCAAGGGGGAAATAAGACACACACCCCCTTCTTTTGCATATGAAAAGACTCTTTACATAAAGCAAGCTGCAGTAGGTATCTGACGGTATTCTCCTAAGACTTTGGGGCTTGGTTAGGAGTCTGAAAATCAAAGCAATGTTATTTAAAAATAAGCAAAACTACACATTAAAAAAAAAACTTTATGGGCTATATAAATAGATCATCTACAAAACATTTATGCAAGGAAAAATGAGTGTATAATGTCCCTTTAAGGATATTTATTAGTGTCAATGCACCTAGGTCCTAACTGAGCACAGTAAGGCTGCGCTTTTCCATAATCTGGAAGCAAGATGTGAACGCTGATGAAGTTTAAGGCTGTGCAGAAGAGGCTAAGCACTACTAACAGTGACATGTGTGCATCATATTGTCAGAAGAGGATTCAGAGGGTTGCGTTAACATTAGTGCACAGGACCTCCAGACTTCTTTTAATAACATTCTTCACTGAATTGTGGACCGGTTTGCTAGTTGCTGACTTCTGGAACAGAACTGACTGTTCTTTTCCCCATTCCGTCTGCTGTACTCTGGTATTGAACTTTGGACTGGCTGCTAACTATTTTTCTGGATTATCCCTGAGTGCTGACGCTTGGTTCTGCTTATCTGGTGACAACGTTGGCCTGTTCCTAATGTACGTCTACTACACATCTCCTGCAAGCTTGGTTCCAGACCTGCAACAGGGTAAATCCCTTATTACTTTATAATAAGTGATCCAATCCAATCAGCAGCACTAGTCACACGACTGTAAAGCACTAAGAGGGAGCAATTAATGCATATACTTAACGTGTGTCAGCAGTTATCTCAATAGGTTAAATATCTGCTGACAGTTCTAAACTTGCTAGAACTTATGGTTAAAGAGACAGTATACACCCATTTTCATATAACTCCATGTAATAGACACTACCATAAAGAACAAGATGCACAGATACTAATATAAAAATCCAGTATAAAACTGTTTAAAAACTCACTTAGAAGCTCTCAGTTTAGCTCTGTTGAAAAGGTAGCTGGAAAGCCCACTGCAAGTGGGAAATAAGACACACACCCCTTCTTTTGCATATGAAAAGACTCTTTACATAAAGCAAGCTGCAGTAGGTATCTGACGGTATTCTCCTAAGACTTTGGGGCTTGGTTAGGAGTCTGAAAATCAGAGCAATGTTATTTAAAAATAAGCAAAACTACACATTAAAAAAAAAACTTTATGGGCTATATAAATAGATCATCTACAAAACATTTATGCAAGGAAAAATGAGTGTATAATGTCCCTTTAAGGATATTTATTAGTGTCAATGCACCTAGGTCCTAACTGAGCACAGTAAGGCTGCGCTTTTCCATAATCTGGAAGCAAGATGTGAACGCTGATGAAGTTTAAGGCTGTGCAGAAGAGGCTAAGCACTACTAACAGTGACATGTGTGCATCATATTGTCAGAAGAGGATTCAGAGGGTTGCGTTAACATTAGTGCACAGGACCTCCAGACTTCTTTTAATAACATTCTTCACTGAATTGTGGACCGGTTTGCTAGTTGCTGACTTCTGGAACAGAACTGACTGTTCTTTTCCCCATTCCGTCTGCTGTACTCTGGTATTGAACTTTGGACTGGCTGCTAACTATTTTTCTGGATTATCCCTGAGTGCTGACGCTTGGTTCTGCTTATCTGGTGACAACGTTGGCCTGTTCCTAATGTACGTCTACTACACATCTCCTGCAAGCTTGGTTCCAGACCTGCAACAGGGTAAATCCCTTATTACTTTATAATAAGTGATCCAATCCAATCAGCAGCACTAGTCACACGACTGTAAAGCACTAAGAGGGAGCAATTAATGCATATACTTAACGTGTGTCAGCAGTTATCTCAATAGGTTAAATATCTGCTGACAGTTCTAAACTTGCTAGAACTTATGGTTAAAGAGACAGTATACACCCATTTTCATATAACTCCATGTAATAGACACTACCATAAAGAACAAGATGCACAGATACTAATATAAAAATCCAGTATAAAACTGTTTAAAAACTCACTTAGAAGCTCTCAGTTTAGCTCTGTTGAAAAGGTAGCTGGAAAGCCCACTGCAAGTGGGAAATAAGACACACACCCCTTCTTTTGCATATAAAAAGACTCTTTACATAAACAGGAGCAAGCTGCAGTAGGCATCTGACGGTATTCTCCTAAAACTTTGGGCTATATAAATAGATCATCTACAAAACATTTATACAAAGAAAATATGAGTGTATAATGTCCCTTTAAAGGGACAGTCTAGTATAAATTAAACTTTCATTATTCAGATAGGACTTTTAATTTTAATTAACTTTCCAATTTACTTTTATCATCAAATTTGCTTTTTTCTCTTGGCATTCTTAGTTTAAGCTAAACATAGGCAGGCTCATATGCTAATTTCTAAGCCTTTGAGCGCTGCCTCTTATCACATGCTTTTTAAATCTCTTTTTAACACAAAGAGACATAAAGTACACATGGGCCATATAGATAACACTGTGTTCAGGCACAGGGGGTTATTTAAGATTTAGCACAAAACAATGCTAAATTTAAGACAATAGATAATAAACAGTCACAGTCATGTGATAAGGGGGCTGGAAAAAGGTTACTAGATACAAGGTTATCACAGAGGTAAAAAGTACATTAATATAACTGTGTTGGTTATGCAAAACTGGGGAATGGGTAATAAAGGGATTATCTATCTTTTAAAACAATAACAATTCTATGGTAGACTGTCCCTTTGAGGACATTTTTTAGTATCAATGCTCCTAGGTCCTAACTTTTCCATAATCTGGAAGCAAGATGTGAACGCTGCTGAAGTTTAAGGCTGTGCAGAAGAGGAGGCTTAGCACTACTAACAGTGACATGTGTGCATCTTATTGTCAGAAGAGGATTCAGAGGGTTGCGTTAACATTAGTGCACAGGACCTCCAGACTTCTTTTAATAACATGCTTCACTGTGTTAATCAAGGGTAGCAATATTTGTAACCTTTATATCAGGAGTGACCCTACAGTTGCTTTGCTGCAAAGACCTATGGGGAGCTGTTAAAAGGACCCTGCTTATGTCAGTCCTGGCCTCTTTGTTCCTGATCTGGTTTACTGCTTTTGACCCCTGTGCACATCCAGGCTAATGTTCTCAGCCTCATCCTTGCCTGTACCCTGAATTGTGGACCGGTATGCTAGTTGCTGACTTCTGGAACAGAACTGACTGTTCTTTTCCCCATTCCTTCTGCTGTACTCTGATATTGAACTTTGGACTGGCTGCTAACTATTTTTCTGATGCTTGGTTCTGCTTATCTGGTGACAACGTTGGCCTGTTCCTAATGTACGTCTCCTACACATCTCCTGCAAGCTTAGTTCCAGACCTGCAACAGGGTAAATCCCTTATTACTTTATAATAAGTTATCCAATCCAATCAGCAGCACTAGTCACACGACTCAGCTGTCTAACTGACGATAACTGCCTAATGCATTTGAATGCAGGTTTTTATTTTCAAGCAATTAGTGATATAATATAATTTTGGAAAATGTTATTTGGAATTTGGATGAACCTGCAAAGATCAGTCCTCAGAGCAGCATACACTGCTTGATAAATGGAGGCCATGGACTCATAGTCACACTATAGTATCAAAAGGACCATCAAATTTGTCTATACTCTTTCTGATCTGCCATTAAAATCTTTTTCTATATTATAATACCTGAAATTAGTGATCAGATGACTATTTAACATACCTAGAATGTC
This sequence comes from Bombina bombina, assembly GCF_027579735.1. Lineage (NCBI taxonomy): Eukaryota > Metazoa > Chordata > Amphibia > Anura > Bombinatoridae > Bombina > Bombina bombina. The sequence continues at coordinate 481,218,317 of NC_069499.1, forward strand.
TGGCAAAATAATTGTTCAACAACACAAAAATAATTTTAATGTTAAGTATTGTTTATATATGCCTATATATATGCCTAGTTCCCTTTTTCCTAATTCCTTTCAGAAAAAATCTACCTAGATTTTATTCAAGAAGCTAAAAAGGATCTGCTATAAAAGCATCCAGCCACAACATCATTTCTATACCCAGTTAATATAACACTGGGATACGTATATTGCATAGGTACCGATATTATAGCCCAATACCATAATGCAGCGGTTTACAAATCTGTTTAAAATGTAGGAGCCAGTTAGAATATTTAGGAGACAGACATACATTTAGGGGCCATACAGTGGTATTTGTATATAGATACATGGAGAATAACCCAAAAAGTTTTGAGCCAGTGGTAAAATTCTAGCAGCCAGTGGCTCCCTCGCTTTGTGGTTTGTCAAGCCCTGCCCTAGTCGCTCACCGTGTAGTCTAAGCACATTTAACCTGAACTATAACATCCACTAATGCTACCCCTGAGCTTTGCTCAGATGATAGGGTGGAGCCTGAAACATCCAGACAGACAAGAGGGGAATTCTTTAGCAATAAGGTTCAGGGTCAAAAAATTCTCAAGGTATGGTGTATCTAAAAATATGCAACAACAACAAAAATAAATACACTTTAGATAATGATTATTTCACACATAAGCTAAAATAAAGAGAAGAAAAATGTGAGCATGCAAATCTTCCAATATTTCTCAGAGGCTTTCTGAGACAGGCATGGGGCAGAGTTTTGTGGGAAGGTCTGCAACAGGGACAGGTGGGACCACAGGCAAGTCATGGGCAGAGTTGGGGAGTGCTTTGAGCAGGAGGGTTGAGGCGTGTCCTTGGCAGTGCTAGAAATCAGCTGTCTTATTATAATAAAACCAAACTGCATGTATTATTATTTCACACTACAACTGTCAAAAGCTACTGGTGAATAAAGCTACTGGTGAATACATTTAACTAGTTGTGATGCAAACACAGGCCAAAACACCTATAGCATTATGTGCACCTTCTAAAGACCATGGGCGCGATCCGATATAGATCGCAGTTTGCGGCGCAAGCGAGGGAACCGGCGTCGCCCGCAGTTTCAGCTTGCAACTCGAGCTATCCCATATAAGTCGCCGTCAGATGCTAACGTGCCGTAAGTCTGACAAACCAGCGATGTCCAGAAATCTGCGTAAGTACAAATTTCTGGCGTCGCCAGTGACTTTCGGCACGTTAGAAACTGCCGGCGCCTATAAAACCTGACTAAAGTCTAAAACACCCGCACTGTCTAACACGCCTCCCTAACATAGCCCGACAAGTCTAACACGCCTCCCTAACATAGCCCGCACTGTCTAACCCTCTATCCGCTATCCCCCCTCACTATCCTAACAATAAAAAAGCTATTAACCCCTAAACCGCCGCTCCCGTACCCCGCCGCAACCTAATAAAGTTATTAACCCCTAAACCGCCGCTCCCGTACCCCGCCGCCAGCTATATTATATCTATAACCCCCTAAAGTGAGCCCCTAACACCACCGCCATCTATATTAAAATTATTAACCCCCAATGTAAGCCCCTTACACCGCCGCCATCTCTATTAAAATGATTAACCCCTAATTTAATCTACCTACCCCGCCGCCAGCTATATTATCTATGTTAATTGAGAAATGTATTGCTTTAAATGTTTTTACATTATGCATATATCTTTATCTCATATATAAAATTATACATGTATATATTTTTTGTGTTATTTAATGGAGTGTTTTCTTTCTTTCTTTCGCTCTTTTTTGGACTACACTTTAAATATGCATGTTCGCATATTATGTTTCATATGGTTAGACATGTAAGGCTTTTTTGTAACAATTTAATATCCATGATTTGTATGTACTTGTTCCCCTCCTTTTCTTTAGGGGGACATTTTCAATAATTTTAGAATTTATTTTTAAAATATATCTGTATACATAGATACTTACTTACATACATGGATATTTATTGTAATTTGTCACCTACAATTACAAATATTGTTTTTGGTCTCTGACATTATTATCTTTTGCAGCGTTTGTACATATCGATCCTTTTTGCAATATGTTATTTTTAACAACGTTTTCTCCTTATACATTGTGCATGTGATTTGTAACAGATTTTGTTTGTTTTGTGATTGATTGATTTTTCAATGTGTATGTGCACTCATAGGTTCCCATACATACATTGAATTTTAATATGCATGTAAATTTAACTAATCACTAACAGGTGTTTCTTTCCCTTTAAAAAGGGAGGGTTCACACCTAGCAACTTACCCTATGATTAAGTGCTCTGGTGAGCACGAAACTAGTCAGGGAAGCTCATTTGTGTACTTATGTAAATCGTTCTAATAAAGGTAAATTTTGTTTTACTTTTTTGGCCCTGGATTTTCCTTGCACCAGTGCTGCTGTGTTTCCTTTTTGTACTTTCATTATCTATGTTAACCCTAAGTATATTATAGTTAATATAGGTATTACATTATATATATTAACTATATTAACCCTAATTATATTAGGGTTAATATAGTTAATATAGTTACTATAGTATTTATATTAACTATATTAACTCTATCTAACCCTAACACCCCTAACTAAATTTATATTAAATTAATCTAATTCATTTATAAACTAAAATATTCCTATTTAAATCTAAATACTTACCTATAACATAAACACTAATATAGCTACAATATAATTAATAATTACATTGTAGCTATGTTAGGGTTAATATTTATTTTACAGGTAAATTGTTAATTATTTTAACTAGGTATAATAGCTATTAAATAGTTATTAACTATTTAATATCTACCTAGTTAAAATAATTACCCAATTACCTGTAAAATAAATCCTAACCTAAGTTACAAATACACCTACACTATCAATAAATTAAATAAACTACAAACATCTATCTAAAAATACAATTAAATTAACTAAACTAAATTACAAAAAAAAAAAAACACTAAATTACAAAAAATAAAAAAAGATTACAAGATTTTTAAGCTAATTACACCTATTCTAAGCCCCCTAATAAAATAATAAACCCCCAAAATAAAAAAAAATTCCCTGCCCTATTCTAAATTAAACAAATTTCAAAGCTCTTTACCTTACCAGCCCTTAAAAGGGCCTTTTGTGGGGCATGCCCCAAAGAATTCAGCTCTTTTGCATACAAATACAATACCCCCCCCATTACAACCCACCACCCACATACCCCTATTCTAAAACCACCCAAACCCCCCTTAAAAAAGCCTAACACTACCCCCCTGAAGATCTCCCTACCTTGTCTTCACCACACCGGGCCGAACTCCTGATCCGATCCGGGCGATGTCTTCCTCCAAGCGGCAAAGAAGAATTCTTCCTCCGGCGATGTCTTACTCCAAGCGGCAAAGAAGAATTCTTCCTCCGGCGATGTCTTCCTCCAAGCGGCAAAGAAGAATTCTTCCTCCGGCGACGTCTTCCTCCAAGCGGCAGCAAAGTCTTCATTCTTCCGGCGGCATCTTCAATCTTCTTTCTTCGCTCCGCCGCTGCGGAGCATCCATCCCGGCCGACTACTGAACTTGGAATGAGGTACCTTTAAATGACGTCATCCAAGATGGCGTCCGCCGAATTCCTATTGGCTGATAGGATTCTATCAGCCAATCGGAATTAAGTTAAAAAAATCTGATTGGCTGATGGAATCAGCCAATCAGATTCAAGTTCAATCCGATTGGCTGATCCAATCAGCCAATCAGATTGAGCTCGCATTCTATTGGCTGATCGGAACTGCCAATAGAATGGGAGCTCAATCTGATTGGCTGATTGGATCAGCCAATCGGATTGAACTTGAATCTGATTGGCTGATTCAATCAGCCAATCAGATTTTTTTAACTTAATTCCGATTGGCTGATAGAATCCTATCAGCCAATCGGAATTCGGCGGACGCCATCTTGGATGACGTCATTTAAAGGTACCTCATTCCAAGTTCAGTAGTCGGCCGGGATGGATGCTCCGCAGCGGCGGAGCGAAGAAAGAAGATTGAAGATGCCGCCAGAAGAATGAAGACTTTGCTGCCGCTTGGAGGAAGACGTCGCCGGAGGAAGAATTCTTCTTTGCCGCTTGGAGGAAGACATCGCCGGAAGAAGAATTCTTCTTTGCCGCTTGGAGGAAGACATCGCCCGGATCGGATCAGGAGTTCGGCCCGGTGTGGTGAAGACAAGGTAGGGAGATCTTCAGGGGGGTAGTGTTAGGCTTTTTTAAGGGGGGTTTGGGTGGTTTTAGAATAGGGGTATGTGGGTGGTGGGTTGTAATGGGGGGGGGTATTGTATTTGTATGCAAAAGAGCTGAATTCTTTGGGGCATGCCCCACAAAAGGCCCTTTTAAGGGCTGGTAAAGTAAAGAGCTTTGAAATTTGTTTAATTTAGAATAGGGCAGGGAATTTTTTTATTTTGGGGGTTTATTATTTTATTAGGGGGCTTAGAATAGGTGTAATTAGCTTAAAAATCTTGTAATCTTTTTTTATTTTTTGTAATTTAGTGGGTTTTTTTTTTTGTAATTTAGTTTAGTTAATTTAATTGTATTTTTAGATAGATGTTTGTAGTTTATTTAATTTATTGATAGTGTAGGTGTATTTGTAACTTAGGTTAGGATTTATTTTACAGGTAATTGGGTAATTATTTTAACTAGGTAGATATTAAATAGTTAATAACTATTTAATAGCTATTATACCTAGTTAAAATAATTAACAATTTACCTGTAAAATAAATATTAACCCTAACATAGCTACAATGTAATTATTAATTATATTGTAGCTATCTTAGTGTTTATTTTATAGGTAAGTATTTAGATTTAAATAGGAATATTTTAGTTTATAAGTGAATTAGATTAATTTAATATAAATTTAGTTAGGGGTGTTAGGGTTAGATAGAGTTAATATAGTTAATATAAATACTATAGTAACTATATTAACTATATTAACCCTAATATAATTAGGGTTAATATAGTTAATATATATAATGTAATACCTATATTAACTATAATATACTTAGGGTTAACATAGATAATATAGCTGGCGGCGGGGTAGGTAGATTAAATAAGGGGTTAATCATTTTAATAGAGATGGCGGCGGTGTAAGTGGCTTACATTAGGGGTTAATAATATTAATATAGCTGGCGGCGGTATAGGGGGATTAGATTAGGGGTTAATAATTTTTATATAGGTGGCGGCGGTGTAAGGGGTCAGATTAGGGGATAGATAAGGTAGATGACAGCGGTGTAAGGGGTTCTAATTAGGGGATAGATAAGGTAGATGGCGGCGGTTTTAGGGGCTCACAGTAGGGGGTTAGTTTATGTAGATGGCGGCGGGGTCCGGGAGCGGCGGTTTAGGGGTTAATAACTTTATTAGGGATTTCGGGGGGGGGGATCGCGGTTGACAGGTAGATAGACATTGCGCATGCGTTAGGTGTTAGGTTTATTTTAGCAGATCGCGGTTGACAGGGAGATAGACATTGCGCATGCGTTAGGTGTTAGGTTTATTTTCTAGTTAGTTTAGGGAGTTACGGGGCTCCAATAGTCAGCGTAAGGCTTCTTACGGCTGCTTTTTGTGGCGAGGTGAAAATGGAGTAAGTTTTCTCCATTTTCGCCACGTAAGTCCTTACGCTGCATATTGGATACCAAACTGCGCGGGTTTGGTATACCTGCCTATAGCCCAAAAAACTACGGGCGACGGCAGAAATATACGCGCGTAACTTCTAGGTTACGCCGTATATAGGATACCAAACCCGCGCAAATATTGGCGTCGCCGGCTTTTGCGGGCGATGATTTTTATCGGATCGACCCCCACATTCTGTGACATCAACATGACAGACTAAACTCTGATATTGTCATCTGAGTTAAACAGTTCAACAATTTACTTCAAGGAATTTGCATTTTAAATTATGATAATTCCAGTACAACTTCTTAAAACCAAATGTTCAAATCACTTTAGCATTTATCGAACCTTCCCAGAATAAAGAATTCCTATCAGCTGCAAAAACAGAGACACAATCTGATATATTTTGAGATTAACTGTCCTTCCTTTTGTTTCTCTACTTTCACTGATACATCAAAGTCTATGTCACAGTTTTTCATTGACTGCACCATCATCACTTGGCACTTAGCACTTTGAATGATCGGTTTTGCTATTCACTGCAAGCTTTTACAAACTTCCACATCTTCCTCTTACCGAGTCTGCATTTCCTAGATCTTTTTGCCAGAATATATGACACTTCTGTGGGAAATGAATTTCACATTTTTTTTTACCCTTTTTATCATGACTAATGCTTGTGTGGTTACATTTTAAATTGCTTGCTTCAGATACACATGCCACTTGTGTACAGTTTTGCTGTACACAGTACACAGCTACAGTAGCCTTAAAAAAAATGCTTCTATATTTTAATAAATAACTTACACCTAGATTACAAGTTTGTGCATTCGTCTTTTAACGCTGAAAATATGGTATTTTCAGCGTTAAAACAGCACTGCCGCCATTATATATTATAGGTGTACCGCAAGAATTTTAGCCTGTACCGCAACGTCAGTCCCGCACTCCTAAAAATTATGTTTTTTCATGGGATTCCCATACCGCCGGTATTACGAGTTTTGCGGTGAGGCTAAAAAGCAAGCATTGCAGTCTAAAATGACAAGATCCGTACCGCCATCTAAAGTCAGTAGTTATAAGTTTTACACTACAAAGCTGTTACATAAAACTCATAACTAAAGTGTTACAAAGTACACTAAACACCCATAAACTACCTATTAACCCCTAAACTGAGGCCCTACCGCATCGCAAACAATATAATAAATGTATTAACCCCTAATCTGCCGCTCCCGACATCACCGCCACTTAAAAAAAATTATTAACCGCTATTCCGCCGATCCCCGACATCGTCACCACTATAATAAACTTATTAACCCCTAAACCGCTGCCCTCCCGCATGGAAAACACTATTTAAATATTATTAACCCCTAATCTGCCGTCTGCCCACAGCGCCCCCACTATACTAAAGTTATTAAGCCCTACACCGCCGTCACTATAATAAACCTATTAACCCGTAAACCAAAAGCCCCCCACAATGAAATATACTAAATTAAACTATTAACTCCTAAACTGAAAGCCCCCCACATTGCAATAAACTAATTTAAACTAGTAACCCATAAACCTAACGCCCCCCTAACTTTATATTAAAATTACAATTTCCCTAGCTTAAATTAAATTTAAACTTACCTGTCAAATTAAAAAACTAAGTTTAATCTAACAATTAAACTAATATAATTATTAAACTAAAATTAAACTAACTACGAATTAAATAAAACTAAACTACACATTAAAAAAATCCTAACACTACTCTAAAAATTACAAACTATCTAATTACAAAAAAATACTAAGTTACAAAAAAAATAGCAAACACTAAATTACAAAATTAAAAAACCATATTATCAAAAATAAAAAAGAATTACACCTAATCTTATAGCCCTATCAAAATAAAAAAGCCCATCCAAAATAAAAAAAAAACCTAGCCTACAATAAACTACCAATGACCCCAAAGATATCAGCTCTTCTACCTGTAAAAAAAAAACACAAAGACCCCCCCAACAGTAAAACCCACCACCCAACCAACCTCCCAAAATAAAAAACCTAATTCTAAAAAAAACTAAACTACCCATTGCCCTGAAAAGGGTATTTGTATGGGTATTGCCCTTAAAATGGCATTTAGCTCTTTTACATTGCCCAAACCCTAAACTAAAATAAAAACCCACCCAAAAAAAAACAAAACAGCCTAACACTAACCCCCTGACCATCCACTTACATCTTCATCCCAGAGTTGAAGTCCAAATCCAGGTGGCGAGAAGTCTTCATCCGGGTGGCCTCTTCAATCTGTATCCCGGTGGCGACTTCCTGATCCAAGTGGCGAGAAGTCTTCATCCAGACGGCCTCTTCAATCTTCATCCAGGTGGCATCTTCTATCTTGATCCTGGAGGCGCAGAGCGGGTCCATCCTGAAGACATCCAGCGTGGAGAATCCTCTTCATACGGTCGCCGTTAGGGGGGGGGTTAGGTTTAGAGGTTACTAGTTTAATTTAGTTTATTTCGATGTGGTGGGGATGGCGGTTTAGGGTTTAATAGGTTTATTTAGTGTTAGTGATGTAGGAGGCCAGAGGTTTAGGGGATAATAACTTTATTTAGTTGAGGCGATGTTGGGGACTGGCGGAATAGGGGTTAATAACTTTAGTATAGTGTGGGCAATGTTGGGGTGCGGCAGAAAAGGGGTTAATAAATGTAGTATAGTGGCGGCGATATCGGGAGCGGTAAATTAGGGGTTAATAATTTTATTTATTTGGCGCCGATATCGGGGGCGGCAGATTAGGGGTTAATAACTGTAAGCAGGCGTTGGCGATGTTGGGGGCAGCAGATTAGGGGTGTTTAGACGTAGGGTTTATGTTAGGGTGTTAGGTTTATACATAACTTTTTTTTTCCCCCACAGACATCAATGGGGCTGCGTTACGGAGCTTTTGTTTCCGCGATCGCAGGCATTAGGCTTTTTTTTATCCGGCTCTCTACATTGATGTCTATGGGGAAAGCGTGCACGAGCAAGTCAAAACACTGCTTGTATTTGGGTGCGGTATGGAGCTCAAAATCTCCATATCGCCCGCGCAAGCCAGGTTTTTTAAACTTGTAATGACAGCGCTATAGGGGGTTAAATACTAAAATATCTGAGTAATCCCTGTGAAAAGATGACAAGATTAGGTCATTTTAGAAAAGGAGTTTATTTCCACAAATGGCAAAAGTACAGCTTTAGTTGCTTATTTTCCTTCTCTTGATATTACAGTATTTTCTAAAAAATAATATTCTGCTATTGTAAGCTCACAGCCTCTCTTCAGCAGCACTTTGGGGTAAATTTATGAAGCTGCAGCCACATATTTAAGGGACAGTTTACTAAAAAAACTACTAATTGTTTACAAGTACTTCCATCATCCTTATATTGGCATTTGAAATAGTTTATTTAGCCTGTGGTATCCCTACCTATCCTGAAAGTTTTTGACCTTAAAGCCAAGCTGTGTTAACACAGTCAGTAGAATAAATTACATACCCAGTGGGGTATAGAAGAGATAAGGTAATAAAAAGTTAATTTTTCATTGTTCACTCACAGTATTGGTGATTGGTTTATGGACAGATATACGATAAAGAATCAGGTATATGTACATAATGTGATAAAGTAATGAGATCTGATTATACCTACAAGCTCAACCCATGTTTGTATGGTTGAGGCTTCAAAACAAAAAATCAGCTAATTCATATACACAAATAAACCTTAAAAACGCAAATCTCATACATTTTATACTCTGCAGCTGGTAAAAAAAGTAATTGGAAACACATTTTTACTGTATACTGTTCCTTTAAGAAGCAGAATCTGCCTCTCCACCACCTCAGATGTGACAAGATCAATCAACCTGACTATCACTTGTTCAGGGTGATTGACAAGTCCTGCTCTTGAGCAATTGTTTGCGCAGGAGCAGGGGGCGTCATTGCAAAAGAAACTATTGGTTCAATGTAAAAGTTCACCATGCTTGCAAACCTTCTAATGGAATAAGTTATAAGTAGTTTCAGGGACTCTTCTAAAGAACAATGTCCAAAAAGTAGGAACATTTTAAGATTAATCATCAGAAAAAAAACATAATAAACAACAACAAAGGAATTACTTTCTTACTTTACCAGACCAGAAACATCTACGACTGCAGACAGCAATTTTATATGTAGGGCAATGACAACAGAATCTTGAAAGCTAGAAATATATACATCTCTGCAGGCTCCATAAACTAGAGATCCCGATTAAAGGTAGCAATAAGCCACCTTCTATCAAGGATAGATAAAGAAAATGTTCTGTTGTAAATGTACCTTGTGACTCAAATATGTAAAGTCAAATACATTAAAGGGTCAGTAAAGTCATTATTAAACTTTCATGATTCAGACAGAGCATGTATTTTTAAACAGTTTTCCTATTTATTTATTTTTATATATTAAAAAAATTGTCTCAGTATCCTCAGGAGCAGAAATATTGGTAGCTAGGTTCTGATTGGTTGCAACACATATATGCCTCTTGTCTTTGGCTCATCAGATGTATTCAAGCAAGTACCCAGTAGTCCTTTGCTACTTAAACTATGTGTTTAAGCTCTTTGTGTGGCTTAAAAACACAGTTATATACTGTGCAAGCAATATTTTAATATTAAAGGGATAGGAAAGTCAAAATAAAACTTGCATGATTAAAATAGAGAATTTAATTTTAAGACACTTTTAAATTCACTTCTATTTTCAAATGTGCTTTGTTCTCTTGACATCCCTTGTTAAAAAAATAATATGCACATATCCTACATATGCTAACTTGTGCCTGCACACATTTGTCTCTTGTGATTGGCTAATTAGATGTATTGGCTAGTTGCCAGTACTGAAATGCTGTTCCTTCAGCAAACGATAACAAGAGAATGAAGCAAATTTTATAATTGAAGTAAATGTAAAAGTTGTTTAAACTTATATGCTCAATCCAAATCATGGAAGAAAATTTGGGGTTTCCTGACCATTTAAAATCTTTTAAATCATTAGACTATTTTATTTTTGTAATTTTATGTTCCTTTAAAACCACATTCATTACAAAACATACAGTATATAAATAAAACCTTCCATATAGGGCAGGTCCAGACTGGGAATAAAAAGCAGTCCTGGAAAAATTTGAAAACAGCCGTATTTTCCTTTGAGTCTGTAGAATGCACACACCCTATTTTTCTCAAGGCTCCTTCCTGAAATATTTTTTCCCCAGAATTAAATTAATTTGTAATAAAAAAGTGAGATTGTTGCTAAATAGGCACCCTACAATCCTATTACTTTCATGACTCCCTTTCACAGTGTAAAAATGATTATATATAGTGTGATCTGGAGAACACACTAAAAACAGTGTCACTCTGTCTCACAGTGTGACTTGACTAGACACTAGAAACCATTCAAACAAAGGCTACTAAATGCTACATGATAAAGGAAATAAATATTACAGGGAAATACTATGTGACCTTAATACATATAGCCCAGAGGAGAAAAGTGGGTGCATCACCTCAAAAATGTTTTAAGGGACAGTCAAGTGCAAAAAAAACTTTTATGTTTCAAATAGGGCACAGAATTTTAAACAACTTTCCATTTTACTTTTATCACCAATTTTGCTTTGTTCTCTTGGTATTCATAGTTGAAAGCTAAACCTAGGAAGGCTCATATGATAATTTCTAAGCCCTTGAAGACCACCTCTTATCACATGCTTTTTATTTGCTTTTCACAACAGGGGAGAGCTAGTTCATGTAAGCCATATAGATAACAGTCGGCTAGATTACAAGTTTTGCGTTATGGCTCATAACGCTGCTTTCTCACTACCGCTGCTATTACGAGTCTTGTAGGTATAGCTGTACCGCACACCTTTTTGGCCGTAATGCAAAGTAACTACCGCACCTTTCAAAAAGTCCTTTTTCAATGGGACTTCCATAGCGCCGGTATTACGAGTTTTTCTTGGGAGGCCAAAAAGTGAGCGGTACAGCCTATACCGACAAGATTCGTTCCGCCATCTAAAGTCAGTAGTTATGGGTTTTGCGCTGCAAAACTGTAACATAAAACTCATAACTAAAGTGTTACAAAGTACACTAACACCCATAAACTACCTATTAACCCCTAAACCGAGGCCCTCCTGCATTGCAAACACAATAATAAAATGATTAACCCCTAATCTGCCACTCCGGACATCGCCGCCACTATAATAAACATATTAACCCCTAAACTGCCGCACTCCCGCATCGCAAACACTAGTTAAATATTATTAACCGCTAATCTGCCGCCCCCAACGTCACCGCTGCCACTATACTAAAATTATTAACCCCTAAACCTAACCCTAACCCTAAGTCTAACCCTAACACCCCTAACTTTAATATAATTAAAATAAATAAAAATTACTATCATTTACTAAATAATTCCTATTTAAAACTAAATACTTACCTATAAAATAAACCCTAAGCTAGCTACAATAGAACTAATAGTTACATTGTAGCTATCTTAGGTTTTATTTTTATTTCACAGCTAACTTTGTATTTATTTTACCTAGGTAGATTAGTTAGTAAATAGTTATTAACTATTTACTAACTACCTATTTAAAATAAATACAAATTTACCTGTAAAATAAAACCTAACCTGTCTTACACTAACACCTAACATTACACTAAAATTAAATAAATGACATTAATTAAATACAATTAACTAAATTACGTGCATGGTTCTTAGTCTGAGGAGGCTTCCGGTGGAGGAGGAGCTCTCACTGCACGCTGTCCAATCTCCAGAGGCAATTGAGGGCCGAAAGAGAACGCTGCCCCAGAACGAGCAAGCCCTTGGCTGTACCCACACCGGCTTTGTGGGCCATCACTCTGCAGAGACCATCGCAGAGCTCGTCGGAAGCACAACTGAGCGGTCATGCTGCTACCCGTGCTTGGGAGTCTGATCTGGGGATCGCCTTAAAGATACAAAGTGGATCACCCAGCGGTACTTTTTTCTACTTGCCACTCCCCTCTCGGGGATTGCTGAGCCGACACAGAGGAAGAAGAGGACCTGTGCCCTCCTGGTAGGGCGAAGTGGTCCGGTATAGTTGGTGCCATTGGAGACAGCCGGCGGATCGGGGTGGCTCTGTCGCGGAGGGATCCGTGGGCTTCACTCCTTCCTTGCTGGTTTATTTCCGGAGGCGCATCGGACCACTAACAGTGTTGGCTGACACCAAGCACGGTGTCCCAGAGGTGCTGAGGCTTCTGAGGTTCCAAGTGAAAGAAGCATGGCCATGGACACTACCCTGAAGTATGGTAATGATATCGTATTGTAGTGTTCTATAATACCTGGCAAAGGCGATTCCCCCACAGCACTGGTATGTGCAAATTTTAGTAGTGGGATCTTTTTGGAATATATAAGCAAGATACTGCTTGGACGTTTTAACCAGTTTGTTCCCGGCTTGTCCTCAATACCAAGGGATAAGGAGAAAGAGGAAAAAAAGAAAGAAAAGGGGAAATAAAAGAGAGAAGGGAAAAGGAAACTAATTGATAATTTGTCCGTAAATCAGGGAAGAAATAAAAGGGGGACCCACTAGTCTATAGTAACTCTTTCTATCTTAGGATGTGCTGTCCCCTAAAGCTTCCTTCCCTAAAGAGACTCTAGGAACTTGAACTGCTGAAATTGACTCTCTAAGGCCTAGATTTAGAGTTCGGCGGTAAAAGGGCTGTTAACGCTCCGCGGGTTTTTTTCTGGCCGCACCATAAATTTAACTCTGGTATCGAGAGTTCAAACAAATGCTGCGTTAGGCTCCAAAAAAGGAGCGTAGAGCATTTATACCGCAAATGCAACTCTCGATACCAGAGTTGCTTACGGACGCGGCCGGCATCAAAAACGTGCTCGTGCACGATTCTCCCATAGGAAACAATGGGGCTGTTTGAGCTGAAAAAAAACCTAACACCTGCAAAAAAGCAGCGTTCAGCTCCTAACGCAGCCCCATTGTTTCCTATGGGGAAACACCTCCTAAGTCTGCACCTAACACCCTAACATGTACCCCGAGTCTAAACACCCCTAACCTTACACTTATTAACTCCTAATCTGCCGCCCCCGCTATCGCTGACCCCTGCATTACACTTTTAACCCCTAATCTGCCGCTCCGTAAACCGCCGCCACCTACGTTATCCCTATGTACCCCTAATCTGCTGCCCTAACATCGCCGACCCCTATGTTATATTTATTAACCCCTAATCTGCCCCCCACATCGTCGCCGACACCTGCCTACACTTATTAACCCCTAATCTGCCGAGCGGACCGCACCGCTACTATAATAAAGTTATTAACCCCTAATCCGCCTCACTAACCCTATCATAAATAGTATTAACCCCTAATCTGCCCTCCCTAACATCGCCGACACCTACCTTCAATTATTAACCCCTAATCTGCCGACCGGAGCTCACCGCTATTCTAATAAATGGATTAACCCCTAAAGCTAAGTCTAACCCTAACACTAACACCCCCCTAAGTTAAATATAATTTTTATCTAACAAAATAAATTAACTCTTATTAAATAAATGATTCCTATTTAAAGCTAAATACTTACCTGTAAAATAAATCCTAATATAGCTACAATATAAATTATAATTATATTATAGCTATTTTAGGATTAATATTTATTTTACAGGCAACTTTGTAATTATTTTAACCAGGTACAATAGCTATTAAATAGTTAAGAACTATTTAATAGTTACCTAGTTAAAATAATAACAAATTTACCTGTAAAATAAATCATAACCTAAGATATAATTAAACCTAACACTACCCTATCAATAAAATAATTAAATAAACTACCTACAATTACCTACAATTAACCTAACACTACACTATCAATAAATTAATTAAACACAATTGCTACAAATAAATAAAATTAAATAAACTATCTAAAGTACAAAAAATAAAAAAGAACTAAGTTACAGAAAATAATAAAATATTTACAAACATAATAAAAATATTACAACAATTTTAAACTAATTACACCTACTCTAAGCCCCCTAATAAAATAACAAAGCCCCCCAAAATAAAAAATTCCCTACCCTATTCTAAAATACAAATATTACAAGCTCTTTTACCTTACCAGCCCTGAACAGGGCCCTTTGCGGGGCATGCCCCAAGAATTTCAGCTCTTTTGCCTGTAAAAAAAAACATACAATACCCCCCCCCAACATTACAACCCACCACCCACATACCCCTAATCTAACCCAAACCCCCCTTAAATAAACCTAACACTACCCCCCTGATGATCTTCCTACCTTGTCTTCACCATGCCAGGTTCACCGATCCGTCCTGGCTCCAAGATCTTCATCCAACCCAAGCGTGGGCTAGACATCCACTGAAGAAGTCCAGAAGAGGGTCCAAAGTCTTCCTCCTATCCGGCAAGAAGAGGACATCCGGACCGGCAAACATCTTCTCCAAGCGGCATCTTCTATCTTCTTCCATCCGATGACGACCGGCTCCATCTTGAAGACCTCCAGCGCGGATCCATCCTCTTCTTCCGACGACTAGACGACGAATGACGGTTCCTTTAAGGGACGTCATCCAAGATGGCGTCCCTCGAATTCCGATTGGCTGATAGGATTCTATCAGCCAATCGGAATTAAGGTAGGAATTTTCTGATTGGCTGATGGAATCAGCCAATCAGAATATAGTTCAATCCGATTGGCTGATCCAATCAGCCAATCAGATTGAGCTCGCATTCTATTGGCTGATCGGAACAGCCAATAGAATGCGAGCTCAATCTGATTGGCTGATTGGATCAGCCAATCGGATTGAACTATATTCTGATTGGCTGATTCCATCAGCCAATCAGAAAATTCCTACCTTAATTCCGATTGGCTGATAGAATCCTATCAGCCAATCGGAATTCGAGGGACGCCATCTTGGATGACGTCCCTTAAAGGAACCGTCATTCGTCGTCTAGTCGTCGGAAGAAGAGGATGGATCCGCGCTGGAGGTCTTCAAGATGGAGCCGGTCGTCATCGGATGGAAGAAGATAGAAGATGCCGCTTGGAGAAGATGTTTGCCGGTCCGGATGTCCTCTTCTTGCCGGATAGGAGGAAGACTTTGGACCCTCTTCTGGACTTCTTCAGTGGATGTCTAGCCCACGCTTGGGTTGGATGAAGATCTTGGAGCCAGGACGGATCGGTGAACCTGGCATGGTGAAGACAAGGTAGGAAGATCATCAGGGGGGTAGTGTTAGGTTTATTTAAGGGGGGTTTGGGTTAGATTAGGGGTATGTGGGTGGTGGGTTGTAATGTTGGGGGGGGGTATTGTATGTTTTTTTTTACAGGCAAAAGAGCTGAAATTCTTGGGGCATGCCCCGCAAAGGGCCCTGTTCAGGGCTGGTAAGGTAAAAGAGCTTGTAATATTTGTATTTTAGAATAGGGTAGGGAATTTTTTATTTTGGGGGGCTTTGTTATTTTATTAGGGGGCTTAGAGTAGGTGTAATTAGTTTAAAATTGTTGTAATATTTTTATTATGTTTGTAAATATTTTATTATTTTCTGTAACTTAGTTCTTTTTTATTTTTTGTACTTTAGATAGTTTATTTAATTTTATTTATTTGTAGCAATTGTGTTTAATTAATTTATTGATAGTGTAGTGTTAGGTTAATTGTAGGTAATTGTAGGTAGTTTATTTAATTATTTTATTGATAGGGTAGTGTTAGGTTTAATTATATCTTAGGTTATGATTTATTTTACAGGTAAATTTGTTATTATTTTAACTAGGTAACTATTAAATAGTTCTTAACTATTTAATAGCTATTGTACCTGGTTAAAATAATTACAAAGTTGCCTGTAAAATAAATATTAATCCTAAAATAGCTATAATATAATTATAATTTATATTGTAGCTATATTAGGATTTATTTTACAGGTAAGTATTTAGCTTTAAATAGGAATCATTTATTTAATAAGAGTTAATTTATTTCGTTAGATAAAAATTATATTTAACTTAGGGGGGTGTTAGTGTTAGGGTTAGACTTAGCTTTAGGGGTTAATCCATTTATTAGAATAGCGGTGAGCTCCGGTCGGCAGATTAGGGGTTAATAAGTGTAGGTAGGTGTCGGCGACGTTGTGGGGGGCAGATTAGGGGTTAATAAATATAACATAGGGGTCGGCGATGTTAGGGGTAGCAGATTAGGGGTACATAGGGATAACGTAGGTGGCGGCGATTTGCGGTCGGAAGATTAGGGGTTAATTATTTTAAGTAGCTTGCGGCGACGTTGTGGGGGGCAAGTTAGGGGTTAATAGATATAATACAGGGGTCGGCGGTGTTAGGGGCAGCAGATTAGGGGTACATAAGTATAACGTAGGTGGCGGTCGGCAGATTAGGGGTTAAAAATTTTAATCGAGTGGCGGCGATGTGGGGGGAGCTCGGTTTAGGGGTACATAGGTAGTTTATGGGTGTTAGTGTACTTTAGGGTACAGTAGTTAAGAGCTTTATAAACCGGCGTTAGCCAGAAAGCTCTTAACTCCTGCTATTTTCAGGCGGCTGGAATCTTGTCGTTAGAGCTCTAACGCTCACTGCAGAAACGACTCTAAATACCGGCGTTAGGAAGATCCCATTGAAAAGATAGGCTACGCAAATGGCGTAGGGGGATCTGCGGTATGGAAAAGTCGCGGCTGTAAAGTGAGCGTTAGACCCTTTAATCACTGACTCCAAATACCAGCGGGCGCCCAAAACCAGCGTTAGGAGCCTCTAACGCTGGTTTTGACGGCTACCGCCGAACTCTAAATCTAGGCCTAAGTTTGCCCGAGCTGAAGGGTTTTCTTTTTTTTTTTTTTTTTTGCTGTGGTATTCACAGCTGCTCTTTGGACTATTTAGTTACTCTTGTACTTGCATTGTTTATTATACTGTTTCACTAACTGTTATTTAATACCATTGGGGTTTGAACTCACCAAATGTGAAACAGAATGTAGCTGGTGGATAGCTTATCTATATAAGTTATTTATTTTTTATTTTTTTAATCTTTTTTCTGCTTCTGCTATACTCTCGTAGAGTTCACTAACTGAACTGTTGCCCCTAATAGGGAACTATATAGTGCAGGCCTTTTTTTTTTCCGTCACCCAGGTCCCTTGAAAGGTTCCTTCACTTAATTATTTTAATCTAAATAACCTCCCTAAAAGGTTAATTAGGGATTTATCTAAATCACTCACTATTGGGAAAGTCCTCTTCTGGACCCTTATTTAAAAAAAAAAAAAAAGAGTTTTACACTTGCATATGTATAACACTACACTACACATTATCAATACACATTGTGTGTGCTATTTGCTTTGTTTGTTTTATTATATATACACAGGTGGCTGACTACACCATTTACCATCTTTTTTTTTTCTTTCTTGCACTGTTCACATTAGTTCATGGAAAAATATTTTACACAGGTAATTCAGCACTTCCCAAAAATGCCTGCTAAACCTAGAGAGAAAAAATATAATATTAGTTCTGACTCCAGCGAAACCCTTTCAGTATCTACTGATAATCAGGCCTTATTGGTACAGCTTAGTAATCTTTTCTCACCCCAGTTTGAAATAATTAAAAAGGAGTTAAATGGTATATCAACAGAACTTAATACTCTGAACCTCGAATTGAAACAATTTGCCACTAGGATAGTAGAAGCAGAGGATAGGATATCCGATCTGGAGGATTTAGTTAGTAAACAAGAAAACATGTTAATAAAACAACAGTCTAAAATTCAAAATATGGAGGCACGTCTGGAGGATCAAGAGGATCGCTCCAGACGCAATAATATTAGGATTTTGGGCATTCCCGAAACTCCAGAGTATGACAATCTGATTGAGTTTACT
The DNA here is from genome assembly GCF_027579735.1 of Bombina bombina. Classification (NCBI taxonomy): domain Eukaryota; kingdom Metazoa; phylum Chordata; class Amphibia; order Anura; family Bombinatoridae; genus Bombina; species Bombina bombina. The sequence goes on from NC_069499.1 coordinate 481,236,753, forward strand.
TCCTTAACATTACCACAGGCTTTAGGCTTTCCTCCACAAGCTTTACCCTTATCTATTGAAAGGGCAATTAGATTAGGACCAAAGAGATATTCTGAGAGTGGCTCAGTTAGGAATAGGCTATGCATATTTAAGTTACTAAGGTTCCAAGATAAAATTGAAATCTTGAGACTATATAGGAAATTTGATACTTTTACTATTGGTGACAAAAAAGTCCTCTTGTTTCAAGATTTCTCTAACAAGACAGTACAAAAAAAGAAAGCTATGTCCCCCCCTATGTACAATAATGATAAATAAGGGAATTAAAGCACGTATGATATACCCTGCTAAGATTATTGTGGACGATAATGGTAATAAACTGGTATTTACTGAAGCTTCCAAAGCAAGAGAATTTATTGATTCCAGAATTTGATAGATGATAATAAGATGAAGATAGACCATAACATCCATGATAGAGTGTATAATTATGTACATGTTGGAATGTCCAAGCAGTTTTTTGCCCAGAATATTGGGTTTGGGTTTTTTTTGTTTTTTTTTCTCTCCTTTTGCTCTCTCTCTCTTCCCGCTCTTCTCTCTCCGCCTTTTGCCCCCGCCCCTGACGGGTCTAGGAGTAGGAATAAGTTTCTTCTTGTTAGTGTTTATGGTGCAGTTATGGGTGCCCACTCAGGTTTTAATATATGTTGTATTACGTCTTGTTTTATAAGTAGATCTGGGGCAGCAGTATTAGCTGTCCACTTTTTGGTATGTCGAAGATATAGAAACAAGGGAATGTACAATTGTCTAAAAGCTTAAGAGGGAGGACAGATGCTTTTATTGCAATAGGTCCAGGGATAAGACTAAAGTGTTACGTTATTTGCAACTATGGCTGATACAATAGGGAACTTTAAGGTCCTTTCCTGGAACGTGGGGGGTATCACTAATCCAATGAAGCGAAAACGTATAATTAAAAAATTAGGTCTTCAAGAACCAAGTATAGCTTTTTTACAGGAAACCTATCTAAAAAACCCTGAGATCCCTAAATTGAGAATTTCAAAAGGAAAGAAAGTGTGATGGCACTACTAAAGTAAAGAGGGATGGGCTAGTAATAATCAGAAAGTCGCCTTATATTTATTATTTAATGCCCTTGGGTGCTGTGTACTTGAACGTAATGTATAGTTAGTGACCAAGTAGTCACAAAAAAGAGTACACTTGAGAGCACTCACCCCCTCATAAATTCATAAAGGTGTGGTGTGTTGTGTGTGAAAGAATTGACACATTAAAAACATAAACACTTTAATAGAATTTATTAAAAACTGGGTGTATTTAAAAACACTGGAGAACTGATAGGTAGTATTGTGTAATTCGTTTGAGAATATCTGACTATATTAGTAATATTTGTGGTCAGTCAGTTATTGCAAATATGATTGGCGTCTCAGATTGTGAGAGTGAACCAAATAAATGAGGAGTACTTGTAGATGAGCACTAAATTTAATAATATTAACCCAAAAGAGTTAATTATATATAGTTAATACAGTGCTACTACTTATTATGTATTAACTCCTATTTGAGTTCTATTGGTTATTAGCCGCTGCTCATAGGTCAAATCTAAGTCAAATTATCAAAATGAGTGTTGAGCATCATAGGTTGACATGCTAGGCATAGGTTACCTCTTTAAAACAATATTGGTATATCTTCTAATAACTTGGTTTAGTTATTCTTAAGGTTGTAACATTCCTCTGTAATACCATATTGCTGTGTTAGTCTGTGTAAAGGGAAAACAATTATACTCGGGTACATAAGATTTTCTGATGTAGAAAAAGCTGCTGAGCAGCTTACTACTGTTAGGACTAATGGTTGTGATAGTAATCACTATTAGTTGTTATCGGTATCCTTAGGCTGACTTAATCACAGTCCGGGAGTGATAGCCATATTGTGATAGTGATTAACTATAATCCACAAGACTCTGTATAATTAAAGGGTATTGCGCTATCAATAACGATGGTGAATAATGTACACAGAAAGCTCAATATCAATGTAACGATTCTCTATAATATGTAAGCGAATAATTGTATTCTAAATCGCTAAGCAAGCAATGATCCTCAAACAAATACACGATAAGGATCAGAGCAAATTTGTGGCCTGAACGATTTAGAATACAATTATTCGCTTACATATTATAGAGAATCGTTACATTGATATTGAGCTTTCTGTGTACATTATTCACCATCGTTATTGATAGCGCAATACCCTTTAATTATACAGAGTCTTGTGGATTATAGTTAATCACTATCACAATATGGCTATCACAGCAATATGGTATTACAGAGGAATGTTACAACCTTAAGAATAACTAAACCAAGTTATTAGAAGATATACCAATATTGTTTTAAAGAGGTAACCTATGCCTAGCATGTCAACCTATGATGCTTAACACTCATTTTGATAATTTGACCTATGAGCAGCGGCAAATAACCAATAGAACTCAAATAGGAGTTAATACATAATAAGTAGTAGCACTGTATTAACTATATATAATTAACTCTTTTGGGTTAATATTATTAAATTTAGTGCTCATCTACAAGTACTCCTCATTTATTTGGTTCACTCTCACAATCTGAGACGCCAATCATATTTGCAATAATTGACTGACCACAAATATTACTAATATAGTCAGATATTCTCAGACGAATTACACAATACTACCTATCAGTTCTCCAGTGTTTTTAAATACACCCAGTTTTTAATAAATTCTATTAAAGTGTTTATGTTTTTAATGTGTCAATTCTTTCACACACAACACGCCACACCTTTATGAATTTATGAGGGGGTGAGTGCTCTCAAGTGTACTCTTTTTTGTGACTACTTGGTCACTAACTCTACATCCCTAAATTGAGATCCAGATGGGTAGGAGAAGTGATAGCCACACCATGTAGTGGCAGGAAATCAGGGGTCGCCATTCTCTTAAGTAAAAATCTAACATACCAAATAATACAGAGTGAATTAGACCTTGAGGCAAGGTACATTATATTACAATTACAAATCAATGGGATAAAATTTGTCTTTTGTAATTATATATGCACTGAATGTTTTTTCTAAAGCATTTTGGGAAAGATTAGAGATTAAATTACTACCATTTGTAGCAGATAATTTGGTGATTGGTGGTGATTTTAATCTTTCACTTTGTCCTGAGGTAGACAGATTTTCGGAAAAAAAACCTAGCTCTATATAACAAACAAGCTAAATTCATGAAAAAGTTCTGTCAGCATCTAAAAATAGTTGATATATGGAGACTTCATAACCCTGAGCAGCGTATGTTTACGTGTGAATCTAAAACATATAGGACATTTTCAAGAATCGACTTTATCTTGGTTGCAGACTCTCTTTCTCTGCAAAAAATAGAGGCCAAAATAGATGATATAGTTATATTGGATCATGCGGTTGTCTCACTGTCATTCCAGTCTTTAGTGAATCAGGCAAAGGTAAATTCTACTATCGTATTTCCACGCTACATGTATAAAAATATTAGATTTATTTTATGGTTAAAGCAGAAATGGAAAGATTATTGCACTTTTAATATATCGTATTTTCATAAAATTGAAACCTTCTGGGAAACCTCTAAGGCATTTTTAAGGGGAGAAATAAAGGCGTATATGTGTAAGAAGAAGAAGAAAGACAATTTGAGAGAAGTTCAAATAGCCAAACAAGTCAGAAATATCTATAAGAAATATTTGAGTGATCCAACTTGTTCCCATTGGGAGAGCTATTCTAGAGCTAGACAGGAAAGGGATATATTCCTTAAACAGAAATCTCTAGAAGATGAGACAAAATTGAATTTACGATTTAAAGGATATTACGGATGTTCTGCCAAATATCTTGCCAAATTAGTTAAATGTAGAAAAAAGAAAAACTATATATTAGCAATTAGAGATTAAGATAAGAGATATATGGAATTGACGGATATTAGCAAGATCCTCTATTCGTATTATCAGAAATTATACACAAAGAGTAGTAATCATATTCAGAATCAAGAAAAATTTTGGGCACAAATAAAAATTCCTAGAGTCACAGATGATCTTCTTGAAAGACTTAATGCCCCCATCTCAGCTAAAGAGATAGGGGATGCAATTGAGAAAGCCAAGCTAAACAAGGCAGCCGGCCCGGATTGCCTCCCAGCAGAATACTATAAAATACTTGTGGAAGAAATTAAACCCACCCTTGAAAAACTCTTCAATAGTTATTTCACGACTAATAATCCACCCTAAGAATATTTCGCGGCTGCTAATATTTCCCTAATCCCCAAAAAAGGACAAAAATTTAGAGGACCCGGCTTCATATAGACCAATTTCAGTGCTTAATGTAGATTACAAGCTATTAAACTCTATTTTAGCATCTAGATTAATGATGTGTCTTGACAAAATTATACACCCTGACCAGACGGGGTTTATGGTCTCAAGAAATGCATCTAAAAACATGCGGAAAATTATTATTCTCTTAGATTATATATGGAGTTTGAATAAAGATATTGGCAAAAAATTTAAATATGATATTGCGCTTTTAACCCTCGATGCGGTAAAAGCATTCGACTCTATAGAATGGGAATATTTATTCCAGACACTTGAAAAGTTCGGATTCAAAAATCAGTTTGTCTATTTTGTACGTAATATATACCAGAGTCCAATGTCTTACTTGTTGATAAATAATTCCTTAACACCTGGGATAAGATTAAAAAAAGGCACTAGACAAGGTTGTCCGTTGTCTCCCCTCTTTTTTAATTTAGCACTAGAACCTCTTGCTATACGGTTAAGGGATGTGTTAGAGGGGATCACTATGGGTAAAATCGCCCTCAAAACCTTATTGTATGTGGATGATCTTTTAATCTGTTTATATAATACTTCTAAGGCTATTCCTAGAGTGCTAGAATGTTTGAACCTCTTCAGTTCGTTTTCTGGTTATATGAATTACAATAAAAGTGAAGTGATGTGGATCCATAAAGCTAGTCATAATACAGTCAAGACGGTGTTTAAGGAGGTGGACTCTCTCAGATATCTTAGAATCTATCTATATAGGAACCCATCAAGATGGTATGGACTTAACTTCCATCCGCTGTTACATAAAATTCAATCTGACTTGAAACTTTGGGCAGCATTTCCGTTGCCGATGTCTGCTAAAGTCAATCTTATTAAGACAATCATTTTTCTGTGTCTTCTTTTTCCACTACAGAACCTACCATTAATTTTAAATAAAGCAGATTTGCGGAAATTAAACTCAAGCTTTTCCCAATTTATTTGGTATGGTAAGAAAAAACCTTGAATTGCATTAGAGAAACTGATGCAAGCACGTGAATCTGCCGGCTTTGCATTACCTAATATAAAGTTATACAACCTTGCTGCTATGGGTAAAATCGCGTTAAATTGGCTTGCAGTAACAAGTTGGTTCTCTACAAAAGAAATTGAAAACTCTTTAGTTTTCCCCTTTTCAGTCAAAGCCTTATTGCATATCCCGCATATCTTTTAAAAATATAATTTTCGCTTGGCAAAAACTGTGTACATTAATAGGCATAGACTACTCCTTCTCGGAATATTTACCCTTAATAGGTAATCCCGAGTTTCTCCCTGGGAATAATCAGGGGGTATTCAGAACTTGGTCTTATAAAGGTCTTAAGTTAGTACACCAATTTTTTATAGAGGAAGGACAAATAATATCTTTTGATAACTTAAGGCGTCAGTTTGATTTACCGAGCAACAATTTATATACCTACTTAAAAGTACATAATTTTATTAAAACTAAGAAGAGGAATGGCAGTGAGACCGCTGCATGGTCCGAGATAAGATCCAGTATTGCTATCTCTGGAGTCAAAGCTCCCTCAATCTCGTTATTATATAGTATCATGTTGGCCAAGCAAAGTGATTCCTTTATGGAAAAACTTAATCAAAAATGGAAGCTTTTGATTACAAATGTTGATCAGGATAAAATTAGCGATAGTTGTAAAGTATTAAATAAATGTCGAACACCAATGAGTTGGAAAGAGGGTCACATGAAACTTCTTAATAATTTTTATTGTACACCCTTGAAAATGTCCAAAATGTACGCTAGTCAAAGTTTCTCCTGTCCACGTTGTGTTTATACTAATGCAGATATCTTGCATATGTTCTGGCTATGTCCCAGGATTGGGCAGTTTTGGACGAATATTGCTTTTTGGATTAATAAATTGTATAAAACAAATATTCATTTTGATGCGGAAAGCATCTTCTTTCTTAACTGTACCAATTTTGAGGCCTTATTACAGAGAAAAATTCTAAATACAATTATTTTGCTTGTTAGACAACTCATTTTAAAAAATTGGAAAGCCAAAAAGATGCCCGGTTTTTCAGTCTTCATGAAAGAAATTCAGATGCAAATAATTTTTGAATCTTTCCATCTTAGAGAAGTAAGAGAAAGGGAAATCAGAAGGTTTTTGTTGGGATGGTTACCTGTAATTAAGAAGTATTCAGAATGTGAACAAAAGACCATATTATATCCATTTTTGAGTTCAGAATGTTTCTGTGTCTTGGTATTATTAGGTGATTTCCCAGCAGATTGGATAGCGGGTTATAGGGAGGTATAACAACATAATTGGAGAATTTTGACCAGGAGGATGTCGTGGCAGACATGTTTGTACCTTAGGGGGAGGACAGGGGGTTCGGGGGCAGGGCGGGGAGGGGGAGAGTGGGAGAGTGGGAGACAGGGAGAGACATTTATCCATATTATTTCAAAAAATTTCTTTTTTTTTTTCTTTTTTTCCTCCTTCTTTTCTTTTTTTCGGTTTTATTATCTGTTAATAAAATGTGCTATCAGTGTAAAAAGCTGGAATATTTTTGATTTTATTTTTCCGCCTTCAAGACAAAATGGATGGAATAGGCATATATTGTTAGTATATTATTCTATTGATGTAGATTGCTTATTTCTTTGTTTTTTCACAGATGTATTTTGGTTGACGCCCAGCGTGGTGTTCTTATCTTATAATATGCTCAAGCCTAATTGCACTGTTGGCACATATAAATAAATAATTAAAAAAAACTAAATTACAAAAAAAAATAAACACTAAATTACAAAAAATAAAAAAGAAATTATCAAATATTTAAACTAATTACACCTAATCTAATAGCCCTATCAAAATAAAAAAGCCCCCCCAAAATAAAAAAAACCTAGCCTAAACTAAACTGCCAGTAGCCCTTAAAAGGCTCTTTTGCGGGGCATTGCCCCAAAGAAATCAGCTCTTTTACCTGTAAAAAAAAATACAAACAACCCCCCAACAGTATAACCCATCACCCACACAACCAATTCCCCTAAATAAAATCCTATCTAAAAAACCTAAGCTCCCCATTGCCCTGAAAAGGGCATTTAGCTCTTTTTCTGTGCCAAACCCTCTAAGCTAAAAATAAACCCCACCCAATAAACCCTTTATAAAACCTAACACTCAAAAAACCCTTCCTTGACCCTAATTCTCCTGAAAGCTACCCCCCAATATCACTGTTCCCACTAACATCAAAACTCCTTGAAAAACTCGTTTACAATTGCCTAACCCGCTTCCTGCCTGCCAACTCCTTGCTTGACCCCCTGCAATCTGGATTCCGCCCCAAACACTCAACTGAGACTGCCCTTACCAAGGTTACTAACGATCTTCTCTCTGCTAAAAATATTGGCCACTACTCCATACTCATCTTACTTGACCTCTCAGCTGCCTTTGACACAGTTGACCACCCCCTCCTCCTACAGACCCTTAGCTCTTTTGGCCTCTGTGACACTGCTTTTTCCTGGATTCACTCTTATCTTTCTCACAGGTCTTTTTCTGTGTCATTTGCCGGCGACTCCTCCTCTCCAATGCCTCTGTCTGTTGGAGTACCTCAAGGATCTGTTCTGGGTCCTCTACTCTTCTCCATTTATACTTCTTCACTGGGTAAACTTATCAACAGTTATGGCTTCAAATATCACCTCTATGCTGATGACACCCAGATCTACCTCTCCACCCCTGCTCTGATTGTTCAGCTAAGCAAATGAAGTGACTCTTAAAACACACAGCGTGTGTGAGTCGTTTCCTTGTTAGTGGCAACAAGTTTAAAAGTTAGTCAAATTGGTAGGAGCGTGGTGGGTAAAAACAATGACAGCGGAATAAGATGTGTGTAGATAAAAAATAGTATTTATTAAGAGCTAATACAACGCGTTTCTCGGCCGTTATGCTCACTTGCCGTTTCCTCAGGTAAAATTCATTTTACCTCCTACCAATTTGACTAACTTTTAAACTTGTTGCCACTAACAAGGAAACGACTCACACACGCTGTGTGTTTTAAGAGTCACTTCATTTGCTTAGCTGAACAATCAGACCGCAGACGCCTTATCAATACACACATGCTGTGTGTAGAGGAATCCCTTCTATCAGCAGGGATCTAAAGCCACACAAACTGTTTGTCACTGACACGGAGGCAACCCATACACATGGTGTGTTCTGGGAGTCACTCTACTTGCCGAGCTGAACAGCTGTTTTACAGACGCCTAGTCAGCGCACACACGCTGTGTGTAGAGGAGACGCTTGTATTTGCAGCATCCACGACCAGCTTAATATCCGTCCGAGGGGTACAACCTACAGGACAGATCCCCCAGCGTACTGACTGCTGTACAAAGGTCAGCCCACCCGTATGCACTACTTGTGAGTGCCAACTCGTTTGTGAGTACCCATCTTATGATGCCGCTATTGTTTTCATTCTTATTATCTAGACGATATTACACTATTAGGCGCCCTCTCCTGTTTGCATTTTCTAGATCTTCCGACTCACCACCGGCTCCAGAGAGAAGCAGCCTTTCATTTTGCAGAATATATCAGTGACTATACCACTTTCAAAGATTATTTTGAGATTTACTTTTTGGGAAATACTCCACATATTTTTCAGACTTTCACATTTATTTATTTATTTGGTTTTTTTCTCATATTTCCACTGTTTTTGAATTTATTATATTGTATATTTTTTCATATGGTATTTATTCATTTTATAGCATGATAATTTCTTGTTTCTTTGAGAGAGAATTTATTTATCACTTCTCTGGACTGGTTAGATACAGTTCAGTTAACTTTTTATGGTTACAACACTCTACAGCTATCAGATATTTTAGCTGATCTAGCACCGACAAATATTATTGCACTGTCACATTAATTTACCTACATCATTTAATTATTTTTTTTTGTGCATATATTTTATATCCATTTACTTTTTTAGGAATTGTCCAACACTAACACACACCCCATAGGGCTCACACTTGTAGCACGTCAATACTCATCAGACTAGTCCTTCCTAATATATTATTTGTTTCTACTTTTTGCGCACCCTATTGTATGCTTTCTTGCATACTTTTCTAATAATCCTTTAAATGACGTCATCCAACATGGCGTCCCTTGAATTCCGATTGGCTGATAGAATTCTATCAGCCAATCGGAATTAAAGGGTAAAAAATCCTATTGTCTGATGCAATCAGCCAATAGGATTGAGCTTCAATCCTATTAGCTGATCCAATCAGCCAATAGGATTGAGCTCACATATAGGATTTTATTTGGGGGGTTTGGTTGTGTAGGTGGTGGGTTTTACTGTTGGGGGCTTGTTTGTATTTTTTTTTTACAGGTAAAAGAGCTGATTTCTTTGGGGCAATGGCCCGCAAAAGGCCCTTTTAAGGGCTATTGGCAGTTTAGTTTAGGCTAGGGTTTTTTTTATTTGGGGGGGGGCTTTTTTTATTTTGATAGGGCTATTAGATTAGGTGTAATTAGTTTAAATATTTGATCATTTCTATTTTATTTTATGTAATTTAGTGAGTTTTTTTGTAATTTAGTTAATTGTATTTAATTAATGTAATTTATTTAATTTCAGTGTAATGTTAGGTGTTAGTGTAAGACAGGTTAGGTTTTATTTTACAGGTAAATTTGTATTTATTTGAACTAGGTAGTTAGTAAATAGTTAATAACTATTTACTAACTAATCTACCTAGTTAAAATAAATACAAACTTAGCTGTGAAATAAAAATAAAACCTAAGGTAGCTGCAATGTAACTATTAGTTCTATTGTAGCTAGCTTGGGGTTTATTTTATAGTTAAGTATTCAGTTTTAAAAAGGAATTATTTAGTTAATGATAGTAATATTTATTTTTATTTATTTTAATTATATTTAAGTTAGGGGTGTTAGGGTTAGGGTCAGACTTATGGTTAGGTTTAGGGGTTAATATATTTATTTAGTGTCAGTGATATGGGAGGTCAGAGGTTTAGGGGTTAATAACTTTAGTATAGTGGCGGCGGCAGTGACGTTGGGGGCAGCAGATTAGGGGTTAATTAATGTATGCAGGTGGCGGCGACATTGGGGGCAGCAGATTAGGGGTTAATAAGTGTAATGTAGGTAGCGACGACATTGGGGGCAGCAGATTAGGGGGGTTTAGACTTGGGGTTTGTGTTAGGTATAAACATACATTTTCTTTCCCCATAGGAATCAATGGGGCTGCGTTACGGAGCTTTATGCTCCTTTATTGCAGGTGTTAGGCTTTTTTTTAGCCGGCTATCCCCACTGATGTCTATGGGGAAATCGTGCACGAGCACGTAAAACCAGCTCAAAGCAGCGCTGGTATTTGTGTGCGGTATGGTGCTCAACGCAACTATATTGCCCGCTAACGCAGGTTTTTAGAAAACCTGTAATAGCAGCGCTATTAAAGGTGAGCAGTGGCAATAACTTGCAGGTTATTACCGAGCCGCTCATAACGCAAAACTCGTAATCTGGCCGAGTGTGATCACGCCCGTGGTCTGTGGCAGGCACTGCACTAATTGGCTAAAATGAAAGTCAATAGATAAAAAATAAAATGTCATGTCATCAGGGGGCTGTCAGAAGATGCTTAGATACAAGTTAATCACAGAGGTAAAAAGTATATTATTATAACTGTGTTGGTTATGCAAAACTGGGGAATGGGTAATAAAGGGATTATCTATCTTTTTAAACAACACAAATTCTGGTGTTGACTGTCCCTTTAATATGCATCTCATGAGGGGGGAGCTGAACGCTGCTCAGAGATGGTGGTGTAAGTGGATAGCTCCGAGCAGTGAAGACACAGAAAAGGAGAAAAACATCCGGACATCTCAATGTGAGTAACTGCACAAAATAGCACTCAAGCTGGAGAGCTAATATTGCCAAAGATTGGGGAGGAAATCAAAGCATATAAGCCTCACGGAGGGGAAACAAGATCCTGATATGATGCAGCGCTGGCGCTGACAGGCGCCATTTTAAGCTACCACTGAAATAACGGCAATAAACCACAAGCCTGCCTAGGAGAGATCGTTAGATCAAATAAGAATGCGCTCAGACAAGGTTTGAGGACAACACAGATGTCAGGTGAGCCGATCCGCAATAAGACAAACATTGGATGTTATATGGACATTAATAAAGCAGCCGCACACAGCCCGCAGTTTGGCGAGAATAAAAGCCGACTATTAACACCATGCTTTATACAGAGATATCACTAACAACAAGACAAGGCAGAGAGAGGGCGGAAAATAAGGCCTTAATGATATATATGTGAGAATAGGCCAAATCAAGCACTAAGATATGCCAAAGGAAGATAATAGATATGAGACATGCCTGAATATTAATGCATAACACAGGTCTGGGGTCATATGCAGCAGCTTATTAGAACTGTACACACATGAGAGAGTCTTATAGGATCATCTACAGCAACAAGGGGAGGATATATAGAATTATAATAGTGAAGAAGCAAAGCTACAAGGAAAAAAGCATTACCAATACCTCAAGAGTAATAGGAGCTCATTCTAACCCGGGAATATCTGTTTATCACAGTCAAGTTATTATCCCCCAGAGAGAGAGTCACAATAACTACATATTCACAGGATGTCGACCAGGAAGCTTAATAAAACAGCTACTAAAGCAGCTCCCATGGAAACTTATTTTAAGTCATCTAAGACCAATAAGCAACCAGAGATGCTATCAATGGAAAGTGATGAAGACACAGAATCTGAGAACACTTTCCATCCTATACTGGACGACCAAATTCCAGCAACCAAAGCTGACTTGAAATCACTAGTTTCTAAGCAGGACATAGCTTCAAACTTCGAGATGCTTTGGGACAAAATAGACAACCTTCATACATCAGTCACGAAAAGCCTAACTGAGATAAAAAATGAGATAACAGATCTGGGAGGTAGGGTTGAGGTGCTGGAAAACAGCAGAGATGACCTAACAGAAGATGTTTCCACACTATCACAATCACTCTCATCCCAGCAACAATCACTGGCAGACCTCCATGATAAGATGGAGGATCTAGAGAATAGAAGTAGAAGATCCAATATTCGGTTAAAGGGAATACCTGAAACTATCAACACGACGGACCTTCTTCCCTACCTCAAAAAATTGTTTAGCGCTATAACGACAGACACAGATGAAGTTGAACATCAGATCGAGAGGGCTCATAGAGCTCTTAGGGCTAGGCCCAAAAGCGACATGCCACCAAGAGATGTGATTGTAAAATTGCTGAAGTTTACAGACAAGGATAAAATACTAGCAGTAGCCCACAATGAAATTCCAAGGGAATGTTATCCAATTCTTTCAGGATTTGTGTATCAGAACTCTTCAGCGCAGAAGTAAACTTTGTCCTCTAACATCTCTACTGCGGAAAAATCAGATAGCATACAGATGGGGATTCCCCTTTGCTCTGAATATTCTCAAAGATGGGAAGATGACTGCTATCAAGGTACCAACAGAGATTCCAGTAGTGTGTAATTGGAGGTTCCTGAATTGGAGGTTCCTGAAATACCTCCAGACACTGACCGGATGACCCCAACCGAGACAACAGGTGTTTCAGTGACATCAAGGAAATCCAGCTGGACCAGAATCAACAGGAAAAGGTCCAAAACATGAAGTAGAATTCTACAAGAGACTCTTTTGTAGATGAAGGCTCTGCCAGAGAGGTATACGTAAGAGTACTGGACACAAACTAGAACGTAAGACCTGTTAATTAAGGTTAAGACATTTATCAATTTGTTTCATGTGACTCCTAAAGGCATGTTTGGATAGCCACTAGAATATGTTATGATAATCACCATTTTTTTTGTTTGTTTTTCTATAAACATTCTTATTTATGCTTCAATACTGCATTTAAAGTTTTAGCACAAGAATGACTGAATGGATATTTAGTTTGTTCTTATTTGTTAGCAATGTTTCTATGTTATATATTGTTATTTTAATACACTGTGTAATAATTATTTCACTACATGTCAAAATTTACTCCAAGGTAACATGCCAATTCTTTTGGGTAAGCACAAAAGGTGGTATCAGCAACTGCATACACATTCTCACATACTGGTTACATGATAACAGGAGTTCCTAAACTGAGCTTAATCTCCCACAACGTGAGAGGGCTTAATTCAGACATCAAAAGAAAGACTGCTATGACTCAATATTAAAAGCTTAAAGCCAATATCATATATCTCCAAGAGACCCATTATTCTGGTGCACAGATCCCACGATACTGGGCTAGAGAATATCCACATCACTTTCACTCAACATCAAACTCTAAAACAAAAGAGGTCTCCATATTGAAACACGCATCATTACAGTTTATACATGGAGAGACAATCCAAGATAAGGAAGGGCGATATTTAGTGGTACATGGACAGCTGCAAGGCACAGAGGTGTTGTTGTGTAATGTTTATGCTCCAAATGAGGGGCAGGAGGCCTTTTTTCGTCATGTCTCTCATTTGCTGACGGGCTGGTCGAGAGAGAGAATTATTTTAGCGGGAGATTTTAACATAGACTTGAAGGCGCTCCTAAATTCCCCCTCCTTAGCCCACATGTCCAAAAAAAAGACAAATAACAATAGCTAAACACATAAAAGAAATCTTTTCCCCACACAATCTACTAGACACATGGGCAATGCTATATGGCAATACGTCAGACACCACATTTTATTCTGCAGCGCATAACTGCTACACAAAGATCGATTATATATACGTAAGTCAAATACTCCAACCATTGTTGCACTCGGCTAAAATACACACATGTGTGTGGTCCGATCACTCAATTAATCAATTATATATTGGAGATATGAGGGAACAGGGGAGGGTAAAAACATGGGCGTTTGACCCATCGTGCTTTAAAAATCTGACCTCTAAAGAAAATTTACTGAAGGCCATGGGGGAGTACTGGCAGATCAACGCAGACTCTACACTGAACTCGGTATCTGTCTGGGCAGCGCACAAACTAGTAGTCAGAGGACTTCTAATTAAAGAAAAAACAATATTTAGGAAAAAAATCAACACTCAGGTAACACAATTACAATCTGAAGTTGAGAACCTAGAAAGAAAACATAAGGAAACACGATCACATCAAGTACTACTAACACTGCAACAAAAGCGCCAAAGCCTACTCACACTTTTAAATAACCACTCCTTTAAAATAGCACATAGGCTTAAGACTAATTACTTTCTCTATGCAAATAAACCAGATAAATATTTGGCGAAAAATATTAGAGATAATTATCAAGCGGTATCCATACCATCTATATTAACACCAAAAGGGCTTCCAACATCTCACCCACAAGAGATTGTCTACGCGTTCACTGAATACTACAGCGAATTATATAACTGTAGAAGAGTGCACACCCAAAACTTGCTTCAGACCTTCCTAGACCAAGCTGCACTAACACCCATAACACAGGAAGACAGGGCAGCACTAAATGCTAAAATAACACACATGGAAGTAGTAGAAGCTATAAAAGACCTAAAACCAGGTAAAGCTCTGGGCCCAGACGGCTTCTCTGGAGAATATTATAAACTTTTTTGAGCCAATCTGGTCCCGCATTTGGTAAAGTTTGCTAACCACATATTGGAGGTCAAACCATTCCCACAGATCTAATTCAAGCCAGAATAGTTGTAATACCAAAAGTAGGGGAAAATACTAAACACTGCTCAAGCTATAGACCCATATCCCTCATAAACCAAGATAAAAAAATTGTAACAAAGATATTGGCTAATCGCCTTAAACATATTTTACCTTCAATTATACACCCAGATCAGGTGGGGTTTATTAAAAATAGGGAGGCCACAAATAATAAAAGACGCATGATTCTGGCACTGGATTACCTTAGTTATCATAACACTCCTTCTCTGGTCATATCATTAGACACAGAGAAGGCATTTGATAGGGTGGACTGTGTCTATATGAACTCAGTTCAAACGAACCTAGGATTCAAGGGCCCATTCATGACAGCATTACGAGGATTATACTCCACCCCTACGGCGCATGTTAGGGAGATCGGCTACCAATCAAAATCTTTTTATATACTAAATGGTACCAGACAGGGATGCCCACTGTTGCCCTTGCTATTCGCCCTGTGTATTGAACCTTTAGTGGCAAATATAAGAAATTCCTTGAAAATTACTGGGTTACAAATAGCAGACATTCATCATAAGATTACACTTTTTGCGGACGACATACTCTTAACATTAACCAAACCACTTATATCTCTTCCCAACACATACCGTATTATACAGCAATTCTCTACTGTATCAGGTTACAAAATCAACTTAGATAAATGTGAAGCACTCCCAATTGCTCTTTCCAAACAAACTATCAAGTTGATAGAGACAAATTTTGATTTCAAATGGGTTAAAAATAGAATAAAATATTTAGGGATTACTTTAACAACCCCCTCCACAAAGCTATATAAAGCAAACTATATTCCTTTATACAAATCAATAAGGACAGATAAAAACAAGTGGAAGAAATTAAACTTTTCGTGGTATGGCAGACTCTTGTCAATCAAAATGAATATACTCCGGAGAATGCTCTACCTTTTTAGAACCATACCAGTCAAAATAGATAGATCGGATCTGATCTCCCTGCAATCGGATCTACATAAATTTCTCAGAGATTCCAAACATGCAAGAATACCTCACCATATCCTAACACAACATAGACAGTTGGGAGGATTGGGAGTACCAGATCTTATAGTTTACCATTTGGCAGCCAGACTGGCCCAAAACGCTTTACTAGGAAGGAGATGAGGATGTGGTTTGGCCGAAACTAGAAGCGGCCATAGGAGGATATAGCTCATCAGAGGATATTTTATGGGCTGGGAAAGAAAATAAACCAAAAGATGGGTATAGGGATTCGAGCACCTTAGTGTCAAAAATTTATCTAGCACGAAGAGCTCATAATTTATTGCCTAATCACTCTCTTATGATGCCCTTAGGGTACCTGTTGCCAAAAGATGCTAAAATACTAATAGATAAATGGCCACATAAAGATCTCTATAGAATAGCAGACTTTATGGATGGGGGGGAGATTATGACCTTTGTCAAGCTTCAACAGAAAATAGACACAATTAAGCTGCAGTGGTTTCTTTATTTACAGATAGCAACAGCTATGCGGACCTACATGAAATTACGGCACACTCCAACACCTAAAACTGCTTTTGAGATTGTGCTACACTCCTAGACTAAAACAGGCTATATCTCAGTTATACTTAGCTATACAAACAACAACAAATAGAACTAAATCTGCCAGTACCCTTCAATGGGAGAAAGAGCTAGATAGGGAATTGGAGGTGGAAACCTGGGCTAAAATATTATATAACTCTAGCAAAGAATTGCTTAGTGCGGATCTAAGAGAGAATAAAGACAGCATACATGGTTCGAGGGGGCTCCCGAAACTTCTATAGAGGGTGTTTGACTGCAGGTACCTATTTCCATATGTGGTGGGAATGTCCCAAAGTTAAAGAAATTTGGTCTGATTTGTCGAATTTTATATCTACAATTCTAGAGGAACATATGGATCTGAGTCCGCAGCAAGCCCTGCTGAATGATAAAAACACTAAATATAACAAATATATAAACACCTTTATAAGAATTGTATGTACTGTAACACGTATAGCGATAGCTAAGTATTGGAAGATAGGGGTACCGGGCTTGACGGAGGTGCAGAGCAGAATCGAGAATACTTTTAGGATGTATGAATCAGCGGCATACATTCATGATACATTGGAGTCTTTTGTTAAAGTTTGGTACTATTGGATTCTAAGGGGTAACAGCTTATAATGTGGATTATTTTGAAGGGATCTCCCTAAAGTGGAAGCTGCTATAGAGAGAATTATGAAGACATGCCCTACTTACCTTATAGCTTCGGGAAGGTAACACACAGGGTATGATTAGCCGGGAGATGTGCAGTGAATTGTTTAAATTGTTTAAATTGTTTTACTGTTTTTACTAGTTTAAAAGTTGAAAAGTTGAGCATTTGGGTTGCAGATATGCATTTCTCCAGCAGGCCGAGATTGGATAACTAGACTGGATAACATGGGTTGCTGACCAAGGAAGAAGATCTTAGGGGACAGTAACATTAATGCCTCCAATAAGGACTAAAGAGAAGAACAAGTATATAAAGACATAATCGGAGGGTTCATAAATTGACTTTAATAGAAGAAATGTATCTGATCAGGTGTATAATGTGTATTATAACAAATGCTTAATAAAAAATGATTTCAATTAATATGCATCTCATACTGCATGTGCCAACACTACATACCCTTCAACAGTTTAATTTTTTATTCAGGGACAGTTGAGGGGAGGGTCGAGTTGTTCTGCGGGAGAATCTGGGTGGTTTAAAAAAATGGGTAGCTCCAGGCACAGGATATAAATATCAGGGTTATGGTTTGTGCACGGGCACACTTTGGCTTAGACAGCAGGATATAGGAGGGAGAGTCAATTTTGAGGGGTAGTTCTATGGTATGTTTTGTCTCTTCTGTGCTTTCCAAAATGTTTTATTTACTAATTTTATTACAAACCAGTGTTTCCTGGTTGCTAAAAAATAGTTGATGGTGGGAAATTTAGGGGCAGCACATTCTCTAGTGCCTAGGGCAGTACAAAAACTAAAGACACCACTGGGATACACCTGTTACTATTACTGTTACTATGATAAGTTGTAAAGAATTGTGTGAGAAAACATAAACAAACAAGTCATACCTACCAACTGTCCCCGCATCCTACAGGATTGACACTTGACCAATTTCCGAATTTCCCATATCCTGGAAATCATCTTGTAGATGCAGAGTTGTTATTACAAAAATCAGTGCAAATGCTGTTAGTTTGTTAATGAAAACAACTACATTGTACACTAGATTTTTCTTTGCATAAATGTTTTGTAGATGATCCGTTTATATAGCCTAGGGGTGTTTTTGTAAAAACGTTTAGATTTGCTTATTTTTAAATAACATTGTGCTGATTTTCAGGCTCCTAACCAAGCCCCACAATTTTAAATGTATACTGATGTATACAAACTTCAAATTGCTTTCGTTTGTATAATGGGTTCTTTTATATGCAGGGGAAGGGGGGTCTGCTCTCAGCCCCTTTCAGTGGGTGTCCCTGCTTTACCTCATCAACAGTGCTAAACTGGGTGCTTCTAAGTAAGTTTTTAAAATATTTGATACTGGATTTTTATATCAGTATCTGTGAATATTATTCTTTATAGTAGCATCTATTACATGCGGTTACATGAAAATTGGTGTACTGTCCCTTTAACCCCTTAACGATGGAGGACTTACCAGGTACATCCTGCAAAAATTGTCAGTAAGTGACAATGGACGTACCTGGTACGTCCTAGGCCTAATTGAGTGCTGGAAGCAATTGAGATCGCTTCCAGCAGCTCTCAGGGTATTGCAGTGATGCCTTAATATTGAGGCATCCTGGAATACCCTTTTTTAAGCATGCAATGCAGAGAGAGCCACTCTGTGGCCCTCTCTGCATCGGCCAGCGATAGTGCCGATCGTTGTGGGGTGGGAGCCTTAGCAGGGAGGCGGGAGGGTGGCCCATCGTTGGAGGGACTTCCAGATCCTGTCCCTCAGAGCTCGCAAGTGATCAAGAGCGCACGGGGCGTGTGTGCGCGTGCACGCTCCATTGAGTCTGGAGAGGGGGAGGTAGAGGGAGGAAGAGGGAGAGGGTGGGAGAGAGAGGGAAATACATTTTGCTAAAGGGATCTGGAAGGGTAGAGGGGAGTGGGCAGCTACACTACAGAAAACTGGGTTTTGAGAAAACTAGGCAATAGTTTATGAGCAAACTGGGTACCGGCAGACAGCTGCCAGTACCCAAGATGGTGGAAAATAGGTGAGGGGGGAGGGCTAGAGAGCTGTATGTGGGGGATCAGGGAGGTTGGGGGCTAAGGATGGATCCATCACTGCTGTATAAAATATATATAAAAAATAAATAAATAAAAATTCCTTTTATTTTAGTACTGGCAGACTTTCTGTGAAGTGAGGGGAGGGAACAGAGCTGTTTGAGGGGGTCAGGGTGGGATGTGTCAGGTGGGAGGATGATCTCTACACTACAGCTAAAATTAACCCTACAAGCTACCTGATTAACCCCTTAACTGCTGGGCGTAATACAAGTGTGGTGCACAGTGAAATTTAGCGGCCTTCTAATTACCAAAAAGCAATGGCAAAGCCATATATGTCTGCTATTTCTGAACAAAGGGGATCCCAGAGAAGCATTTACAACCCTTTGTGCCATAACTGCACAAGCTGTTTGTAAATAATTTCAGTGAGAAACCTAAAGTTTGTGAAAAATTTTGTGAAAAAGTGAACAATATTTTTTTATCGCATTTGGAGGTATAATGGTGCCATGAAATATACCAAAATGGGACTAGATCAATACTTTGGGTTGTCTACTAAAAACAAATATATACATGTCAAGGGATATTCAGGGATTCCTGACAGATATCAGTGTTCCAATGTAACTAGCGCTAATTTTGAAAAAAAAAATGGTTTGGAAATAGCAAAGTGCTACTTGTATTTATTGTCCTATAACTTGCAAAAAAGCAAAGAACATGTAAAAATTGGGTATTTCTAAACTCAGGACAAAATTTAGAAACTATTTAGCATGGGTGTTTTTTGGTGGTTGTAGATGTGTAACAGATTTTGGGGGTCAAAGTTAGAAAAAGTGTGTTTTTTTCCATTTTTTCATCATATTTTATAATTTGTTATAGTAAATTATAAGATATGATGAAAGTAAGAGGAAAAAAGTGAGAGGAGTGAGAGGAAAATTACAGCTAATCACAAACACCGCAGAAATGTAAAAATAGCCTTGGTTCCAAACAGTCAGAAAATGGTGCTGTGGTCACTAAGGGGTTAAAAAAATGATTTTTCTTAATGCTATAAAATTAAAATATTGCTAGTTTGACACTGTGGGGTAGATTTATTAGCAAAAGAAGGGTATTCCAGCCTATTGTGAAACAATAAAGGTCTTTTTTAACTTTGGAGGCTGGAATACCCTTCTTTTGTTACTGGATTACAATTTGGACATGGCAGGTCCTTTATTCCATGCCCCTCAACCAAGAGACAGGTGTGCTGTTTTCCAAACCTTTTGTGAAGTTACCAGGGTAGATTTATTAAGCAGCGGATGCTGCAATCCGCCTGAAACTTAAGTTAAGAAGCAGCGGTTATAAGACTGCTCCTCCTTAACTCATCCGCCACCTCTGAGGTGGCGGACAGCAATCATCCCGATTGGATACGATCGCGATTATTGACACACATTGGCCGCGAATGTGCAGGGGGCGGCATTGCACAAGCATTTCACTTTAAATGCTTGTGCAATGTTAAATGCCGAAAGCCTATACTGTCAGCATTTAGTGATGTTGGAAAACATAAATAAAAAAATAAAAAAGAACACACCTGTGATAAGACCAGCAGTTACACAGTAAGAAAAAATAAATTATATTATAGACCCAATTTGTACATCAAATATCCCTAGTAGGGATTACATAGGGGCACAAACAGGACAGATCCATTGAACTGGAAACTGGCCCAATAGAAAAAGATCCTGAAAATATTTAGAATTGAATACAAAGGTTAATATCTGTCTCACTCTGAATAGAGAGAGGATAAGTTTTAATTATTGGGAGTCATTTATTAAAAAAACATTGCTATTTTATTTTTTAGCAGAAGAAGATAAAAATAATAGTAATAAGAGTTCTATAACTTTTGCGTGTATTAAATTCTCCAGAAAATGGGGAGAAAAAAAAGAAAATATATTCTGGAGTAAATACAAATGTATTATGAAAAAGTAGGTTATACCAATATCTATTTTTTTGCCAGAGTTGGTAGCCTTTTGGACATGACCAGAAAAGGTGAACAACATCTGCCCCCTCCAGTAAACATCTAGGGCAGGCAAAATTTGCAGTAGAATATATTTTAGATAGCTTGGAAGAAGAAAAGTAGACATTATTAATGAGTTTTATATGAGATTCTTTCCAGGCTACAGAAATATCTGTTTGGCAAGTAGAGAAAAACTTAGTTTAACCCCTTAATGACAACTGACGTACCAGGTACGTCCTGCAAAAACTGACAGTTAGTGACAATGGACGTACCTGGTACGTCAGTTGTCTAAGAGAGTGCTGGAAGCGATCGCAATCGCTTCCAGCAGCTCTCAGGGTATTGCAGTGATGCCTCGATATTGAGGCATCCTGCAATACCCTTTAAAAAGCATCCGATGCAGAGAGAGCCACTCTGTGGCCCTCTCTGCACTGGTAGCGATGGTGCCGTTGGTGGGTGGTCGCTTACAAGGGAGGCGGGTGGGCGGCCCATCGCTCCCCGGCATCCGGTTCCTTCAAGTGCTTTGTGCACGCCGGATGCTGGGAGCGTGCGGAGGGGGTGCCTGCGGGTGCGCGCGCGTGCATGCGCTCACGCGCGCGCAGCAACCACTGCCACCAATGACTAATGAGAAGAGAGAGGGGGGCAGAAAACGTTTGTTTTTTTAAAAAATAATAGGATCTGCTAGGGTAGGGGGGTGGGGTTAGGTGGGGGGGCAGCTACACTACAGAAAACCGCTGTTTAAGAAAATAAAAACAAAAAAAATCAACCTTTCTTTTTTGGGGAAAACTGGGTACTGGCAGACAGCTGCCAGTACCCAAGATGGTGGCAAATAGGTAGGTTGGGAGGGTTAGAGAGCTGTTTGGGGGGGATCAGGGAGGTTGGGGGCTAAGGCAGGGGTCCATCACAGATGAGTAATTAAAAAAAAAAAAAAAAAAAAAAAAACACCTTTTATTTTAGTACTGACAGACTTTCTGCCAGTACTTAAGATGGCGGGGACAATTGTGGGGTGGGGGAGGGAAGAGAGCTGTTTGGGAGGGATCAGGGGGTGGGATGTGTCAGGTGGGAGGCTGATCTCTACACTAAAGCTAAAATTAACCCTGCAAGCTCTCTACAAGCTACCTAATTAACCCCTTAACTGCTGGGCATAATACAAGTGTGGTGCGCAGCAGCATTTAGTGGCCTCCTAATTGCCAAAAAGCAACGCCAAAGCCATATATGTCTGCTATTTCTGAACAAAGGAGATCCCAGAGAAGCATTTACAACCATTTGTGACATAATTGCACAAGCTGTTTGTAAATAATTTCAGTGAGAAACCTAAAATTGTGAAAAATGTAACTTTTTTTTTTATTTGCTCGCATTTGGCGGTGAAATGGTGGCATGAAATGTACCAAAATGGGCCTAGATCAATACTTTGGGTTGTCTACTACACTACACTAAAGCTAAAATTAACCGTTCAAGGTCTCTACAAGCTCCCTAATTAACCCCTTCACTGCTGGGCATAATGCACGTGTGGTGCACAGCGGCATTTAGTGGCCTTCTAATTACCAAAAACCAATGCCAAAGCCATATATGTCTGCTATTTCTGAACAAAGAGGATCCCAGAGAAGCATTTACAACCATTTGTGCCATAATTGCACAAACTGTTTGTAAATAATTTCAGTGAGAAACCTAAAGTTTGTGACAAAATTTGTGAAAAAGTAAACAATTTTTTTTTTATTTGCTCGCATTTGGCAGTGAAATGGTGGCATGAAATATACCAAAATGGGCATAAATCAATACTTTGGGTTGTCTTCTAAAAAAAAATATATACATGTCAAGGGATATTCAGAGATTCCGGACAGATATCAGTGTTCCAATGTAACTAGCGCTAATTTTGAAAAAAAGTGGTTTGGAAATAGCAAAGTGCTACTTGTATTTATTGCCCTATAACTTGCAAAAAAAGCAAAGATCATGTAAACATTGGGTATTTCTAAACTCAGGACAAAATTTAGAAACTATTTAGCATGGGTGTTTTTTGGTGGTCGTAGATGTGTAATAGATTTTTGGGGTCAAAGTTAGAAAAAGTGTGTTTTTTTCTATTTTTTCCTCATATTTTATAATTTTTTTTATAGTAAATTATAAGATATGATGAAAATAATGCTATCTTTAGAAAGTCCATTTAATGGCGAGAAAAACGGTATATAATATGTGTGGGTACAGTAAATGAGTAAGAGGAAAATTACTTCTAAACACAAACACTGCAGAAATGTAAAAATAGCCATTGTCATTAAGGGTAAGAAAATTGAAAAATGGTCCGGTCATTAAGGGGTTAATGTTAGCCATATTTAAGGTTGGGGAAAAAAGTTTAAAAAGAGACTAATTCATTTATGTAAGTTTGTCTTTGTTTAGCCAGCATAATTTCATAAATTAATTAAATAGAATGTTCACCTGCCGCATATTTCTGAACCGACAGGTTAATCTCGGACCATTGATCAAATCCCCATGTCTCCCACTTTTGGGAGTTAATAAACTTAACTGAAAATATGCATAAAGGTTGTATCTGGAGATGTCATAGTCTTGTATCAGTTTAAGAAAAGAAAGAAGTTGATTATCCTCATTGAAAACCTGAGCAACATACTCAAGACCCTTAGAAGCCCAGAGATCAAAGAATATATAGGAGATTCCAGGTGTAAATTGCGAATTTCCTTTGATTGGCAGAAATTTGGAAAATCTAAAATCTGCTCCTAAACGAGAGCAATACTTTTGCCAGGTAGTAATTATATTTTAATTGTAATCAGATTAACAACATTTATGGGAATCTTATTAAAAGGACAGTGTAAAATATCCTTTAGAGAGAAGGGGAGGATTAACACAGATTATAACTCAAAGGCTGAAACCAAATTAGCTTCTGTAATCCAATCGAGAGCTATTCTAGCCAGTATAGCAGTGTTATACAGTTTAATATCTGGAAAGGAAAGTCTAGCCGATACTCTTTTTTGAGTTAATTTAGACAATGAAAGACGGGACTTCTTGCCAGACCATAAGAATTTAGAGCATAAAGAATAGAACTCAGTTATATCTTTGTTATATATAAATAAGGGCAAATTTTGTAGTAAATACAAAACACGCAGAAATATTATTGTTTTTTTCGCCGCCACTATAATAAAGTTATTAACCCCTAAACCTAAGTCTAACCCTAACACCCCCTAACTTAAATATAATTTAAATAAATCTAAATAAAATTACTATTATTAACTAAATTATTCCAATTTAAAACTAAATACTTACCTATAAAATAAACCCTAAGATATCTACAATATAATTAATAATTACATTATAGCTATTTTAGGATTTATTTTTATTTTACAGGCAACTTTGTATTTATTTTAACAAGGTACAATAGATATTAAATAGTTATTTATATATATATATATATATTTTATATTTAATAGCTACTTAGTTAAAATAAAGACAAATTTACCTGTAAAATAAAACCTAACCTAAGTTACAATTACACCTAACACTACACTATCATTAAATAAATTAAATGAATTAACTACAATTACCTAAAATTAAATACAATTAAATAAAACTAATTACACCTAATCTAAGCCCCCTAATAAAATAAAAAAGCCCCCCAAAATAATAAAATTCCCTACCCTATACTAAATTACAAATAGCCCTTAACAGGGCTTTTTGCGGGGCATTGCCCCAAAGTAATCAGCTCTTTTACCTGTAAAAAAAGATATATAACCCCCTTAACATTAAAACCCATCACCCACACACCCAACCCTACTCTAAAACCCACCCAATCCCCCCTTAAAAAAACCTAACACTACCCCCTTGAAGATCTCCCTACCTTGAGCCGTCTTCACCCAGCCGGGCACAAGTGTACCTCCAGAGGGGCAGAAGTCTTCATCCGATCCAGCCAGAAGAGGACATCCAAACCGGCAGAAGTCTTCATCCAGGTGGCATCTTCTATCTTCTTCCACCTGGAGAGGAGCGGGTCCATCTTGAAGACATCTGACGTGGAGCATCCTCTTCCATCCGACGGCGACTGAAAAATTAAGGTTCCTTTAAATGACGTCATCCTAGATGGCGTCCCTTCAATTCCGATTGGCTGATAGAATTCTATCAGCCAATCGGAATTAAGGTAGTAAAAATCCTATTGGCTGATGCAATCAGCCAATCGGATTGAAGTTCAATCCGATTGGCTGATCCAATCAGCCAGTAGGATTGACCTTGCATTCTATTGGCGATTCCAATCAGCCGATAGAATGCAAGCTCAATCCTATTGGCTGATTGCATCAGCCAATAGGATTTTTCCTACCTTAATTCCGATTGACTGATAGAATTCTATCAGCCAATCGGAATTGAAGGGACGCCATCTTGGATGACGTCATTTAAAGGAACCTTCATTCTTTAGTCGCCGTCGGATGGAAGAGGATGCTCCACGTTGGATGGAAGAAGATAGAAGATGCCGCCTGGATTAAAACTTCTGCCGGTCTGGATGTCCTCTTCTGGCCGGATCGGATGAAGACTTCTGCCCCTCTGGAGGTCCACTTGTGCCCAGCTGGGTGAAGACAGCTCAAGGTAGGGAGATCTTCAAGGGGGTAGTGTTAGGTTTTTTAAGGGGGGATTGGGTGGGTTTTAGAGTAGGGTTGGGTATGTGGGTGGTGGGGGTTGGGGGGGTTGTATATCTTTTTTTACAGGTAAAAGAGCTGATTACTTTGGGGCAATGCCCTGCAAAAAGCCATTTTAAGGGCTATTTGTAATTTAGTATAGGGTAGGGAATTTTATTATTTTGGGGGGCTTTTTATTTTATTAGGGGGCTTAGATTAGGTGTAATTAGTTTAAACTTCTTTATTTTCTGTAATTTAGTGTTTGTTTTTGTTTGTACTTTAGTTTATTTTATTTAATTGTATTTAATTTTAGGTAATTGTAGTTAATTAATTTAATTTATTTAATGATAGTGTAGTGTTAGGTGTAATTGTAACTTAGGTTAGGTTTTTATTTTACAGGTAAATTTGTTTTTATTTTAACTAGGTAGCTATTAAATAGTTAATAACTATTTAATAACTATTGTACCTAGTTAAAATAAATACAAAGCTGCCTGTAAAATAAAAATAAATCCTAAAATAGCTATAATGTAATTATTAATTATATTGTAGCTATCTTAGGGTTTATTTTATAGGTAAGTATTAAATTTTAAATAGGAATAATTTAGTTAATAATAGTAAATTTATTTAGATTTATTTAAATAATATTTAAGTTAGGGTTAGACTTAGGTTTTAGGGGTTAATAACTTTATTATAGTGGCGGCGACGTTGGCGGCAGCAGATTAGGGGTTAATACATTTAATAGGCTATGTGGGCTATGGTGGTTTAGGGGTTAATACTTGAATAGGTTAATTGAGTTGTGGGCTATGGCGGTTTAGGGGTTAATAATTTAGTTATTACTTGCGGTGTGGGTTTGATGGCAGGTATAGGGGTTAATAGTTTAAATAGGCATATTGCGTTGGGAGGGGTTGTCGGTCTAGGGGTTAATACATTTAATATTAGTAATGAGAGGGGGGATTGCGGATATAGGGGTTTTACTTGTCAGGCTTATTTTTGGGAGGCAGGTTAGAGTTTTACAGGAGATTATATTTTTTTTTACTTTTCTTAGGCACCGGCAGTTTCTAAAGTGCCGTAAGTCACTAGCGACTCCAGAAATTTGTATTTACGCTAATTTCTGGACATCGCTAGTTTATCAGACTTACGGCACTTTAGCATCTAACGGCACAATATATGTAATAGCCCAATGTGCAAGGTGAAATTACGGGCGGCACGGGTTTCCACGCTTGCGCGAAACCTGCGCCGTATATGTGATCGTGCCCACTATAGGGAAATTTTGTTTATACCAGAATTTAGGGGTTCTATGTAAAAAAATACCTAGATATTTAACTTACTTAATTTTAATTATTTAATTTACTTAACAATTTTTAAGTTTCAGTGTCTTTAAATGGGTGTTTCCAAGCTAGTCTTGGATTGGATAACCCAAAGAAGTTCACTCTTATCAAAATTGATTTTGTATCCCAAATAGATACTAAAAGCGGAGAGCAGATGAATAATCTTAGGGATAGTATAATTTGAATCTTCTATAAAAATTAACAGGTCTTCTGCATATAGTAAGGTTTTTAAGGAAAACTAGGTAATCCTTATTCCTTTAAGTTTTTGCCTTAAGCGTATTGCTAGAGATTCTAATGAGATATTAAAAAGAAAAGGTGACAGGGGGCACCCTTGTCTGGTACCTCTATTAAGCATCATATAGTCCGAAAAGGGAACTGTTAATAAGAAGTAAAGAATAGGGGATATTATATATCTTGTGGATGAATTGTAGAAAATAGCTGAGAATAGCCAGAAAGAGTAAATAAACAGAGGAGAGTAAATAGGCAAAATGAGAGGAAAAAAAAGGAAGAAGAAACCAATATAGGACAATAAGATGAGAGATTATAGAACGTTTTGGTAGTGTGTGAGAAAGCCAAAGTCTACATTAAAGGGACAGTTCACCCCAAAAATGTTTCCCCTTTAAATTATTCCCAATGATCCTTTTAACCTGCTAGAGTGTATTAAATTGGTTACAAGTAGCTCCTTTACTCCTATTTCAGCATTTTAAATAGCTTATTTAGCCTGTGGTATTGCCACCTACACTGAACAAATTAATACTGGAGTATAGGCTATTGAATAGCCTAAGTATACACAGCCAGCAGAAGAGATTACGCCCTCAGTGGGATGCAGGATAGTTAAGTAATAAAATGATAATTTTCCATTGTTCTCTCTATGTATTGAGCTTTGGTGTTCCAGCCAAATAAAAGATAAGGAAGCAAGTCTGTTTACACAAACTTAGAACATAATGAGATCTGATATCACCTTTAAGTTCAACCCATTGTAATAGGCTGTGGTTTCAAAGCACAAAATCAGCTACTTCATATACACAAATAAGCATGAAAATGCAATTTCTCAAATATTTTATACTCTGCAGTTGGTATAACAAGTCATTTAAAATACATTAATGGGAAAACAATTTTACAGTGTACTGTCCCTTTAAGTCTTTCATTTTTGGTGTTGAAATGTATGATTATTTTCATCTCAAACGTCTTTCGTTCATGAGAGTCTTTGAAATTCCCTTTAAGAACTTTAATCCTGAGGTTTAGGATGGAGTGACCAGTCTGGGTGAAGTGATGACCAACAGGGGTACAATATTCGTTTTCCTTCTGGTTTTTGATCGAGTGTCTGTGTAGATTCATTCTGAGATGCAGCTTTAGGCCAGTTTCTCCAATGTAGCAACCTCTGTCACACGCTGTACACTGTATCATGTACACCACATTAGCAGACAAGCAAGAATAAGATCCTTTAATATTGTATTATGTGTTATTGTGTCTGGCTGTGTTGTTGTCACATATATGTTGACACAGTTTGCAGAGTGATTTGTTGCATCGTGCAGTGCCATTCTGTGTAAGCTTCTGTTCTGTGGTTAATTTGCTGCGGACCAATCTCTGTCGCAGACATTTTCTACTTAGAATAAATTAACGCTTAAGCAAAAACCAGAACAGTGTTTTGTAGCCCACCACATAGAATTCTATGAGGTGAGGTACTTAGCACCATCCAATCTCCAGTTGTTAGCACAAGAATAAAAGCGCAACTGATTTAACTTGGGCAGTTTTAGATAATATTTTTTCACTCCACTTGTAATCTGGGTCTTAGTTATCTTGGGCTAGTAATACAAAAACTACAAAACAAGAGGCATTGGCGCACATCCATTAACAAACAAAAAACACATTTTTTTTTTTAATGCTGCAAAAAGTTGCCTGCAAAAACTTCTATGCTTTTAAATTAAATTGGGATCTTAGTTACACAATATGGTCATATTCTGTTCAGCCAGTCACCAACTTACAAGTTGTCCCAATATTGACTGGTCCTAACACTTCAATACTATGCCTTAAAGGGCTGAATCATTCTTACTTCTTTTCTCTAACTATAATGGGCTGGATCCTTCCGGTCTTTTCTCTGCATAATAGAATGAAACTCCCTTGGCTTTATAGGCATAATTCCATTACACTGTCTTGAGTACACCTGAGCTGGGTGGGGTGCTTTAACCAATGGGATTTGGTCAGTCTCCCTTTATTTGAAAATGACAAATACAAAGTTTGGTTTAGCACACCTTACAAAAAGTTTATATACACATATTTGGGAGTGCTGCCAATATGACCAAATAGCTACAAAACAAGAGGAATTGGCGCACATCTATTAACAAACAACTTTTTTTTTTTTTTTTAATGCTGCAAAAAATTGCCTGCAAAAACTTCTATGCATAGAATACAGTAGTGTTGTTTGTTAATTGATGTGCGCCAATTCCTCTTGTTTTGCAGATATTTGGTCACATTGGCAGCACTACCAAATATGTATATATACACTTTTTGTAAGGTGTGCTAAACCAAACTTAGTATTTGTATAATACAAAAACGGTCATGTTTAATAAACACATGTCAATTTTGCATTGGAATGTCCCTTTAGTACAGATGATTCAGATAGAGAATGCAATTTTAAGCAACTTTCTTATTTACTCCTATTATCATTTTTTCTTTGTTCTCTTGCTAAGTTTTTTTTTAGATTCAGCACCCTGGATAGTGCTTGCTTATTGGTGGCTACATTTAGTCACCAATAAGCAAGCTTAACCCAGGTTCTGAAGCAAAAATGGGCCTGCTCCTAAGCTTTACATTCCTGTTTTAAAATAAAGATAGCAAGAGATAAATTGATAATAGGAGTAAATGATAAAGTTTCTTAAAAGTGCATGCTCTATCTGAATCATTAAAGAAAAAAAATTGGGTTTAGTAGTAGTGCATGGTGGGCGTTGTAGCCCATAATTGACATATACAGTTGTCTATATTTATCACAAAGTAATGAAATATCTCTAATGCAAGACAAAATGACCAAAGAGAGAAAAAAAAAAAATTTTAATACACTATTACACCTTTTTAAAAGAAATGCTTGATAACATAGCTTTCATCAAGTCAGTGCATTTTCACAAAACAAGGAATTTAGTTTGTAGAAAAACAGAACACAACAGCTGTAGGAATTCCACAAAGAGCTAAAACACTGAATTATACATCTTATGCATAGCTGAACATAATATGCTTTAGCGCTGAACGTCTGTGTACACATCATAGATATAATTGTATGCACTTACCCTACTTATCTGCCAAATGCTTCTGTTACAAAGTTATACACAGCAGCTACTTTGTTACAACCATTCTTCCCTCTAACTAGCCTACAGTTTTATGTGATTACACATCATGATTTCCCACAGATTTATCTAACTTACTGGACCAAAAACTGCAAATAAGAATCTGGAAGCATTTCCAGAGTCTGTCTGTGTCTCCTGCTGCACAAGGCTAGGAGGTCTAAGAGGTCTCTACTTCCTCCAGCTTCAGGCCATGTGGAGTTCATGATTGATTGCTACATTGGTCATGTAGTCTTTCATCATCTGGAAATACAATGTTTTTACTGCTGTACTACTTGGAGAAGACATCTGACTTCTTGCTCTGCTTCATCACTTGGAATAAAGGAGTGGTCCTAGGCGTGGGCGGAGTTTAGGCCCACAGTGCGACCAATTAGGAGGCAGAAATCCAAGCACAGGGTGGGGTCACGATGCTGAGTCTTTGGGGAGGCATCATTTGTGAATAGGCTGACAGGGATTCCTTAACTTTTAAATTAAAGTACAGAGAGGCGGCTGGCCGCTCTATATTCATTACTAAAGCACATATTTGCATAGCAGTCAAGTTCCTGTAGCAACCTGGGCACCTCTGATAACATTAGCCGGACGACTGCACATACTGTAACCCCAGGGACACAATGCTGAGGAAAAGGGATAAAGTTTGCAAACTCTACACGCTAGAAAACATCTGGAGTGCTGTGCTTCTCTATGGGCTGCTTACAAAGGCTGCACGAGCTTACAACATAGATGTGTCCAGCCCTGTGGTTTTTAAAGGGCTTAGTGGCTCATTATTTGGATATTCTGTTTTGTTGCATAGCAATGAGGATGAAAAATGGTGAGTTGCAATGAGTTATTTGAAACGTTTAGTTTATTTTCGTTGTATTTGTATGCACATATCATCCATATTGTAATGATGTATATATCCATTACTTAAAATGACATTTTTACGTTTAACTTGATAGGTTTTACATTTTAAACACAATCACCACGTGCTTGTTTCATTTCAGGCTTGTAGTTGGTGCCCCTCAATCCAACATCACCAGTAATGTTAATAGCCCGGGGGTCATTTACAGATGCAGAATTGGAGACAACCCAAACAAAACGTGTGACCCACTGAGACTTGGTGAGTTGAGTGTAGAAACCGTTGCATTTAATATAAGACTTAGACTGAGAGATGGAGAAACATTATTACACAACTGTTACCAGAATCTAATGTTCCTTTTAAGCACAGATATAAATAGTATATAATTATTTGGAACGAAAATAAACGTCTGTGGAAAATGACTTCCAAGTGAAGTATAATACTGGTCATTGTGTATGACAATGCATGTTTTATGTGCATCCAGTTCTATAACCTACTATCATGCAAAGCAGGAAATGTAGTGTTAGATTTTAGTTTAAAAATAGCAGTAGCATTGCCAGAGAGCATGCTGGCTATATAGAGGTCTAGTATTTTCTAGCATTGTTGGTATTTCTTAAATGTATTTAATAAAACCAAAAGCCTTATTTCCACTAAATGCTTCATTGAGTTTTGCTGTATATTTTTCTTTGCTCTGCTTTCACTTCCCCTCACTAATTCACTGGGTGGCATGTACTGTATATAACTGCTTTGTTTACATTGTTACTTGTAATCATAGCCATTGAAAGCATCATCAGTAATTATAAATAATATGTGAATACATTTACCTTTCATCATTGCTAACTTATAAAGACAGAACACTGCTGCATGGAACATTTGTCTACAATTTCTTTTTCTGTCCCAGAAAATATAAGAGTGCATGAGTAAGAGGTCATGCAGAATACAAAATGACATTACTAGAAAGAAAAATAACTATTAATGTCCCCAGTGCATACTTTTGCTGTCTCAAGTATGAGGTAATACCCAATATGGCCCAGCATAACTTCAAAGATTTTTCTTCTGCTGTAAATGGTGAAGCTTTTGAACCATTTTGCATCACCTTTTATGAAGTACAGAGTTGCAGCTACTCAGCAGTTGTACAGCTAGCATAGTCATAGTGAGAAGAGCAATAATCCATTTACAGAGAAAAAAATGTTCTAAATCCACTGAGGACCATATAGTGCCCCCTTGCCATAGCTTTCATATCTCTAGTGAAGTTTGGGTTTTATGCACTGAGGTTGGCTACTACACTAATGTTTGGATAAATAAAGAGTTTCAAAGCATGAGCAATTGCCACCAAATTATGTGTCTGTCTGAGAGCTGCAGTATATTTTATTTCAGCCCTCTGTGGAAGCAAAGGGGTTATTACTAATGTTACATTTTTATGCAAATTAATATATTCAATTATTTAAATTCATGGTAAATAATTAGGACTTTCTAGTTTCCCTTAAAGGGACATTTTGATGTCAAAACCAGGATTCACATGAATGACTTGCTGCCCTTGGGACTGCATGAGCCTTGAACAGTATTATCCCCAAACTGATAGAAATGTTCTATTATAAAGTAAAATGAGCTTTTATTTCATTTGAGTTCAAGTAATGTTACATTTATTTTTAGATTATTCATGTGTGTTTAGTTCTGTTCTGTTGAACTATCAAAGGACACTGTTTTCTCACAGTTTCTGTTAAGGTATAAAACAAATGTGTATTCTGTTATGTAGCTCATGGTAGTTTCTTTTATCACCCTGAAAACAATTTGGCATCCGGCAGATAAAATCTGTTGAGCATGTGGAGTCTTCATATTATCCTGAGGTAAACCATATCAAAGAGGTGAAAGTCTAATCTCAAAAGGTCGTTTCTGAGTTTAGTACAGCAGCGTTTGACTGGCAGTCATTCAGAGGTGGTATTTTTATATAACTAGATCTGTCTCCTGCAAGCAAACCATGCGAGCTATAAAACTATTCATCTGGCAAGAACAGGATCAAATAATGTGCTTCAATTCTCAGATAATGTATTTCAATGTACAAAACTTTATAGAATATATGAAAACATCGAAAATGATTTTAAAGGGACATAAATACCTTAAAGAACCACTAAATACAGTATACTTGAATGTCAAATAGTCAATAAAAATGAGCGCTGCGGAATCTGTTGGCGCTCTGCAAATAACCGATAATAATAAATAATAATAATAAAAAGACAATGTAATAGCACTTACTTTGAATTTGAAATCAGAAGTAGAATATGTTCTGGCAAATTTCAAAGATAATTCAAACAGAAATGTTTTGTAAGCACAATGTATTTCATTTCCATTCAAGTAGCAAAGAAAAAAAACAGCTAATGTAAATTAATGAGGACGTACACATCATGACAAAGTAACCTTATTATTCTGTCATAATATTTATTGATATATTGTTATCAAGATTATGATTTATTTATATATTTTATTTATGCAAGTTCTAAAGCACTATCACCTATCTGCATGTTTATAGAGTTAATTAGACAAAAAATACAGTTACATGAACAAGTGAAGGTGCAGTGGTAAACCACGTGTAATGTGAAAACTAGCAAAGTGATGGTAAACTGTAGCATTTTTTGAAACGCTAGTCAGCATGTAAGGAGTCAGCATGTAAGGAGTAAAATAAAGGGCCGTTCATTCATGATTTTTAATTAAACATGGGCTAAATTGTAACTTTATTTTATGTCTCTTTCTTCAACCGTTGAGTGCCGTATGGCTAGCACAGCTATTGGAGAAGAGATGGAAATGTCATTTCATGAAAACAAAATAGCTTTTTTCAAGGGTGGCCAGAGGGGGTTATGTTAGTAGAAAGAGACATAAAATAAAGGTACTTTTTAGGACATTTAATTACAAATCATGAATGAAGGTACCTTTATTTTACTACTTACAAGCAGAATAGCCTTTACAAAATGCTACCGTTTACCATCACTTTAAATAAGTGTTAAATGATTTATTAAGGCAACAGAATTATACACAAGTATCACAGATATGTCTCAGCTTTGACAGCACATAACAATAAGTCTTAAAAGGGACATTGTACACTAGATTTTTCTTTGCATAAATGTTTTGTAGACGATCCATTTATATAGCCCATCTAGTAGTGTTTTTATAAAAATGTATAGTTTTGCTTATTTTTTGAGAACATTGTACTGATTTTTAGACTCATAACCAAGCCCCACAGTGTCAGATGTATACACACGTTTACAGACTATTCTTTGCTCCTGTTTATGTTATCTGTCTTTTCATATGCAGGGAAGGGGGGAGGTGGGGAGTGTCAGCTATTTTTGTTTACCCAGCCGCTTTCAGTGGGTGTCCCAGACTACCTCATTAACAGTGCTAAACTTGGAGCTTCTAAGTAAGTTTTTAAAAGGTGTACTACTGTATTTTTAGATCAGTATCTGTGCATATTCTTCTTTATAGTAGTGTCTATTACATGCAGTTATATGAAAATTGGTGTATACTGCCCCTATAACAAGAGATTGATGAGGTTAGAGTCCAGTCAGGTATAACAAACAGGACTTTACTTAAGTTAAGGGCATCAAGGCACAATATGCAGTTAAAGCCCTGTGGGGCACAGTATGCAGACAATGTGCAGTATATGGCCAGCAGGGTACACAATGAAGAAAGTGAGCAAAAGGGCACAGTATATTATGCAGGTAATGGCCAGCAGGACACACTCATACAATAGACAACAGGACACAGTATGCAGATATCGGCCAGCAGCGCATGTTATGCAGGTAATGGCCAGCAGGACACACTAATGCAATAGACAACACAACACAGTATGCAATATTGACCAGCAGCTCATTTTATGCAGATAATGGCCAGCAGGACACACTCATATATATGTACACCCTCATGAGCCTACCTCAGTATGCTGTCATGGAAAGGGGTCAAGAAGACCAAAAGGCCAAATTGATAGCAGTAAATTAATGTTTTTATAAAAAAAAATGTACACTCTATTTAAATCTTGACTCTTTTAAAGGAAAAAAACACCTTGAGATTTTTATATAAAATGTTTAGTTATGCATAATGAAACAGCTTTGCAATATATTTTCATTATTTACTTTGCCCCCTTTTAATTTAGCTCTGAAAACTGAGCAACCTTACTAAATATCTTTCACTAATTGGCATTAACTGATAACAGCTGCAAACATAGAAGTTTATACTAACTTTATGACTATGGTTAGCCTTGTTGTCTGCAAACTAAAGCTAAGATTGGCTCCTCCAAATAAGGCAAATGATGGGTGGAGTTTAACTATTAAAACTCATTGTCGTAAAAAGAATGTTAATTTGTTTAAAAACTTTAACAGAAATGTCATGTAAATTACAAGGCGCTTACAGTCGCTTTAAGTGTCATGTTCATGTCCCTTTAATCCATTAATGCAAAAGCATATATCTATATGCCAGAATATCTCACAGATGAGCAGGTTTACATTGCTCTTCTGCAACCACAAATTGCTGACAGCAGTGGGTGTGAACTTACCCGGGTGTTACAAAGGAAGATTTCACACCTATTGTTTTATGCTTATGACTTCCACAACACGTTTTGTACTGTTTAATAAACAGCTTTTACAAACTATTTAAATCATGGTGTGTTTAAAATTTCAAAGAAATTTTCATTTGTATTTTATTTCCTTATTTGGTATTTTCCATGGCTTTAGCAGTTGTTTGTTTTATTTCTAGAGGGGCCAATTTATTGCACTTTCAAAGACTAATGACACTTAAAATTATCTGTTCAACGGGACTACAAAAAAATTACATTGCTTTTACCAATCCATACATTCCATTTGCTCCTGTGCACACATTGTTCTTTGTTAAAGAGGCTATAAGTAAAACAGCATAAAGTTTTTTATTCTCACTGTGTATGTATATATTTATTTTTTCATGTTTATATTGTGATTTGCTCATTCATTTTCTTTTTTTCTTTTATCTTGTTACATTTAAGC
This sequence comes from Bombina bombina, assembly GCF_027579735.1. NCBI lineage: Eukaryota > Metazoa > Chordata > Amphibia > Anura > Bombinatoridae > Bombina > Bombina bombina. The sequence goes on from NC_069499.1 coordinate 481,272,975, forward strand.
AATGACATTTTAAAATGCATTACATTTTTTAAGTAAATATTTCTGTGATGTGTTAAAAATGCATTTCTGTTTGTGGGGTGTCTTTCTCTACACCAATATAGCTGGTGGAGTTGTCTTTGCCAGTGAACTATGTGTTCATACAGATCCATTGTGCACAAAAATGCTTTACCTATTATTTTTAAATCAATTTTAAAAGCTTTAACTTGTACATATTTTTGAAAAAAAATAAATATCTTTTGTGACAGAATCTTTGAGTTTAAAGTCAGTTTATAAAAAAACAGTGTCAAACTATAAAATAACTAAGGTTGATTTAAAATAAGCACATGCCTATTCCTCTGCCATGCTGCACTGTGATATGTCACAAGCACATTCTGCCTTTTCTCAGAAGAAGCGCACTGCAGACATAGAGTTTTTGCTTCCCCGTTTATGGCTTTATGTATACAGTAATATTCTTGCCAGTGGTATGTTAACTTCATCTGCCTAAATTAGGAAACACAGAGTGCAATAAATTTGCAGGATCACATTGTTACCCTTTGAAACAAAGATTTGACAAATAGTATAAGTCATACCTTTATTGTTATTGCTACGCTCATACCTTTATTGGTATTGCTACGCTCATACCTTTATTGGTATTGCTACACTCATACCTTGATTGGTATTGCTACGCTCATACCTTTATTGTTATTGCTACGCTCATACCTTTATTGGTAGTGCTACGCTCATACCTTTATTGGTATTGCTACGCTCATACCTTTATTGGTATTGCTACGCTCATACCTTTATTGGTATTGCTACGCTCATACCTTTATTGTTATTGCTATGCTCATACCTTTATTGGTATTGCTACGCTCATACCTTTATTGGTATTGCTACGCTCATACCTTTATTGTTATTGCTATGCTCATACCTTTATTGGTATTGCTACGCTCATACCTTTATTGGTAATGCTACGCTCATACCTTTATTGGTATTGCTACGCTCATACCTTTATTGGTATTGCTACGCTCATACCTTTATTGGTATTGCTACGCTCATACCTTTATTGGTATTGCTACGCTCATACCTTTATTGGTATTGCTACACTCATACCTTTATTGTTATTGCTATGCTCATACCTTTATTGGTAGTGCTACGCTCATACCTTTATTGGTATTGCTACGCTCATACCTTTATTGTTATTGCTATGCTCATACCTTTATTGGTAATGCTACGCTCATACCTTTATTGGTATTGCTACGCTCATACCTTTATTGGTATTGCTACGCTCATACCTTTATTGGTATTGCTACGCTCATACCTTTATTGGTATTGCTACGCTCATACCTTTATTGGTATTGCTACGCTCATACCTTTATTGGTATTGCTACGCTCATACCTTTATTGGTATTGCTACGCTCATACCTTTATTGGTATTGCTACGCTCATACCTTTATTGGTATTGCTACACTCATACCTTTATTGGTATTGCTACGCTCATACCTTTATTGTTATTGCTATGCTCATACCTTTATTGCTATTGCTATGCTCATACCTTTATTGTTATTGCTATGCTCATACCTTTATTGTTATTGATATGCTCATACCTTTATTGTTATTGCTATGCTCATATCTTTATTGTTATTGCTATGCTCATATCTTTATTGTTATTGCTATGCTCATACCTTTATTGGTATTGCTACGCTCATACCTTTATTGTTATTGCTATGCTCATACCTTTATTGCTATTGCTATGCTCATACCTTTATTGGAATTGCTATGCTCATACCTTTATTGGTAGTGCTACGCTCATACCTTTATTGGTATTGCTACGCTCATACCTTTATTGGTATTGCTACGCTCATACCTTTATTGTTATTGCTACGCTCATACCTTTATTGTTATTGCTATGCTCATACCTTTATTGCTATTGCTATGCTCATACCTTTATTGTTATTGCTATGCTCATACCTTTATTGGTATTGCTACGCTCATACCTTTATTGTTATTGCTATGCTCATACCTTTATTGCTATTGCTATGCTCATACCTTTATTGGAATTGCTATGCTCATACCTTTATTGGTAGTGCTACGCTCATACCTTTATTGGTATTGCTATGCTCATACCTTTATTGGTAGTGCTACGCTCATACCTTTATTGGTATTGCTACGCTCATACCTTTATTGTTATTGCTACGCTCATACCTTTATTGTTATTGCTACGCTCATACCTTTATTGGTATTGCTATGCTCATACCTTTATTGTTATTGCTATGCTCATACCTTTATTGTTATTGCTATGCTCATACCTTTATTGTTATTGCTATGCTCATACCTTTATTGTTATTGCTACGCTCATACCTTTATTGTTATTGCTATGCTCATACCTTTATTGGTATTGCTACGCTCATACCTTTATTGTTATTGCTACGCTCATACCTTTATTGTTATTGCTACGCTCATACCTTTATTGTTATTGCTACGCTCATACCTTTATTGTTATTGCTATGCTCATACCTTTATTGGTATTGCTAAGCTCATACCTTTATTGGTATTGCTAAGCTCATACCTTTATTGTTATTGCTACGCTCATACCTTTATTGTTATTGCTACGCTCATACCTTTATTGTTATTGCTATGCTCATACCTTTATTGGTATTGCTAAGCTCATACCTTTATTGTCCGTTTTTGTTTTGTTTGTTTTTTTAAAGTGGTTTTCACATATTCTTCATCTGTTTTTTCCCCTTGTTTTACTCTAAGGAGGGTGTTTTAAACTATATATTTTAACCAGCTGGTAAATGTGCCCACAAGCTTGCGGGAGTGCAGGTAACCAGAGGTCACACCTCTGGTTAATAAAAAAAAAGGTTGTCCCAAATGCTCCCCAAATAAAGTGTACAGTTCCTTTGTGTAAATAATAAATATGAGCATCTTTATTTCTTTTTTTATAGAATAACTGCACAAAGCAGTTATAAGGGGTTAAAGTGAGGGGATGTAGCGTGTAAGAAAAAAAATGGCACCGAAAAGTGCCTTTACATTGAAGTCTATGGGGACAATGTTATGAAAATGCATATATACATATATATATTTATGTGTTAATATGAGTATATACACATATAAACACATAACTATATATGTATATATTCATAAACATATATATTTCTAATTTTCTGCCCGACGCAGCACGACTTTTCCCCCTGCGCTGCACTAGGTTCTTTGCCATGTCTCACAGCATCAGAAAGAGGCTCCCATTGAAGCCTATGGAAGCGCGCTCTCGTGAGCGCAAGGCTTCCAGACAATGTTATTATACAGAAGTATATCGTACAAAAACATGCAAATTAGGTTAAACTCTATTAATTTTTACGTAAAGAACCAGCAAATGCTATAGATTTGCATAATCAACAAGTACATGCTATAAAGACCAGACAATAGCACTTACAGGCCCATTTATCAAAGGGCTTGCGGACCTGATCCGACACTGCGGATCAGGTCCGCAAGACCTCGCTAAATTTAACATTGCACCAGCAGCTCACAAGAGCTGCTGGTGCAACGCCGCCCCCTGCTGACTCGTGGCCAATCGGCCGCCAGCAGGGAGCTGTCAATCAACCCGATCGTATTCGATCGGGTTGATGTCCGGCGATTCCTGTCCGCCTGTTCAGAGCAGGCGGACAGGGTTATGGAGCAGCGGTCTTTAGACCGCTGCTTCATAAGTTGTGTTTCTGGCGAGTCTGAAGACTCGCCAGAAACACGGCCCTTCAAGCTCCGTACGGAGCTTGATAAATGGGCCTGTGTGTCTGAACTTCAAATGAGTAGTAGGTTTTTTCTGACAAATTTCAAAGTTATGTCTATTTTCACTCCTGAATCATGTGACAGCCATCAGCAAATCACAAATGCATATACATATGTTCTGTGAATTCTTGCACATGCTCAGTAGGAGCTGGTGACTCAAAAATTGTAAATATTAAAAAGACTGTGCACATTTTGTTAATGGAAGTAAATTGCAAAGTTGTTTAAAACTGCATGTTCTATCTGAATCATGAAAATTCAATTTTGACTTGAGTGTCCCTTTAACACTTCTTGTGCAAAGGCATCAGTAATGGGCAACCCCACTAGCTGCCTGTGAACAGCAGGGGCCTAAAACAAACAATCCACAGGGCCAGATAATGATGGTACTGTTACTGGAATTCCAGTGCACTTTTCTTTCTCCGTTTTCATGTCTCTGGTGCAGCAGTCAGCAGTCAGCAGGACTTCTAGGTGCCATGCCTCTGATATGAAGACTAATTAGGCCTCATAGATAGCATGGTTTAGGCGATGCATCTGATCTGATGTGTATTTAGGGCATATAGTTAGCCTAAGGGGGTGCAGAGGCCATGTATTTAATCTGAGGTCTAGCTAGAATGCTAGGTCTAATGATTGGGCTGCAGAGGCCTTGCATTTGGTCTGTGGTCCACTCTGACTATATAGCTAGCATGATTGGGCTGCAGAGTCCATGCACCTGATCTGAAGTTGAATAAGGACAGATAGCTGGTATGGTGGCAGCTGCATAGTTCGATCACCTAATATGAGGTTTGGTTGGTAAATGATGTATTATGTTTTTAGTATGTTATCGGCATTGGTCATTTTTAGTGCCCCACCATATATACTTGCAGGGGCATGTATCTGCTCTAAAGGTCTACCTTAGTTATATTACTGGCATAGAGGGATCTGTAGGGGCATGTACCTACCTGATCTAGTCTCACTCCTATAACTGAAAACATGTCAGTATAGTAGGTAAAGATCCAGAAATGGAGTCTATTACAATATAATACATAAACCTTCTAAGTCAAAGAACAGAGTCAATGGTTATGTCTGGTTTTAAATAATTGAAAACTGAAATAACTTGAGGTTTAGAATTGCAGTAGTAGATGTGTAGAACTTACTACACTGCATAATTTATAATATAACTGGATGTTTTCAGGTGTGTTAATGCATATAAAAAGTATGTCTGAAAAAATAAGTAATATTTGAGAAAAGTATAAAAGAAGCTGAAACTAAACATTTCCCCTAATGACTTCGGAAAGCTGGGTGGGCCTCGGGTAGGTTACATATATGTTCATGCTTTGTTTTTGCTCGTGGGAAAGATAAAAAGAATAACTAATACCTGGATGTGTTCCTAATTAAAGTATTGTAGTATTTTTTTTTAATCTTAATTTGTTACCTTTTTAAAAAGGTGGCTGCATCACTTTTTATATTAGAATTCTTTACGTGTTACATTTTTTCCCCTTTGTCTAAGTGCAATTTAAGAAATGTAAAGTTAAATGAAACCACTAGCTGTATTTAGACTGGTTGTAATTAAAAACAAACACTAGGATTTACCATCACTAAAAATAAGGGCCACCTTCATTCATCTGTTAAAACCCCTCCCCCGGGAAGAAATGGTGCCTTTATTTTACCACTACACTGCAGCCCACGGCGCTTCTCATTTTTTCAATGAGGTGACATTTCCACCTCTTAGCCAATAGCGTGCCTACAGCATAATGCCGATCAACCCACACAAGTATTGGCTAAGAGATAGAAACGTCATCTCATTGAAAAAAATCAGTAGTGCCATGGGCCGCCAGAGCAACTTAGCTAAGCAGTGAAGCCGCAGTGAAATAAAGGCCTCTACTTTACTGATAGAGATGATCATGCCCCTTAAAAAAATGACAAGAACAGGACAAATACATGAGTTAAAAAAGGTTACTACAGTCTTTGTTTAAGATATATAAGATCTGATTAGTAGATAATTAGAGAGAGCTGACAATTATAGTTATCTTTGGTGTTGCCTGCACAGGAAATACTAAAGGCCATCAGGACACGTGGTAACATGATGAAGTTTTGAAAATGGGAGAGGATGGAGTAGAATGAAAAAAACAAAGTGATTAAAGTGATAGGTCCTTGGCAAGTAATAAAGAACTAAAGTCTCATTCTCTGAGACAAAACAAAGTTCTGGATCTTCTATGGATTTCTTGACTCTGACAATTAGGGGCCAGATACGAGTAGTGCGCCAACAGTTATGCTTGAGGTGAAAAAGGACTTATGGCAAGTGTTTGTGCGCTTCGGGTTTATCGCTCGTATTACAAGTTTACAAATTGAAAGTAAACGTGATTGCTTGACCGCAATTGAAATGAATGCTCGTCAGGTTAGTGCAACCTCAGAGCTTTGGTTAACTGTTTCGCAAGACAAAAAAGTGTCACACAACACATTAAAAAATAGATTACAGAGTACAGTTAAACTCATAATAACACAATCTAATAAAAATTTGTAAAAAAAAATTCTCAGATGTTAGAAAAACAAAAGGCAGGCAAAGGGCTTTATCATAGACATACATACATATACATCTATCTCTCTCTCTCTCTCTCTCTCTCTCTATATATATATATATATATATATATATATATATATATATATATACATACATATGTACACACATATAGACTTTTATATATATATATTTATGTCTGTACATATGTATTTATATGTGTATATATGTATTTACAGACAAATATTACACATATAAATACATATGTACACACATATAGACATATATTTAGGTGCATTGAAAACTCTTTGCAGTTAAGTAGCTAAAAACATGTAAAAAGCATATTTATGCAATATTCATATTTAATAAAGTGTTATACTGTTTTTTTACTGTATATATATATATATATATATATATATATATATATATATATATATATAGATATAGATATAAATCGTACCAAAATACCATCAGATATATGTAGAAATATCTATTTATGAATAAATAGAACATATTCTGCTATGTGAAGAATATTGGAATGTGAAATATTAAAATTTTCATGTCGGGTTAGTGTACTTGAGAATATGTGATCGGGTTTGCATGTGAGTAGGGTGTTAGGTTTTTTCCACTTTTTTGCTCCATTGACTTCTATGGGGGAATATGTGTTGGTTAAGCGCTCGTGCGAAAATAGTTTAACTTAATAGTTTGAACTTGTAATACGAGTGCTACACGACGCGCACAAAATCTTACTTCAAGCGCAGTTTGCATGCGAGCGGGAGCGTTAAATACCGCTCCACTTGTAATCTGGCCCTATAAGGGGAATCTGGGCATTTAGAATTTTAAAGGGACGGTAAACACATTTTGGTTGTAATATACAATGGTTAGTTATGCATAGTAGAAGAACTCTGCAATATTTTTATTTTATTTATTTTGCCCCCTTTTCCTGAATTCTAAGTTTGAAAATTGGATAGTTTTCAATACTGAAAACTGAAAGAGCCCATGGCAGGTATTAACAAGACACTGGCAAAACTTATCATCTTAAAGGGACATTAAACACTTTGAAATGGTAATATAAAATGATAAATCACGTATATAAAACACCCTCTGCAATATACTATCATTATTTATTTTGTTCTCTTTTCCTCTAATTCCATTCTCAAATTGTGAGCTTTTCAGTCCCTGTTAGAAATGGAAGTGCAGAACACTGTTATATTCCACACAGCCATTGGCTGCACACTCTAGTGGCCTATTTATAACTGTCCCTAATTGGTCACAGCAGAGAAGGTTACCTAAGTTACAACATGGTAGCTCCCATTGTTTTATAGACATTAACACTTTACACTATTTTGTCAGTATTTAAACGGCTAATGAAATTTTAAAAAATACATCTACATGTTATTCTCAAACTAATCTTTTCTTTGAATGCATCATTTTATCTAGCATTTAAATAGTGTTTAATGTCTCTTTAACACTCAAAGCCACATTGGCTCTTTTTCATTAAGCTTAACATGTTTACAATATAATTTATTTATTTAGCCCCCTTCCCTTTTTATATTTCTGAGAACCTGAACTGTACATTGCATGTTTCACAATGCTAACCCTGCCACTCAACTGCCCCTGATTGGCTTTAGTACAGAAGATAGGATTAGAAACTGCATAACAATGACAGTTTTGTTGTGTGTGTGGAGTTTAGCTGTTGAAAAAACAAATGCAGCGAACAAAAATCATGTTCACTTAAAATGTTAGTTTCACAAATGAAGAAATATTACTCTCTTAACTGAAGGTAAAATATTTTAGCTGAGTGTCATCATTACAGAATGGTTGATTTACCCCAAATAATGTGCTGAGTTCTATATATCTATATATCTATATATATATCAATGCTTGAATTTGAGGTTAATTAAAGGGACATGAAACCCAAAACTTTTATTTTATGATTCAGATAGATTATACATTTTTAAATAACTTTCAAATTTACTCCTGTTAACAATATTGCTTCATTCTCTTGGTATATTTTATTGAAGATGCAGCAATGCACTCCTGGGAGCTTGCTGCACACATTTGTAAGCCAATGAAAATAGGCATACAATTTCAGCCACCAATAAGCAGCTAGCTCCAAGCTCCTGAGCCCACCTAGATATGCTTTTAAACAAAAGATGCCAAGAGAATGAGGCAAATTAGATAATAGAAGTAAATTGGCAAGCTGTCTAAAACGGTATACTCTATCTGAATCATGAAAGAAAAAAAATTGTGTTTCATGTCCCTTTAACATAGTTCAGTTACTTAGATGAAGCTGTGTGCAGAGAGGTAATTTAATCATATACTGACAAGGATAGAAAACAAAGGTTAGAGTCTGCAATAAGAATTCAAAGAAATTTCAACATAGTTGTTAGTGAATATAGAGCCAAACAGAAAACATATCTTAGATTGTATTTGTGTGCATGAATAAGACAGCTAGAATCATGTAGATCCCTGGAGAAGATCATAAGCCAGTCAATGTGACACTGATATAAAACATAAACGGCCAGATTACAAGTTTTGTGTTAGAGGCTATGCGGTGCTAACGAGCAGTTTTCACTCAACGCTCACTTTCCTACAGCACTGGTATTAGGAGTTTTTACAAACCCATCGTTAAAAGACAAGAAGTGAGCGTTGAGCAAAAATTTGCTCATTACCGCACTCCAATACCAGCGCTGCTTAAGTCAGCGGTGAGCTGGTCGTACGTGCTTGTGCACGATTTCCCCATAGGAATCAACAGGGAGAGCTGGCTGAGAAAAAGTCTAACACCTGCAAAAAAGCAGCGTAAAACTCCGTAACGCAGCCCCATTGATTCCTATGGGGAAATAACAGTTATGTCTACACCTAACACCCTAACATGAACCCCGAGTATAAACACCCCTAATCTTATACTTATTAACCCTAATATGCCACCCCGACATCGCCGCCACCTGCATTATATTTATTAACCCCTAATCTGCCGCTCCGGACACCGCCGCCACCTACATTATACTTATGAACCCCTAATCTGCTGCCCCCAACATCACCGCCACCTACATTATATTTATTAACCCCTAATCTGCCACCCCCAATGTCGCCGCCACCTACCTACACTTATTGACCCCTAATCTGCCGCCCCCAACATCAACTCCACTATAATAAACATATTAACCCCTAAACCGCCACAGTCCCGCCTTGCAAACATTAGTTAAATATTATTAACCCCTAATCTGCCATCCCTAACATCGCCGCCACCTACCTACATTTATTAACCCCTAATCTGCCACCCCCAATGTCGGCGCCACTATACTAAATGTATTAACCCCTAAACCTAAGTCTAACCCTAACACCCCTTAACTTAAATATAATTTAAAAAAAATCTAAATAAAATTACTATCATTAACTACATTATTCCTATTTAAAACTAAATACTTACCTATAAAATAAACCCTAAGCTAGCTACAATATAACTAATAATTACATTGTAGCTAGCTTAGGGTTTATTTTTATTTTACAGGCAAGTTTGTATTTATTTTAACTAGGTACAATAGTTATTAAATAGTTATTAACTATTTAATAGCTACCTAGTTAAAATAAATACAAAAGTACCTGTAAAATAAAACCTAACCTAAGTTACAATAACACCTAACACTACACTATAATTAAATAAATTTACTAAATTAAATACAATTAAATAAATTAAATTAGCTAAAGTACAAAAAACAAACAAACACTAAATTACAGAAAATAATAAACAAATTACAGATATTTAAACTAATTACACCTAATCTAATAGCCCTATCAAAATAAAAAAAGCCCCCCCAAAAATAAAGAAAATCCCTAGCCTAAACTAAACTACCAATAGCCCTTAAAAGGGCCTTTTGCGGGGCATTGCCCCAAAGTAATCAGCTCTTTTACCTGTAAAAAAAAATACAAACACCCCCCCCCAACAGTAAAACCCACCACCCACACAACCAACCCCCCAAAATAAATCCTATCTAAAAAACCTAAGCTCCCCATTGCCCTTAAAAGGGCAGTTAGCTCTTTTGCAGGCCCAAAGTCCCTAACCTAAAAATAAAACCCACCCAATACACCCTTAAAAAAACCTAACACTAACCCCTTGAAGATCGACTTACTGTTCTGAAGATCCGACATCCATCCTCAAGAATGCGGCAGAAGTCTTCATCCAACCGGGTCGAAGTCCTCAATGAAGCCGGGAGAGGTCTTCATCCAAGCCGGGCGAAGTGGTCCTCAAGATGGGCAGAAGTCTTCATCCAGACGGCATCTTCTATCTTCATCTATCCGACGCGGAGCGGCTCCATCTTCAAGACATCCGACGTGGAGCATCCTCTTCATCCGACGACTAAAGACGAATGTAGGTACCTTTAAGTGACGTCATCCAAGATGGCGTACCTTAGATTCTGATTAGCTGATATAATTCTATCAGCCAATCGGAATTAAGGTAGAACAAATCCTATTGGCTGATGCAATCAGCCAATAGGATTGAAGTTTGCATTCTATTGGCGGTTCCAATCAGCCAATAGAATGCAAGTTCAATCCTATTAGCTGATTGGATCAGCCAATAGGTGTGAACTTCAATCCTATTGGCTGATTGCATCAGCCAATAGGATTTTTTCTACCTTAATTCCGATTGGCTGAAAGAATTCTATCAGCCAATCAGAATCTAAGGGACGCCATCTTGGATGACGTCACTTAAAGGTACCTTCATTCGTCTTTAGTCGTCGGATGAAGAGGATGCTAAGCGTCGGATGTCTTGAAGATGGAGCCGCTCTGCATAGGATGGATGAAGATGGAAGATGCCATCTGAATGAAGACTTCTGCCCGTCTGGAGGACCACTTCGCCTGGCTTGGATGAAGACTTCTCCCGGCTTCGTTGAGGACTTCGACCCGGTTGGATGAAGACTTCTTTCTGCCACTTCCTTGAGGATGGATGTCGGATCTTCAGAACAGCAATTCAATCTTCAGGGGGTTAGTGTTAGGTTTTTTTAAGGGTGTATTGGGTGGGTTTTATTTTTAGGTTAGGGACTTTGGGCCTGCAAAAGAGCTAACTGCCCTTTTAAGGGCAATGCCCATCCAAATGCCCTTTTCAGGGCAATGGGGAGCTTAGGTTTTTTAGATAGGATTTTATTTGGGGGGTTGGTTGTGTGGGTGGTGAGTTTTACTGTTGGGGGGGTTGTTCGTATTTTTTTTTTACAGGTAAAAGAGCTGATTACTTTATGACAATGCCCTGCAAAAGGCCCTTTTAAGGGCTATTGGTAGTTTAGTTTAGGCTAGGGTTTTTTTTTATTTTGGGGGGGCTTTTTTTATTTTGATAGGGCTATTAGATTAGGTGTAATTAGTTTAAATATCTGTAATTTGTTGATTATTTTCTGTAATTTAGTGTTTTGTTTTTTTTGTACTTTAGCTAATTTAATTTAATTTATTTAATTGTATTTCATTTAGTAAATGTATTTAATTATAGTGTAGTGTTAGGTGTTATTGTAACTTAGGTTAGGTTTTATTTTACAGGTACTTTTGTATTTATTTTAGCTAGGTAGTTATTAAATAGTTAATAACTATTTAATAACTATTCTACCTAATTAAAATAAATACAAACTTGCCTGCAAAATAAAAATAAACCCTAAGCTAGCTACAATGTAACTATTAGTTATATTGTAGCTAGCTTAGGGTTTATTTTATAGGTAATTATTTAGTTTTAAATAGGAATAATGTAGTTAATGATAGTAATTTTCTTTAGATTTATTTAAATTATATTTAAGTTAGGGGGTGTTATGTTAGGGTTAGACTTAGGTTTAGGGGTTAATACATTTAGTATTGTGGCGGCGATCTTGGGGGCGGCAGATTAGGGGTTAATAATATTTAACTAATGTTTGCGAGGCGGGAGTGTGGCGGTTTAGGGGTTAATATGTTTATTATAGTGGCGTCGATGTTGGGGGCGGCAGATTAGGGGTCAATAAGTGTAGGCAGGTGGCGGCGACATTGGGGGCAGCAGATTAGGGGGTTAATAAATATAATGTAGGTGGCGGCGATGTTGGGGGCAGCAGATTAGGGGTTCATAAATATAATGTAGGTAGCGGTGTCCGGAGCGGCAGATTAGGGGTTAAAAAATGTATTATAGTGTTTGCGATGCAGGAGGGTCTCGGTTTAGGGGTTAATAGGTAGTTTATGGGTGTTAGTGTACTTTTTAGCACTTTAGTTATGAGTTTTATGTTATGGCGTTGTACCATAAAACTCTTAACTACTGACTTTTAATTGCGTTGGGACTCTTGACGGGGTAGGGTGTACTGCTCACTTTTTTACCTCCCAGGACAGACTCGTAATACCAGCGCTATGGAAGTCCCATAGAAAAAAGACTTTACGAAGTTTACGTAATTCGTTTTGCGATAAGGCCAAAGAAGTGTGCGGTGACCCTAAATCTTCTAGACTCATAATACCAGCGGGCGTAAAAAAGCAGCGTTAAGACCTCTTAACACTGCTTTTTTACCTTAACACACAACTCGTAATCTAGCCGAAAGTTTGTGATGAGGCGCACTTGGGCTGTAACTGATTTGTCTTTAGTAATTACTGTGTTTCATCATTATGGTGCACAAATTATATTAAAAAGTATACAGGAAAATCAGAATAAATGTGATTTCAAATAGTATATCCGCATATTAAACAAAGAGAAAAATACAGCAGGAATAAAAATATGTATAACTACTTATAATTACTGTATCAAAGTATCACTTACACATAGAAATCTACAATATTAATAATTATGCAGATTCCTCTTTCAACAGTGCCGCCTGCTATTAGCCAGAGCATTGCAGATTGCTGTGACTAATGGTTTGACTACACCATGTGCGCTGCTTTATTCATAGTGTGCCTACTGTTTGCAAACACTGGAGACTAGAAAGGACTGTTATGTAGGGAATTTATTGTATGTTTTGAAAAAGAAATATGTGCACTCCGTGTAATATTAGATGAGTAAATGTTACATTGTGGTGATATTAAATACTTTTTATTTTAGTGTGACTTTTTTCTACTTTATTAAAGTACATTAATTTAATTATTACACACTTCTCATTTGGTAAGGATATTAGAGAGATGACATGATTATTTACTTTTATCAGAATCATTTTAAATGACTATTGAATGTTAAATAAGTTCAAGACTATCTTTCAATATCCTTGAAAATAGTGGATCATTTTAGCTTAGTATTTGTGAATGTTTAGCATTTATGCATCTGCAAATAAAAGTTATGCTCTTCTATTTTAACAGCTTGAGTGTAAGTATTTAAAATGCAGCAATTAATTTTTTACTTTGCTTCTATCACACCCGGTACTTATCATAACAGTCTACATCAAAGGAACTGAATGAGGAGTCACAACATGTGCTAAACAGACCAAAGGAAATTAAAGTATATAGACCTTTAAAGGGACACTGTACTCTAAAATCTTCTCCCATTTAATGTGTTCCCAAGGTCCAATTTACCCATTAGAGTGTATTTAATTGTTTGCAAACTACTACTTTAGCTTTGTATGTGAAATAGCTGCTTGTGTTTATTTAACCTTCTAGCCATAATTAGCCTTTTAATACCTAACAAAAATAACATTAGCAGGTCTGCTTAAAGGGACACTGAAACCAAATGTTTTCTTTCGTGATTCAGACAGAGCATGCAATTTTAAGCTACTTTCTAATTTACTCCTATTATCAAATTTTCTTCATTCTCTTGGTGTCTTTATTTAAAAAGCAAGAATGTCAGTTTAGATGCCGGCCCATTTTTGGTGAACAACTGTCATTGCTGATTGGACAGCACCAATAAACAAGTGCTGTTCATGGTTCTGAATCAAAAATTGGCTGGCTCCTTAGCTTAGATGCCTTCTTTTTCAAATAAAGATAGCAAGAGAACAGATAAAATTTGATAATAGGAGTAAATTAGAAAGTTGCTTAAAATTGCATGCTCTATATGAATCATGAAAGAAAGAATTTGGGTTCAGTGTCCCTTTAACTCATTGTAAAGGGTATGTCTTAGGCAATGATTTAGCATCTCTATGTAAAAGAAGAAGATATTTTACCTCAAAATGTCTTCAGCTCACCAGAGTAAGTGCTGTGTAAACAGTTATACTTCAGCTTCTGTCCAGCAGAAAGTTGAAACCCTCCCACACACAAAAAAAAACCAATAGCCAAACAGCATTAGCATTGCTGAGGTAATACTTTGCATTTGCTATGATTTCCGTGAAATCTCATGAGATTTCATAGAGCTTACTTAAGGGTGTAAATACATAAAAAAGTTTGAGGTAAATATCTTTCTTTTTTACATAGGGATGTTTAGGTGATATTTTCTAGTTAGCTTTTTACAGCTATGCTGCATCACTTCCATGTGCTTCAACACTTGGGTATCATGTCCCTTAAAAGGGATACTGAACCCAAATTGTTTTTTTTATGATTAAGATAGAGCATGCAACGTTTAGGAAACTTTCTAATTTACTAATTTTATCATTTTTTCTTTGTTCTCTTGGTATCTTTATTTAAAAAAGCAGGAATGTAAGCTTACAAGCTGGCCCATCTATTGTTCAGCACCTGGGTAGTGTTTGCTGATTGGAGGCAAAATGTAACCGGTGATACATCGAAAACTCCAAGAAATCAAAAACTCCAAGATGACGTCACTTCCGGTGAATCATACATCTGATTGGCTGTGCATCCTGTCCCTCACATAGACACGGGCCTATCTTCACTATCTATTTTGCCTCCGCCTTGGTGGTTCAAAGGGGGCGAAGTAAATTAGAAAGTTGCTTAAAATTGCATGCTCTATCTGAATCATGAAAGAAAATATTTGGGTTCATTATCCCTTTAAATTAAGTACAGTACAAAAAAAAGCTAAATAACTTCTATTTTGGAAGGAGTAATTTGAGGAATATAGATTCATAAACCAATAGAGATCTGTCTCTCCTCAGCATTTATATAACATTACTATTGTTACAATGAAATTACTTGTAACCTAAAGAAGCGTTAAAGACAGTTTAAAAAAAAAATATGCAGCATCATGTAGTACAATGCTTCTGTCAGCATCATGTAGTACAATGCTTTTGTCAGCACCATGTAGTACAATGCTTCTATCAGCACCATGTAGTACAATGTTTCTGTCAGCATCATATAGTACAATGCTTCTGTCAGCACCATGTAGTACAATGCTTCTGTCAGCACCATGTAGTACAATGCTTCTGTCAGCACCATGTAGTACAATGCTTCTGTCAGCACCATGTAGTACAATGCTTCTGTCAGCACCATGTAGTACAATGCTTCTATCAGCACCATGTAGTACAATGCTTCTGTCAGCACCATGTAGTACAATGCTTCTGTCAGCACCATGTAGTACAATGCTTCTGTCAGCACCATGTAGTACAATGCTTCTATCAGCACCATGTAGTACAATGCTTCTGTCAGCACCATGTAGTACAATGCTTCTGTCAGCACCATGTAGTACAATGCTTCTGTCAGCACCATGTTGTACAATGCTTCTGTCTGCACCATGTAGTACAATGCTTCTGTCAGCACCATGTAGTACAATGCTTCTGTCAGCATCATGTAGTACAATGCATCTGTCAGCACCATGTAGTACAATGCTTCTGTCAGCACCATGTAGTACAATGCTTCTGTCTGCACCATGTAGTACAATGCTTCTGTCTGCACCATGTAGTACAATGCTTCTGTCAGCACCATGTAGTACAATGCATCTGTCAGCACCATGTAGTACAATGCTTCTATCAGCACTATGTAGTACAATGCTTCTGTCAGCATCATGTAGTACAATGATTCTGTCAGCACCATGTAGTACGAATGCTTCTGTCAGCACCATGTAGTACAATGCTTCTGTCAGCATCATGTAGTACAATGCTTCTGTCAGAACCATGTAGTGCAATGCTTCTGTCAGCATCATATAGTACAATGCTTCTGTCAGTACCATGTAGTACAATGCTTCTATCAGCACCATGTAGTACAATGCTTCTGTCTGCACCATGTAGTACAATGCTTCTATCAGCACCATGTAGTACAATGCTTCTGTCTGCACCATGTGGTGCAATGCTTCTGTCAGCACCATGTAGTACAATGCTTCTGTCAGCACCATATAGTACAATGCTTCTGTCTGCGCCATGTAGTACAATGCTTCTGTCAGCACCATATAGTACAATGCTTCTGTCTGCACCATGTGGTGCAATGCTTCTGTCAGCACCATGTAGTACAATGCTTCTGTCAGCACCATATAGTACAATGCTTCTGTCTGTGCCATGTAGTACAATGCTTCTGTCAGCACTATATAGTACAATGCTTCTGTCTGCGCTATGTAGTACAATGCTTCTGTCTGCACCATTGGGTGCAATGCTTCTGTCAGCACCATGTAGTACAATGCATCTGTCAGCACTATGTAGTGCAATGCTTCTGTCTGCACCATGTAGTACAATGCTTCTGTCAGCACCATGTAGTACAATGCTTCTGTCAGCACCATGTAGTACAATGCTTCTGTCAGCACCATGTAGTACAATGCTTCTGTCAGCACCATATAGTACAATGCTTCTGTCTGCGCCATGTAGTACAATGCTTCTATCAGCACCATGTAGTACAATGCTACACACCATAATTGGTAAGTTTGGTACATCTTCATGATATCCTCTTTCTGATCTCTGGGCTCCCCTACATTATATTTAGTATGGAGGTTCTTTGTACAGGTTCCATGTCCATATGGTTCAATCAATCATATAATTTCTGAGATCTCACTTTATTTTATTTGAAAGAGCTTAACTACATCCTTTACACTGACTGTCATACTGCAAATTAATGAGCTGACTGCTTTATTGTAAGCATTGTCATGGGAGGTAACACATTACGAAGCATACATTGACTGTAATACCACTGAAGTACTGACTGTCAAACTGCAGAGTAGTGTATTGATTACATATAGACAGTTGCTAATCAATACCTACAGTATCTAAAGGTTTCTGTGTATTTTGATTGTGTTTGTGTTGTTTGATTGTGTGTTTGATTGTTTGTATGTACAGTATGTTTGTGTGTATCTGCATGTTTGTGTGTATGTACATTATTACCTTTACAACATTTTCAAGTTTGACTACACTCAAGGATGCACCTACGCATTTTACTTCATGCATTTTAGTTGCTGGGGCAAAAATTGCAAAGGACTAACTGTGAAAAAAATCACTAAACAATGGGTTATGCCTATTAGAAATCATTGCAATGTGTATTCTTAATAATTTTAAAACAATTTTACCTTTTATTTATTTATCTTCTTTTTTTGTATGTGTGGGTTCCATTACTTCCTGACACAAGGGAGCTGGGAACTCTAAGCCTTGGGGAAAAGAAAGTACTGTTATTTCCTTTGAAGTGTTGCCAGGAGACATAATGCAGCTGCAATCAGTTTATTGCCCATGTTCAGTATAGGACTTTTGCTGCAAAATCATGTGGCAATAGAACCTAAGTTATTTATTGTCTGGTTGCCTATTTATCCATAGGCAGTGGCTACATTGATAATTTTTAAGTGCTCATTTAGCAAAACAACAACTAAGTTGTTTGCTGTTTTTTTAGCACTATCGGTTTCTTTTTTATGTTTACTTTGATTTAACATATTTTTTCTCCCAAAAGAGCACTGTTTTATATCCCTTTAAAAAACACTGTTGTACAGTTTTTTTACTCTCAAATTGACAATATTATATTAGCCATAAAGCATGAAGTCACGTTTTGATATGTTATCCTGATACTTCCTAAGCAGCACAAACAATGCTGGGTATGAAAAAAAAAAATGTTTATCAATATCAGCATCAGATTGACTGATCTTTCAACATCCTTTCTCTGAATTCACTTCCTTTTTTTCTTCTTCTGGCTGAAAATTCCTCTTTCCTCAAAACCACGTAAACATCCTATTCTGACCTTCTTTTTTTCAGATTGACAAGTTAGCCTATTTATTGTATAAGGTACTTTAAAAATGTGTCTTAAATGTATGTTAGATACCAGGAGTATATTTTATATAGTTTATATGTATGATTTAGAGTCATAATGATTAATGAGACCTCACAGGATGTGCATTTTCATTTGTGAAACATTTGCAGATTATTATAGATTTTTTTTCCCCATAGTTCTTCATTTGCTTTAAGATATGGAACAGTGGCAGTTTTAGGGATTGCTGGTATTCATTACTGTAGTGCAAAATAGTTCTTTTTTTTTTTTTTTTTTTTTTTTTTTTTTAAAGATTTAAAGGGTCACCAGTTTGCATGTTGGGAATTAGAGCAATTTTTTATTGCACTTTTATGTCCAAATATATTGGCTCTAAAAAAATAAATCAGAAAAGTACTGTGGATTTTAGAATGATGCTAATGATGTTCCCTGCTGTATTTGTACCAAGCATGGGCTGTTAGCTGCTTATATATTTCATCTGTATTACGTATACTTTTGAGAAACCGAATAATCAGCAGTAGTCAATATACATTCACAGTCGGCTAGATTACGAGTTTGGCGTTAGGCTTAAAAAGCAGCGTTGGCCGGTCCTAACGCTGCTTTTTTTTTTTTAAAAAAAGATACTCATTTATTTGCCAGAAGAATTTTACTTAAGAAATATTTTGCAAATAGTGCAGATATAGGTTCACTCAATCAAGCTGATCTAACAGCATTAGAGGACCTTATTACTCTACTGGGGGATTCTGAACCAGTAGGGGAAACCTTGACTATTGATAATAATTGGCGAGATATCCTACACAAAATCCCATTTTGTTCCACCCAATAATATTTCACCACATATTGTCACATTTGTAAATTTGGTCTGCAATGACATTTTTTTTTTTTTTTTTCTAACTCTGCTTTTTAACGCCCGCTGGTATTAGGAGTCTTGCAGGTACAGGTGTACCGCTCACTTTTTTGGCCAGACTTGGAAATACCGTAAATCCACTTATGTCAATTGCGTATCCTATATTATCAATGGGACTTGCATAGTGCCGGTATTACGAGTCTGCCAAAAACTGAGCGGTACACCCTCTCCTTTTAAGACTGGTACCGCATTTTAAAGTCAGTAATTAAGAGTTTTACACTACAACGTCGTAGCATAAAACTCTTAACTAAAGTGCTAAAAAGTACACTAACACCCATAAACTACCTATTAACCTCTAAACCGAGGCCCTCCCACATCGCAAACACTAAAATAAATTTTTTAACCCCTAATCTGCCGAACCAGACATCGCCGCCACTATAATAAATATATTAACCCCTAAACCGCCGCACTCCCGCATCGCAAACATTAAATAAATATTATTAACCCCTAATCTGCTGTCCCTAACATCGCAGACACCTACCTACATTTATTAACCCCTAATCTGCCATCCCCAACGTCGCCACCACTATATTAAAGTTATTAACCCCTAAATCTAAGTCTAACCCTAACACCCCCTAACTTAAATATAATTTAAATAAATCTAAATAAAATAACTATTATTACCTAAATAATTCCTATTTAAAACTAAATACTTACCTATAAAATAAACCCTAAATTAGCTACAATATAACTTATAGTTACATTGTATCTATCTTATGGTTTATTTTTATTTTACAGGCAAGTTTGTATTTATTTTAACTAGGTAGAATAGTTATTAAATAGTTATTAACTATTTAATAAGTACCTAGTTAAAATAAAGACAAATTTACCTGTAAAATAAAACCTAACCTAAGTTACAATTACACCTAACACTACACTATAATTAAATTAATTCCCTAAATTAAATACAATTAAATGCAAATAAATACTAAATTACAGAAAATAATAAACAAATTACAAGATTTTTAAACTAATTACACTTAATCTAATCCCCCTAACAAATTAAAAAAGCCCCCCCAAAATAAAAAAAAGCCCTACCCTTCACTAAATTACAAATAGCCCTTAAAAAGGCCTTTTGCGGGGCATTACCCCAAAGTAATCAGCGCTTATACCTGTAAAAATAAGTACAAATCCCCCCCAACATTAAAACCCACCACCCACACAACCAACCCTACTCTAAAACCCAACCCAATACCCCCTTAAAAAACCTAACACTAACCCCTTGAAGATCACCTTACCCGGGAGAAGTCTTCACCCAACCCAACCGAAGTCCTCAACGAAGCCAGGGGAATTCTTCATCCAAGCCGGGCAAAGTGGTCCTCCAGACGGGCAGAAGTCTTCATCCAGACGGCATCTTCTATCTTCATCCATCCGGCGCGGAGCGGGTCCATCTTCAAGACATCCAGTGCGGAGCATCCTCTTCCATCGAAGTCTTCTTACTAAATGACGGTTCCTTTAAGTGTCGTCATCCAAGATGGCATCCCTTCAATTCCGATTGGCTGATAGAATTCTATCAGCCAATCGGAATTAAGGTAGAAAAAATCCTATTAGCTGATGCAATCAGCCAATAGGATTGAACTTCAGTCCTATTGGCTGATCCAATCACCTAATAGGATTGAGCTGGCATTCTATTGGCTGTTCCAATCAGCCAATAGAATGCCAGCTCAATCCTATTGGCTGATTGCATCAGCCAATATGATTTTTTCAACCTTAATTCCGATTGGCTGATATAATTCTATCAGCCAATCGGTATTGAAGGGACGCCATCTTCAATTTAGTTTAAAAATCTTGTAATTATTTTATTATTTTCTTTAATTTAGTGTTTTTTGTTTTTTCTTCGTAATTTAGATAATTTTTTAAAATTGTAATTAATTGTATTTCGTTTAGGTAATTTATTTAATTATAGTGTAGTGTTAGGTGTAATTGTAACTTAGTTTAGGTTTTATTTTACAGGTAGATTTGTCTTTATTTTAACTAGGTAGTTATTAAATAGTTAATAACTATTTAATAACTATTGTACCTAGTTAAAATAAATACAAAGTTGCCTGTAAAATAAAAATAAACCCTAAGCTAGCTACAATGTAACTATTAGTTATATTGTAGCTTACTTAGGGTTTATTTTATAGGTAAGTATTTAGTTTTAAGTAGGAATAATTTAGTGAATTGTAGTAATTTTATTCATATTAATTGTAATTATATTTAAGTTAGGGGGTGTTAGACTTAGACTTAGGGGTTAATACATTTAATATAGTGGCAGCGACATTGGGGGCGGCAGATTAGGGGTAAATAAATGTAGGTAGGTGTCGGCGATGTTAAGGCCGGCAGATTAGGGGTTAATAATATTTAAATAGTACAATACTCAAGGAGTGACCGCACCACCCATATACTATATTGTGCTCCGGCACGGGATGGAGTCTGGTCCTAGACTCAATACTAATATAATAAAAATAATCCCAGCCAAGGAGTCTTAGAAATGTAGCAAAGAAAGTAATTTATTAGATGTATGCACCTATATACACTCTCTAAGGGAAGACAGCAAATAGATGAGAGCTCGCATCCACACCTACCACATCCACCAAACACATCCGTACCATGTGAAAAATCAAAAATAATGTATTACAAACATAAGCATCCAAAATCAGGAAAAATAATAAGCATCAATGTGATATTAACACAAAATAGCACCCCCCGGGCGTCCCCAGGGAGGGAAGACACACTCCACCTGTAAGAAAAAATCAGCGGTAGTATTGCTTTAAAAAAAGACAAGGGACATAAACAACAAAGTTCTCAGTCTATAAACAACCGAATATTGTATCTATTGTATCCAGCAAAACCAAGTCATTATTGCATCGATTGTATCCAAAGTGAGCAAACGTGAAAAAAGAAAAACCAAGTTCTTGTCAATAATTCAGAATTTATGAAGAGAAATTGAGTTGTGATATTTAGCCCTTATATCTACTGTTCTATAGATATGATAGTATTGGGCTTGTCAAGAGAACTGCTACACGCTGTTTGTGTTAATAAACACGATGTTAGTGTTTATAATCCATGCCTTTATCTTGTCACAAAGAGATCACACATAGCAATTTGCACTAATCAATATATAATGTATAGTGGAAAAAAGAGCAATGTAGTGCTTCTCAGTGTCCCTCCGATACTACTAACCAATGCGTAGCCACAATAATATATTGCAAGTTGTCGTATGGAGGCGAGGTATACTCGCATAGCAGATCCAACCTCACACCTTTTAAGAATTAGATTCACTCACGGTATACTTTTGACACAGCAGATAAAAACTTTGTGCTCCCAATCCGTGTCGTAGCACAGCACTAAATGATAGCCAAAGATGCCTGGTTTTATGATACAGGTAACTCCAGGATACAACAGCAAACCAATAGTAGTAAATGATTATACCTGTGGTGTCTAGGTGCTGGTGTGTATAATATTACTGTGAGACTTGTCACCGACGTAGCCTTCGGTGTGGAAATGGACTGCTGCTAAGATACTCCCATCTCGCTCCGTCCGTCCGGCTAACCGTTTACAAAAATCAGCATGTAATGTGGCTGTAGCAATACAGGTAAGTTCAGGTGATGGTGTCTATGCTGGTTCTGACGCGCATTTCGGGGACTCCACCCCTTTGTGAAGGAATGTCCAGCTGATACTCGGGAAGGTGTTATTTGAACAGATTCAGCAAAGTGCCTATTGGATGTTAACTCAACACACCTCTACACGTCACAGTATCTACAAAAAACAACTGATATACATACTAATCTGGTATACGGATATGAATCACACTCACAAATATACCACACTCATATGCTCTATAATGTACCTTAATGTTGGGTAAAGCTAAGAAAAAAACACAGATTTAGTGCGCTCTGTATGACTCTAAGAGATCTATACTAAATCCACTTTAACATTGAAAAAACGCACAAATAAATGAATTTACTACTGTCAACATAAAATGTATAGTAGTCTAATGAATGTTTATTAAAGGGACACTCAAGTCAAAATTAAACTTCAAGATTCAGATACAACATGCAATTTTAAACAACTTTCCAATTTACTTCAATTAACAAAATGTCTACAGTCTTTTTATATTTACACTTTTTGAGTCACCAACTCCTACTGAGCATGTGCAAGAATTAACTGCATATACGCATATGCATTTGTGATTGGCTGATGGCTGTCACATGATACAGGGGGAGTGGAAATAGACATAACTTTGCAATTTATGTAACAAAAATCTACTACTCATTTGAAGTTCAGACTAAGTGGTATTGCATTGTCTTCTTATCATGCATTTGTTGATTATGCAAATCTTCTGTATTGACTGGTCCTTTATGGATATATATCCTAGCCTATAATGAATAGCAACAAAACAGTCTAATTTGACCAATACTGATTCATATTAGAATATGCCAGTAGGTCACATACTAAATACAAGTGTTTGATTCAAATAACCTCAAAAATAATACCACCAAAAAACTAATTCAACCGGACAATCTGATATGTCCTATTTAACTTGATCTTAATAATATAACTGGAAAATGATAAAAAAAAATAATAATACAGTGGGTCTACCCACTGTAAAAGGATCATAATATATAATGACCCATAGTGTCATGGACACCTCTGCACCAAATAGAGATCCACTCATGACTGTGTATACTACGCAAACTAGAATCATGAAGGACTCATCCCATCCCAATAAGACAATGGAATATTCTATATAGTGGATTACCCAGATGCAACTGCATGATTGAATAAAGGTTTATGCAAAGAAAATGCGTGTTCATACAATTGATGTTAAAAGCGAACTTCGGTAGATTGTATTCAAGATCTAAGTGGCTTATGGATGTTATTTGAACCCCGTAGTATCGTCCCGTTACAGTAAGTTGAGGTAACTAATTAGATAAAGTTACCCCAGGAGATGTCCCTATTAAGACCTTTAGGTACCATGGTATCTAGTTTCCTGATCCACTGTGCTTCTTTCCTAAATAGAATTTGTTGTCTATCCCCACCTCTACAAAGGGGGGGTACCCCATCAACTATTTGGAACCTCAATTGGCTTTTATTATGTCCAAATCTTGTGAAATGATGTGCTACTGGGGCATCCTCATCATTCTTACCTATCGCTGCCTTATGTTGGCGTATCCTATCTCTGGCCATTTGGGTGGTCTCACCTACATAGGCTAGGCCACATGGGCATTTTATGACGTATACAACGTACTTAGAAGTGCACGAGAACCGGCCTTGAATCGGAATCCTTTTACCAGACAATGGATGGGTGATACTGTCACCTTGTTGCATTGAGTGGCACAGGGCACAGTTCATACAAGAAAATGTCTCTTTCTTGACCAATTCAACTGGTTTCTTTTTTGAACCCCGATCAGCACGAATCAATTCATCTCGGAGATTTCTGTTTCTTCGGTATGAAAATAATGGGGTGTTAGTGAACATGTTGCCCACTTGGGCATCGTCCCTCAGTAAATGCCAATGTTGGAGTATCGACCTCTTCAGATCTCTACTATGAAATCCAAAGTGGCTAACAAATGGTACTGAGAACTTCTTAGGATCAGGAGTCTTTTTAGATAGTAAACTCATCCTGTCAGTCTCCCTAGCTTTCTTCATATTGTGGTTTAAGATTTCAATTGGATAACCACGATTCAAGAATTTTTTAGACATCTCATCCAGCCTCTTCAGACAAATTTCCGGGTCGTCAACTATTCTTTTTGTTCTTAATAGTTGGCCCAGTGGAATATTCTTAATCAAGGAAGGTGGATGGAAGCTCTCATAAAGTAAAGTGTTGTTTCTATCTATTTCTTTGGTATATATATCGCTTCTCAAGCGATGATCCACAACAGATATCATGTTATCTAAGAAGCTCACTTTTACTTTACTTGCTTCCATAGTAAATTGTAACGATGCGTGTGCCGAGTTAAGCCTTGAGACAAAATTAGTTAAGTCTTCGTCACTCCCTGTCCAAATAAAAAAAATATTGTCTATATAACGGTACCAACCTTGTACATGATCTATATACCCCTGATCTTTGAATATCACATCTTCCTCAAATTTGCCAACAAACAGATTCGCATAAGTTGGTGCTACATTTGAGCCCATTGCGGTGCCATTTTTCTGGACGTAAAAAGTGTCCTCAAATAGGAAAAAATTCTCATAAAGAATAATCTCAAACAGATCCTTCATAAACCTTCTTTCACTTGGTGAGTATAAATTGTCTTTGTCAAGAAAATAGAAAATGCTCTTGATACCTAGATCATGAGGAATCGATGTATAAAGACTGGCTATATCCATAGTAACCAACTGACTTTTGAAAGGGACAACCTTAGATGCAATCTTACATAGAAAGTCCATGGTGTCTTGTAAGTATGACTCCAGATAGCCCAACAGTGGCCTAATCAATTGGTCCAAAAATATGGCACATGGTTGGAAAATAGAGTCTGTACCCGCCACAATGGGGCGACCGGGGGGATCACGCAGTCTTTTGTGTATTTTGGGTAATACGTAAAAGACTGGTGTTATAGGATTATCTTTAATCAGAAATTTTGTTTGTTTAGAAGTGATCAAGTTGGAAGATAAAGCTTCCTCTACTATTCTCAGTATTTTACAAGCAATTTTCATAGTAGGGTCACCTGTCACTTCAATGTAATTCTCCTGATCGTGGAGTTGCCGCAACACTTCTGACTTATATTTGATTTTGCTCATGATCACAAGAGCTCCGCCCTTGTTGGCAGGTTTCAAAATCAGATCACTATGATTTTGGATTTCACCCAGGAGTTTTTTCTCCTTCATGGACAAATTAGACTTAACTTTTGCTTTGAAATGCTTCCTCATTCTCTCAAAATCTTTTTTGACCAATGTTATGTAGGCTTCCACAGAAGCACTAGTATGGGGAGGATTGAAAGTGCTTTTGGGTTTGATATTCTTTAAATGAAACTGAAAGGGACCACTTAATTCAGTTTTATTCAATACCTCTTTATTTGCAAAAAAACTTTTTAATCTTAGATTTCTAAAAAATCTTTGTAAATCACACTCAATCGCAAAAAAATCGGGAAAAGTGGTAAGGACAAAAGACAATCCCTTTTGTAATACTCGTAAAGTCTCATCTGTAATATCAATATTCCGAGATATTAACAACTAAACTTTCACTAGCTACCTCCTGTTCTGCCTGGTCAAGATCTCGTAACTGCTGTCTCCTGTGTTTCCTCCCCCCTCTCCTCTGCCTCTTCTTCTGTTCCTTGTACCACGTCCTCTTAAGGGAAAAGGGACAGAAGAATCACTGTATTCACTATTTGTTAGCCACTTTGGATTTCATAGTAGAGATCTGAAGAGGTCGATACTCCAACATTGGCATTTACTGAGGGACGATGCCCAAGAGGGCAACGTGTTCACTGACACCCCATTATTTTCATACCGAAGAAACAGAAATCTCCAAGATGAATTGATTCATGCTGATTGGGGTTCAAAAAAGAAACCAGTTGAATTGGTCAAGAAAGGGACATTTTCTTGTATGAACTGTGCCCTGTGCCACTCAATGCAACAAGGTGACAGTATCACCCATCCATTGTCTGGTAAAAGGATTCTGATTTAAGGCCGGTTCTCGTGCACTTCTAAGTACGTTGTATACATCATAAAATGCCCATGTGGCCTAGCCTATGTAGGCGAGACCACCCAAATGGCCAGAGATAGAATATGCCAACATAAGGCAAGAATGATGAGGATGCCCCAGTAGCACATCATTTCACGAGATTTGGACATAATAAAAGCCAATTGAGGTTCCAAATAGTTGATGGGGTACCCCCCCCTACGTAGAGGTGGGGATAGACAACAAATACTATTTAGGAAAGAAGCACAGTGGATCAGGAAACTAGATACCATGGTACCTAAAGGTCTTAATAGGGACATCTCCTGGGGTAACTTTATCTAATTAGTTACCTCAACTTACTGTAACAGGATGATACTACGGGGTTCACATAACATCCATAAGCCACTTAGATCACAGGAGTTCCTTGTTCTTGAATATAATCTACCGATGTTCGCTTTTAACATCTATTGTATGAACACGCATTTTCTTTGCATAAACCTTTACTCAATCATGCAGTTGCATCTGGGTAATCCACTATATAGAATATTCCATTATCTTATTGGGATGGGATGAGTCCTTCATGACTCTAGTTTGCGTAGTATACACAGTCATGAGTGGATCTCTATTTGGTGCAGAGGTGTCCATGACGCTATGGGTCATTATATATTATGATCCTTTTACAGTGGGTAGGCCCACTGTATTTTTTTTTAATCATTTTCCAGTTATATTATTGAGATCAAGTTAAATAGGACATATCAGATTGTCCGGTTGAATTAGTTTTTTGGTGGTATTATTTTTGAGGTTATTTGAATCAAACACTTGTATTTAGTATGTGACCTACTGGCATATTCTAATATGAATCAGTATTGGTCAAATTAGACTGTTTTGTTGCTATTCATTATAGGCTAGGATATATATCCATAATAAACAATTATTAGACTACTATACATTTTATGTTGACATTAGTAAATTCATTTATTTGTGCGGTTTTTCAATGTTAAAGTGGATTTAGTATAGATTTCTTAGAGTAATACAGATCGCACTAAATCTGTGTTTTTTTTCTTAGCTTTACCCAACATTAAGGTACATTATAGAGCGTATGAGTGTGGTATATTTGTGAGTGTGATTCATATCCGTATACCAGATTAGTATGTATATCAGTTGTTTTTTGTAGATACTGTGACGTGTAGAGGTGTGTTGAGTTAACATCCAATAGGCAATTTGCTGAATCTGTTCAAATAACACCTTCCGAGTATCAGCTGGACATTCCTTGACAAAGGGGCGGAGTCCCCGAAACGCGCGTCGGAACCAGCATAGACGCCATCACCTGAACTTACCTGTATTGCTACAGCCACATTGCATGCTGATTTCTGTAAATGGTTAGCCGGACAGACGGAGCGAGATGGGAGTATCATAGCAGCAGTCCATTTCCACACCGAAGGCTACTTCCGTGACAAGTCTGACGGTAATATTATACACACCAGCACCTAGACGCCACAGGTATTGGTTTGCTGTTGTATCCTGGAGTTGCCTGTATCATAAAACCAGGCATCTTGGGCTATCATTTAGTGCTATGCTACGACACGGATTGGGAGCACAAAGTTTCTATCTGCTGTGTCAAAAGTATACCGTGAGTGAATCTAATTCTTAAAGGGTGTGAGGTTGGATCTGCTATGTGAGTATACCTCGCCTCCATATGGCAACTTGCAATATATTATTGTGGCTACGCATTGGTTAGTAGTATCGGAGGGACACTAAGAAGCACTACATTGCTCTTTTTTCCACTATACATTATATATTGATTAGTGCAAATTGCTATGTGTGATCTCTTCATGACAAGATAAAGACATGGATTATAAACACTAACATCGTGTTTATTAACACAAACAGCGTGTAGCAGTTCTCTTGACAAGCCCAATACTATCATATCTATAGAACAGTAGATATAAGGGCTAAATATCACAACTCAATTTCACTTCATAAATTCTGAATTATTGACAAGAACTTGGTTTTTCTTTTTTCACGTTTGCTCACTTTGGATACAATCAATGCAATAATGACTTGGTTTTGCTGGATACAATTGATACAATATTCGGTTGTTTAAAGGAGCACTCAATCAAAATTAAACTTTCATTATTCAGATAGAGCATGCCATTTTAAATAACTTTCCAATTTACTTCCATTAACTAAATGTGCACAGTCTTTTTATATTTAAACTTTTTAAGTCACCAGCTCCTACTGAGCATGTGCAAGAATAACTGTGTGATTGGCTGGTGGCTGTCACATGGTACGTGTATGCATTTGTGATTGGCTGATGACTGTCACCTGGTACAGGGGGAGTGGAAAAATATATAACTTTTAAAATTGTCAGAAAAAAAATCTACTACTCATTTGAAGTTCAGAGTAAGTGCTATTGCATTGTCTTTTTATCTTGCATTTGTTGATTATGCAAATCTACTGTGTTGACTGGTCCTTTAAAGACTGAGAACTTTGTTGTTTATGTCCCTTGTCTTTTCTTAAAGCAATACTACCGCTGAGTTTCTCTTACAGGTGGAGTGTGTCTTCACTCCCTAGGGACGCCCGGGGGTGCTATTTTGTGTTAATATCACATTGATGCTTATTATTTTTCCAGATTTTGGATGCTTATGTTTGTAATACATTATTTTTGATTTTTCAAATGGTACGGATGTGTTTGGTGGATGTGGTAGGTGTGGATGCGAGTGAGCTCTCATCTATTTGCTGTCTTCCCTTAGAGAGTGTATATAGGTGCATACATATAATAAATTACTTTCTTTGCTACATTTCTAATACTCCTTGGCTTGGATTATTTTTATTATAATATTTAAATAGTGTTTGCGATGCGGGAGTGCGGCGGTTTAGGGGTTAATATGTTTATTATAGTGGCTGCGATGTCCGGTTCGGCAGATTAGGGGTTAAAATTCTTATTTTAGTGTTTGCGATGTGGGGGGGGGGCCTCGGTTTAGGGGTTAATAGGTAGTTTATGGGTGTTAGTGTACTTTTTAGCACTTTAGTTAAGAGTTTTATGCTACGGCGTTGTAGTGTAAATTCTTAACTACTGACGGTACTAATGCGGTGCCAGGCTTGACAGGAGAGGGTGTACCGCTCACTTTTGGTCAGACTCGTAATACCGGCACTACGCAAGTCCCATTGAAAATATAGGATACGCAATTGACGTAAGTGGATTTGCGGTATTTCCGAGTCTGGCCAAAAAAGTGAGCGGTACACCTGTACCTTCAAGACTCGTAATACCAGCGGGCATTACAAAGCAGCGTTGGGACGGCCAACACTGCTTTTTAACCCTAACGCACAACTCGTAATCTAGCCGTTTGACTTTTCATTGAGTGAACTAGTAATGTTTTATCTCTGTGCTAGCAACTTTTAATCCCTGGCTAGTCAACTGTAGTACTTTTTCTACCCCTATAAATATAAGAAACAACATATTTATAATATATATATATATATATATATATATATATATATATATATATATATATACTTACATACATATATATATAAAAGGAGGCGAAAAGTGAGTTTAAAATCCTCCACTAAGCACAAAATGTAGAGAAAATAACTAACTGTGTAGTTCATTAACAAATCTAGACAAGTTAGGAGGCTTGCTATTCCCACAAAGAAAACCTTTGATCTATGACTCACTTTTTTACTTTAGCCTGCTTTTAGGCATACTCCCTATGTGCCTAAAAGCAGGCTGAAGTAAAAATGTGAGTCATTGTGAACCTCATTTGCATATCTTACCCAGAATTATTTGCTGCATTGGAAACAATGTATCCAGAGGTCTTCTGTGGGAAAAGCAAGCCTTCTGACTTGTCTAGATTTGTTTTTATTTCTCTCTCTCTCTTCTCTCTTTTCTCTCTCTCTCTCTCTCTCTCTCTCTCTCTCTCTCTCTCTCTATATATATATATATATATATATATATATATATATATATATATATATATATATATATATATATATATATATATATATATATATATATATATGTTTTCATGGAAACAGTCTAAGATTGTGTGAAGGTTGAAGATATTGTGTATGTATCGTAAAATTGCAGTTATTCATTCTTCAACCTTCTAGTATGATTCATTTAAAAATAAAAGAAAAAAATTAACTTTCAACCCTGAAAGCAACTTTTTTATTTTATTAGGTTTGTAATGCTGTTTAGCAAATGTTTTTGTTTATTTAACTTAGTTTTTAATTATATATTCTGTGTTGTGTGATTATTTTATTAGGTTTATAATGCTGTCTAGCATTTAAAGTCTTCATTTTAAAGCTTTTAAAATAATGTATTAGGTGTTACTTATGACAATTTTGAGAGGGGCCTGGAACCTATCTCCCTCACTTCCCATTGACTTCCATTATAAACTAGGTTTCAATTTACAGTGGTTTCGATTTACAACCATTCTTTCTGGAACCTAACCCCGATGTAAACTGAGGGCTACCGTATAAAGATTGTAAGTTATAGCTGTTGAGAGGAAGGACAGTAAGTACTCAGTAAGTAAATGCTGCCTTAGCAATGACGTCAATGCTGCATTTTGCTTAAGAGAATTTTTTGTTTTGTTCCCTAAAAGTTGTCAACTTCACAACCCATTGCATAATTTAATGAACCTATGAGCATGTCATATTTTACTGCCTGTGCACTACATTTTTGAGAAATAAACCATTAGTATCCTGTTTTGAAGCAGAAAATATATGGTAAATATGCTTTAAAAACTTACTATTTGATCTCAGATAAAGGGCTAGATTACGAGTGGATCGATATTTATTGCTCCCACTCACTAGCTCTGCTAGAAGTAAGCTTTTATAATTAAATATATAGGTATAGATATATAAAGATATTTATAGGACATCTATTAAAAGGGACAGTCTACAATAGAATTGTTATTGTTTTAAAAGATTGATAATCCCTTTATTACCCATTCCCCAGTTTTGCCTAACCAACACAGTTATATTAATACACTTTTTACCTCTGTGATTACCTTGTATCTAGGAACCTTCTTCCAGCCCCTTGATCACATGACTGTGACTGTTAATTATCTATTGTCTTAAAAGTATCATTGTTTTGTGCTAGATCTTAAATAACCCCCTGTGCCTGAACACAGTGTTATCTATATGCCTCACGTGTACTTTCTGTCTCTTTGTGTTGAAAAGAGATTTACAAAGCCTGTGATAAGAGGCAGCCCTCAAAGGCTTAGAAATTAGCATATGAGCCTACCTATGTTTAGTTTAAAGAGAAAAATGCAGATTTGCTGATAAAAGTCTATTGGAAAGTTAATTAAAATTAAAAGTCCTATCTGAATAATGAAAGTTTAATTTATACTAGACTGTCCCTTTAAAATACTTAGAACATAGTCCTTATGTGAAGAACATTGGAATGTGAAATATTTACAGTACATACACAGTGAAACCATTAATTAAATATAATTATTGCATAAATATGATTTTTCTTCATAAATGGAAAGAGTCCACAGCTGCATTCATTACTTTTGGGAATTCAGAACCTGGCCACCAGGAGGAGGCAAAGACACCCCAGCCAAAGGCTTAAATACTCCTCCCACTTCCCTCATCCCCCAGTCATTCTTTGCCTTTCGTCCCAGGAGGTTGGCAGAGAAATGTCAGAAGTTTTCGATAGTCTCTTATGGAGGCTAGTACTCTTCGGCATGGGACTGGAATTTTTAGTAGTCCTGTCAGCCTCTCAGTGAGAGCATGGGTGAAAGTTAGAGTCCGGAGATGCAGGTAGAGCCTTTCTGCAAAACCATCCCAACTCATATTAACAGCTCCACAAGCAATCAGCGTTGATGAGTTTCGCTGCCTGCTTTTTTCTCTCAAATCCATGGCAGAAGCGACGTTACTATCTGTCACACTTGAAGGGCCGTGTTCCTGTTCCACGGCGTAGATACCGGTAAGATTGTTTCATTTTACTTTCATCATGGATGTATTGTAATTTCAACTGTTTATCCGAGAGCGGCTTGATCCACAAATGATTTTGAAGAAACAGCACACCTTTGCTTTTTCAGTGGGGCACGGAACAAAAAAGGACTTGCCAGGTCCCAGTCAATCCAGATTCAAAGAGTATTCCAGCCACCAAGTTTTCTTAAAAGACCTTTATTTCACATGGGGTCCCAAACAAACAGTTACAACGTTTCAAGCCACACCAGGCTCTTAATCATGTATAATTAGATACACAGGTGTATGCCTTATATACCCTTACCTATTATTCTACATCCTGTGTTAGAATCCAACTGCACAACAGTGCCATCTTATGGATGCAATAATTCAATGCAACTCCAAATTCAACACAGGAGGTGAATAAACACATAGATAAAATCACTTAAAAAGACATATACAACCAAGTACAAATTTAAAAAGAGGAACAATGCATAGCAAAATTATTTCAAACAGCTGATGTTATTTATGTTGTCAATAGAGAAAAAGAATTTTATCTTAATACATTATCACAGATTTTATCGGAGAAAAAGACTCCAGTCAAAATCTTTGTTCATACCCTTTGGCTTCCCCAAAGGGGAACATCTCTCTCATTTTTAATAGTCGTTCCCTATCTCCAGTCCTTCTAGGCCTATCTACTTGTTCAATAATTTGAAACCTAAGTTGACTGATATTATGACCCATAGAGAGGAAGTGAGAGGAAACTGGCGCTTCTTTATTCTTACATCTGATATTAGATTTGTGTTCAGTTATCCTCTCCCTTACCTCTCTACAGGTCTCGCCAATATAAATTTGGCCACACGGACATTTAATAAGATAGATACAGTATGTAGCCCTGCATGTGAGATACTTATTTATTTTATATTTCTTCCCAGTAATGGGATGATAAAAAATTTCCCCTTTGATCATAGAGCTACAGTGGGAACAATTCAGACATGGGTAGCAGCCATATCTCTTAGGCCCAATAGTTTTCTGACTCTCTTGTTTACAGCTACCAATATCTGAATGTACCAACTCATCTTTGATACTTCTGTTTTTCTTATAAGCCACCATTAAATTTTCTTTAAATTCCAAAACTTCTGGATGGCAGTCTTTTATTATATGCCAATTTTTCTTCAACATACCAGTAATTTTATTACTTAACCTATTAAATTGTGTGACAAAAATCATACGGTTTGACTTCATTTTTTGTTTATTTATCTTATCTGAATTGTTCTCATTCATGATCGCATCTAATTGTTTAGAGATCAGAGATGGAGGATAGTTTCTATTTATAAATTTGTTCGCCATTTGTTCCAATCTATATTTACATTGTTCTTGATCCGATACTATTCTTTTCACACGAGTAAACTGACTTTTAGGGATTGCCTGAAAGACATTTTCTGGATGGTAACTCCCATATTTCATCAAGTTGTTCCTGTCAGTACTCTTTGTGTAAAGATCAGTATATAGAAATCCCTCCTTATTATAGACAATAGTATCAAGATACTCAATCCTCACCTCATTCATATTCAGTGTAAACTTTAAACCTGTAACTGAATTATTAAGATCCTGTACAAATGACAGGAGGCTACCAATGTCGCCCCCCCACACGCCAAACACATCATCGATATATCTCCACCAGGAGGCGCCATAACGTTGAAAAGATAGATGAGAATATACAAAATATTCTTCAAAATTATTCATGAAAATGTTGGCGTATGTGGGGGCGACGTTGGAGCCCATTGCTGTTCCCTGTTTTTGTAAATAATATGTATCTCCAAACAAAAAATAATTCTGATATAATATGATAGACAACAATTCAACAAGGAACCCAATTTCTCTCTCAGTATAGTCGCTATTAGATCTCAATGTATTCTCAACAGCTTCAACCCCACTAGTATGTTTTATTGAGGTATATAGACTAGAAACATCTAAAGTAAATAAAATACATTTATCTCCAACATATCCAAGATCCTTAATTTTGTTTAAGAAGTCATTAGTATCTCTAATATAGGAATTTGCTTGTTTTACAAATGGCTGTAATATTTTGTCTAAGAAAACAGAGATAGATGAAAAACAGAACCCATTCCTGCCACAATTGGCCTACCAGGGGGTTTCTCTTTAGCCTTATGTATCTTGGGCAAAACATATATAACCGGTCTAATCGGATTATCAATATATAAAGCTTCTCTAAATGACTCTGTGATAACTTCCCTCTTGACTGCAAGGTCTAAGATGTTTTTAATTTCTTTGTTAATATCAATGGTTGGATCTCTATTTAATATTTGATATACTTGATTGTCAGATAGTTGTCTATTAATTTCTGCCACATAATCTATTCTATCCAAAAGGACAATGGCTCCGCCCTTATCGGCTTCCTTAATGATTATCTCTTTGTTATTTTTTAATTTCTCAATAGCAAGTTTGTCTTTTTTGTTCTTTTGTACCAATTTCTTTTTTCTCTCTCTCTAAAAGAATATCAATTTCTTTTTGTACCAAACTCATATATGTGGCTAAGATATGTGTAGCTGTAGGTGTAAAAGTGCACCTTCTTTAACATTCTTAAATCTAGTGACATTAGTGTTATCAGTGCTTGGTGTCTGTGCATAATCCCTCTGCATAGCAAAGTAAATTCTTAATTTTAATTTTCTATAAAATTTCTGAAAATCTTGTTGTACCAAAAACTCATTACAGTGATTATCCAAACAATATGATAATCCTTTGTTTAGTGCCATTTCCTCCTCTTCACTAAGAATGTAAGAGGATAGTTTATAAACCAAATTTTCTTTACATAGTGTCAAATCATTCACACTAGAATCACACATCCTATCATTCGCACTGTGCTCATTGTGACTAAATGCTTTACTTAATTCAGTGTCATCATCCACAATTAAAGTACATACATCCATTTTTCCAGGAGAGAGAGATTCAA
This sequence comes from Bombina bombina, assembly GCF_027579735.1. Classification (NCBI taxonomy): domain Eukaryota; kingdom Metazoa; phylum Chordata; class Amphibia; order Anura; family Bombinatoridae; genus Bombina; species Bombina bombina. The sequence goes on from NC_069499.1 coordinate 481,308,598, forward strand.
TAGTAAACATGTCTGTCATATCATTATTCACACTCTGGTTAGTATTTTTATCAAAAAGATTACTGTCCGAGAGGGGCTACAACCTTTTGGGGATAACTTTAACATAGGGTCTCAGTGAGGCTCCTTTTTGTATCTAGGAATCAAAGGTTAATATCTCCTGAGGGGGATTATTGAACAGGGGGGTTTATAATTATGTTTGTTATGTGATTCTGTCTGCTACTGTGTAGTGTTGCTTCAGCTCATGGCTATTTTGGAACATAACGGCCTATGTCTAATGACGCGGCCTTTTCGGTTGGACGCGCGTTTGCATGGACTGCACGGTTTACCTTGTGACTCCATTTCCGCTTTCCTGACCACATGGCAATGGAGAAATCCTGGTCCGCTGGTGTATGATTCTCTGGAGGTGGCAGTGTCCCAGTTATGGAGGATTCTTGGAGATGGATGTCTCTGATTCAGACTCTACTTCTTGCGAAGAATATGAATTGGCGTGGGTGATACATGCCCATCAGTTATGTTCCAAATGCCGTTTTAGAGTGCACTGTTCCTCAGGATCGGGAAATCAGGTGCCCACTGAGTGATACGACTCTGGGGATTCTATTTCTCACGAGACGAGTTCCCTACCACCAATTCTTACTACGCATGCAGGTAACCCAAGCGCTACTTATCCTTTCTAGGGAGTGTGGCCTGTTCCCACTGGAGGTTAAGACATGGTTCCACATGGCCATATCTTTGGTGCTGGCTCATCTGCACCTCCCAGGAGTGTGCTTACGATATTGTGTTTCGTTAACCGGGGCTCGTCAGGCGCGGGATCGCCTGGCCCAGTTCAGCCTTCCAGGGGAGCTACTGCATCTGAGGCCTCAGGGGGTCAACCTTCGAGGCCGGTGTTTTCTTTTGTCCCGGCGGAGGTATGTTGCGCCTTTTGTTATAGACTGGCGCGCCTTTGTGTTCTACTAAGGCACATTTTTGCCGTTACTGGAGGATCTCACTCCTCATAGGTCTGGGGATTTTCAGTTTTACTCTTCAACTGGCTTGCATACATAAACATAAGGGGATGAAGTAATCTCTTTATAGTCTCTCAGCTAGATTACTAGTTTTAAGTGCCATAGGGAAATTAACGACCGCAACAAAATCATTATTTCACCTCCCTATAGCGCAGCTATTACAGGTTTTGAAAAACCCGGCTTGTGCGGGCGATATGGTAGTGTTGAGCTCAATACCTCACCCAAATACAAGCAGTGTTTTGACGTGCTCGTGCACGATTTCCCCATAGACATCAATGGGGAGAGTCGGCTAAAAAAAAGCCTAAAATCTGCGATCGCGGAAACAAAAGCTCTGCAACGCAGCCCCATTGATGTCTATGGGGAAAGAAAAAGTTATGTTTAAACACCCTAACATAAAAAACACGTCTAAACACTCCTAATCTGCCACCCCGACATCCCCGCCACCTACATAATGTTATTAACCCCTAATCTGCTGCCCCTAACATCGCCGCCACCTACATAAATTTATTAACCCCTAATCTGCTGCCCCAACATCGCCGCCATCTACATAATGTTATTAACCCCTAATCTGCTGCCCCTTACATCGCCGCCACCTACATAAATTTATTAACCCCTAATCTGCTGGCCCTAACATCGCCGCTACCTACCTACACTTATTAGCCCCTAATCTGCCGCCCCCATTGTCAACGCCACTATACTAAAGTTATTAACCCCTAAACCTCTGGCCTCCCACATCACTAACACTACATAAATATATTAACCCCTAAACCTAACCCTAACACCCCCTAACTTAAATATAATTAAAATAAATCTAAATAAACCTTACAATTATTAACTAAATAATACCTTTTTAAAACTAAATACATACTTACCTGTAAAATAAAACCTAAGCTAGCTACAATATAACTAATAGTTATATTGTAGCTAGCTTAGGCTTTATTTTTTTTCACAGGTAAGTTTGTATTCATTTTAACTAAGTAGACTAGTTTGTAAATAGTTATTAACTATTTACTAGCTACCAAGCTAAAATAAATACAAAGTTACCTGTAAAATAAAACCTAACATGCCTTACACTAAAACCTTACATTACAATATAATAAAATAAAATAAATTAATAAAATACAATTATCTAAATTACAAAAAAATAAACACTAAATTACACAAAATAAAAAACAAAATTATGAAAAATAAAAACAAATTACTCCTAATCTAATAGCCCTATCAAAATAAAAAATCCCCCCCAAAATAAAAAAAATCCTAGCCTACCCTAAACTGCCAATGGCACTTAAAAGGGCCTTTTGTGGGGCATTGCCTCAAATAAATCAGCTTTTTTTTACCTGTAAAAAAAAAATACAAACACCCCCTAACAGTAAAACCCACCACCCACACAACCAAAGCCCCCAAATAAAATTCTATCTAAATAAACCTAAGCTAACCATTGCCCTGAAAAGGGCGTTTGGATGGGCATTGCCCTTAAAAGGGCATTTAGCACTTTTACGGTGCCCAAACCCTACGCTAAAAATAAAACCCACCCAATAAACCCTTATAAAAAACTAACACTAACCCCCACCGATCCACTTACAGTTTTTGGAGACCGGATATGCATCCTCATCTAGGCGGCAGAAGTCTTCATCCAATCAGGCAGAAGTCCTCATCGAAGCCGGCAAAAGTCTTCATCCAAGTGGGCAGAAGTCTTCATCCAGACAGCATCTTCTATCTTCATCCATCCGGCACAGAGTGGGTCCATCTTCAAGACATCTGGTGCGGAGCATCCTCTTCTTATGATGGTCACTGTAAAATGAAGTTTCCCTTTAAGTGACGTCATCCAAGATGGTGTCCCTTACATTCCAATTGGCTGATAGAATCAGCCAATAGGAATTAAAGGGGAAAAAATCCTATTGGCTGTTGCAATCAGCCAATAGGATTGAGCTTGCATTCCCTTGGCTGACAATAGAATGCAAGCTCAATCCTATTGGCTGATTGGATCAGCCAATAGGATGAAAGCTCAATCCTTTTGGCTGATTTCAGAGTTCTATCAGCAAATCGGAATGTAAAGGACGCCATCTTGGATGACGTCACTTAAAGGGGAACTTCATTCCACAGCGACCATCGTAAGAAGAGGATGCTCTGCGCCAGATGTCTTGAAGATGAACCCGCTCCCCGCCGGATGGATGAAGATAGAAGATGCCGTCTAGATGAAGACTTCTGCCCGCTTGAATGAAGACTTCTGCCCGCTTGGATGAAGACTTCTGCCACCTGGATGAGGATGGATGTCCGGTCTTCAAAAACTGTAAGTGGATCATCGGGGGTTAGTTTTAGTTTTTTAAAGGGTTTATCGGGTAGGTTTTATTTTTAGCTTAGAGTTTGGGCACCGTAAAAGAGCTAAATGCCCTTTTAAGGGTAAAGCTTAGGTTTATTTAGATAGAATTTTATTTGAGGGTTTGGTTGTGTGGGTGGTGGGTTTTACTGTTGGGGGGGTGTTTGTACTTTTTTTCTACAGGTAAAGAGCTGATTTCTTTGGGGCAATGCCCCGCAAAATGCCTTTTTAAGGGCCATTGGCAGTTTAGTGTAGGCTAGGGTTTTTTATTTTGGGGGGGCTTTTTTATTTTGATTTGGCTATTAGATTAGGAGTAATTTGTTTTTATTTTTGATAATTTCGTTTTTTATTTTGTGTAATTTAGTGGGGGGGGGGTTTAATTTAGATAATTGAATTTTATTAATTTAATTTTTTATTTTATTGTAATGTTAGTTTTTAGTGTAGGGCAGGTTAGGTTTTATTTTACAGGTAACTTTGTATTTATTTTAACTAGGTAGTTGTTAAATAGTTAATGACTATTTACTAACTAGTCTACCTAGTTAAAATAAATACAAACTTATTAGGTTTTATTTTACAGATAAGTTTGTATTTAGTTTTAAATAGGTTATTTAGGTAATAATTGTAAGTTTTATTTAGATTTATTTTAATTATATTTGTTAGGGGTGTTAGGGTAAGGGTTACGTTAGGGTTAGACTTAGGCTTAGGGTTACGTTAGGGTTAGGTTTAGGGGTTAATAAGTTTATGTAGTGATGTGGGAGGCCAGAGGTTTAGGGGTTAATAGTTTAATTTAGTATATTTTGTTGTGGGGGGCTTGCGGATTAGTGGTTAATAGGTTTATTACAGCGGCGGTGTGGGCGGGCGGCAGATTAGGGGTTAATAATATTTAAATAGTGTTTGCAATGCGGGAGGGCGGCGGTTTAGGGGTTTATAGGTTTATTATAGTGCCGCCAATGTCCGGAGCGTCAGATTAGGGTCTAATAATTTTATTTTAGTGTTTGCGATGCAGGAGGGCCTCGATTTAGGGGTTAATAGGTAGTTTATGGGTGTTTAGTGTTATTTGTAGCAGTTTAGTTATGAGCTTTATGTTACAGATTTGTAACGCAAAACTCATAACTACTGACTTTAGATGGTGGTACGAATCTTGTGGTTATAGGGTGTACCGCTCACTTTTTGGCCTCTCAGGCAAACTCGTAATACCGAAGCTATAGAAGTCCCATTGAAAAAGGACTTTTTAAAACGTGCGGTACTGACGTTGCTTGACGGCCAAAAAAGTGTGCGGTACTCCTATACCTGCAAGACTTGTAATTGCGGCGTTAGGGAAAAAGCATCGTTATGAAGCATAATGATGCTTTTTCACTCACAACGCCAAACTTGTAATCTAGCTGTTTGTTATTTGTGTATCCTTTTCCAGTTCTGAGCTTGGAAGTCTCTGGTCCTGCGGGTCTGTCCGTTCTTCCTGGGCGATAACCTACGGCTTGCCTATCTTTTCTTTTTATCCGGTGAGGATGATTTTTATTTAGTCTAAAGTTCATGTTGTGGTGTGATGTTTCCTTCGGGAACTTTCTTCTCTGGAATTGATACTCGCAATTTTGTGGTCGCACTGTTTACAAAAGTCTGTCTGACTGTTCTTTATCCCTCCATCATCGGGGGAGACTCTATGTGGCGTTGACAGTGCTGGGGCCCTTGGTTTCAGGCTGGTCCTGACTGGGTACAAATCCTTCTGTCTTTGAGGCCTAGTTCAGACATGTGGCACCTTATTTATGTCTGGTTGGTCCGGTGAGGGCGCCTAGTGATCACAATATGATTTGTGTGGTTTTCTTGTTTTATTTTACAAGCTTCAACTAGCATCCTGAGAGGAGTTGAGAATCCGTGGTTGCTTAGGGGCATGGGGGATTGGTTCAGTCCTTATTCGCCTTTCAATCTAGTGGGCCGGGACTCCATTGAGATCTGCAGCGACATGCTCAGTCGTTTCCGATTTTTTCTGGAACTAGAGTGTTCCTTCCCGTTGTGAGTTGGAGGCTTGGATGATTTAGGTTCTTCATGCCGCCATTCTTACGGTTTTGCCTTTCATGGTCTCTTTGGAAGTGTCCTTTTAGGACTTGTTCCTTTTAGAGGTTTTCTTCCTTTGGGTTGAGACTTTCTGGACTTCGTCCGGTTTCTCTGGCTGCTTCGGCTGCTTAATTAGGAAGTGAAGGCCATGAGGCTCTCTCTTCCTTTAGGAGTTAGTCATCTGCATATCATGGGCGATAGGAGATGTTGTCTCTATTTCCAAGCTTTTGCTTAGAGGGTGTTTTTCTGCCTGGGTTCGGGATGCTTTGCATTCTTCTTCATTGGGTGTGGTCCTCTGGAATGTTAATCTGAAAGGATTATGGAGACTAGCCTTTCTTCTACTCTCTTTTGGGTGACTCTGTTCTTGTTCTCCTTTCCTTAGTGTTGCCCTTGGGGCCTTTGGGCTCTAGAGAAATTGTGTGACTTTGTCGCGGCCTAGTACCTTGCTGGGGGGGTTTTAACCTCCGGCTAAGGGTGTTCTCTTCCCTTTGGGCTGGGAAATACAAGTGAGTCTTGTACCCGTTCTCCGGGTTTCCCGGTTCTCATCCCCTGTAGGTCTGATTGCTTCATACTGGGTACCTTGTGTTCCCTGAGGGTGTTGTTCTAGGATTATTCTGGGTCCCGGGTTCTTGTCTTGAAACCTTCTTCGATGTCTGGAGACTTATCACCCTTTGGACTGGCTCGGGACGACCCATTTTTTTCAGGGACCCTATGTTGCGACATAGGGGCTAGCTTATTGGGCTTGCAAGCAGGAAGACCAGAGTTGGCATCCACCTTCAGGTACTGGTTATAAACTTAAGGCTCCTCTATGGGGAGTTTTTTTCTCTGTTGGGTCAACAGTGGTGTCTGGATGATTTTTCATTCAGTCCGTGTTTTGATCATACTATGGCTTCATGTCTTGTGGACATGTACGCTGTTCTTATCTGTGCCTTTCCCTTTTGAGGGGATAGTTTGTCTTCCTTATGAGCTGGGGTTTCCGCTCTCTGGAGGGTCTTTGTCCTGCCCTGTGTGTAGGTGGTTGGATCAGGTGGCTTATTTCTATAAGGGGCATCATCTGCTGCTCTGTGGGCTCTGTTTCACCTGTTGGAATTTGATCTCTCTATGTAGAGACTGTTTAAGAGAGCTGTGACAGGTCTTCCTACAAATTATTGCTCTTTTCTCTGTTCCATGTCCCAGGGGGTTCTCCTTGAGAGTACCTTATTTTGGAGGAGCAGATTGGGTTGACACCCAAGCTCTGTTGGGGTGGGTGAGTCCCCACTTTTTCTTTCAATTCCCTGGGGCATTGTGGTTGGGATCTTTCTGTCCCCCCTGTCTATCAGACATGTCTGTTGCTTGGGCTGGTCTGGTGTTGGATCAGGATCTGAAATCTGTTGCTCTGCTAAATTTGTCCTTGGAGCATTCGAGGTACAGTAAGCCTCTTGAGGTTTCTCCTTTCTCCATGTTCAAGATTTGTGTAAAGGACTGGTGGCTCTGTGATGTTATCCGCTGGTTAGTGGATACTTTGCAATCTGAAGGATCCTATCTTCAGCTGCTTTCTGCTTGCCCTGCAAGTATTTAAGTTCAGAGCCATTTTTAGATGACTGCATGGTTGCAGTGTTTTTTTGCTTCAGGTGTTGTTCGTCAGACCTATCTGAGCTTGCTGCATGAGGTTTTGTTTCTGAATATTTCAGTATTCTGAGCTACCTTTTTGCGACTTGGGGGACCTTCGTCTTCAGTTGCTTTTTAGAGTGCGGTTGCTCTGTGTTAGATCCTCTCTGTTTCAGATTCCCGGCCTTATCCCGTGGTTTCTGTTTCTGGGGTCTGTGTGTTGCCTCCCCTTGTTTCTATGAGACTGGTTGGGTCTCTGTTAGCCTGACCCGGTCTCTCTGTTTTTTTGTTCTGTGTTTGTGCCCTTTTTAGGGTTTTATTTTGGAGCTCCTTATGCTAGCTGGCAGCTAGATCAGCATACTATTGCACTATGGCTACTCTGCACTGTAGGAAACCAAGGGTTGCAAGTTTGATCCCCGGCGAGGTCTACTCAGCCTTTCCTCCAATCGAGGCGCTTACAAGTACAATCATGTTTTCTCCGCGCCTTTTCTTAGAATACGGTAGTTTATTCCCTTTCTTTAGTAAGGGGTGTATTGTTTGGAGACCGACTGCTTGGCGACGGTGTATCTTGGAGGCTATTTACTCAGTCAAGTCTAGTTCCTGCTGTCTCTAGCAAGGCTGTGGACTATCTGCGGGTCAGTGTCCTTGTGCCTTTTCCTTTTTTTTTTCAAAGTTGTTCTCGGCTTCGGACAAAGCAGGATTTTGTTGGGTAGGTGTTTCAGGCCTAGTGCCCTCAGAATGGGCCGCCTCTTGTACCCTCCCATTTTTGCATTTAGTGTCCTCTATAGCTTGGGTATTGTTTTCTCAAAAGTAATGAATGCAGCTGTGGACTCTTTCCATTTAAGAAAAACTTAAATTATGCTTACCTGATAATTTTTCTTCAGATGGAAAGAATCCACAGCTCCCCACCCGTATTTTTTCTGTAGGGTGTCTGTGATTTTTTTTTCTTCTGGCATCTTTTCACCCCGATATTTCGTCTACTGTTCCTTGTATCTCGGCAGAATGACTGGGGGATGAGGGAAGCATTTGGCTGGGGTTTCTTTGCCTCCTCCTGGTGGCCAGATTCTGAATTCCCAAAAGTAGTGAATGCAGCTGTGGACTCTTTCCATCTGAAGAAAAGAAAATTATCAGGTAAGCATAATTTAAGTTTTTCATGTATATGTATGTATCCCTATGTTAAAGCCCTTTGCAGTCCTTTTTTTTCTCTTACATCTGAGACCTCATATCTTTGAGCACTTATAACTTTTTAATGCAATTGTTTAAATATAATTTTATTAGATAGTGATATTATGAATGTAACTGTACTGTAAAATGTGTTTTTTATGTATTTTTTTACTTTTTATCTGAGCATAGCAGTTAAATAGAGCTCTGAAGTTGGGCTTTCCTGACGCACAATAAATTCAATGGCGCTTGAACGAATTAGTTTACTTTTATTTTGTAATACGCACACTACTTCTGACGTGTGCAAACACCCACGATAAATGCCTTTTCGCTTGTGCGTAACAGTTAGTGCACCACTTGTAATCCAGCATAATATGGGAAAAGCCCAGCCTGACTTTTGACCTGCAATGAGAATGTTTCCAACATGACCAGTACATATCATATAATGCAGGGCTTTATTATTTACACACTTATCATGGCAGGTAAATGGAAAATCTGCTGTATATAGACAAACCTTGCAATTAGAATAATCTAAAATGTTATAAACCAGAAAGAAATTTGCCACTACTGTTGTTGCACCCATTTATGCTTTAATAAGTATATAAAAGTAATTTTCTTGGACGAATTTTATAGGAGATTTTGATGAGTCTCACTATTGTCTATTTTTGATGATTCTAACTATTGTCTATTTTTGATACATGGTGCTGAGTTGTTAGCAACTTTATTACAGACAAAGCCAGGATGTATTTCAGTCAAAGTTAAAAGAAACATTGAAAAACAATACTCTTCAAAGATTCTTTTAGTATTATATCCCTTTTTAACCACCCACACATACAGTACATATTTCTATCTTTTGTTTTCCTTCCCCATACTTATAAGCAAACACTACAACACTTTTCCGCTTACCGTTTCTTTGTTAAATTTTCTGTTTATAACTTGTGTTCACTTTTTTACTAACTAGATTACGGCTAGATTACGAGTTGTGCGTTAGGCTTAAAAAGCAGCGTTAAGAGGTCCTAATGCTGCTTTTTAACGCCCGGTGGTATTACGAGTCTTGCAGATACAGGTGTACCGCTCACTTTTTTGGCCAGACTTGGAAATACCGCAAATCCACTTATGTAAATTGCGTATCCTCTTTTTTCAATGGGACTTGCATAGCGCCGGTATTACGAGTCTGCCAAAAAGTGAGCGGTAGACCCTCTCCTGTCAAGACTGGTACCGCATTTTAAAGTCAGTAGTTAAGAGTTTTACACTACAATGCCGTAGCATAAAACTCTTAACTAAAGTGCTAAAAAGTACACTAACACCCATAAACTACCTATTAACCCCTAAACTGAGGCCCTCCCGCATCGTAAATACTAAAATAAAATTTTTAACCCCTAATCTGCCGAACCGGACATCGCCTCCACTATAATAAATATATTATCCCCTAAACTGCCGCACTCCCGCCTCGCAAACATTAGTTATATTTTTATTAACCCCCTAATCTGCCGTCCCTAACATCGCCGACACCTACCTACATTTATTAACCCCTAATCTGCTGCCCCCAACGTCGCCACAACGCTATACTAAAGTTATTAACCCCTAAATCTAAGTCTAACCCTAACACCCCTAACTTAAATATAATTAAAAGAAATCTAAATAAAAATTACTATCATTACCTAAATTATTCCTATTTAAAACTAAATATTTACCTATAAAATAAACCCTAAGCTAGCTACAATATGTCTAATAGTTACATTGTATCTAGCTTATTATTTTACAGGCAAGTTTGTATTTATTTTAACTAGGTAGAATAGTTATTAAATACTTATTAACTATTTAATAACTACCTAGCTAAAATAAAGACAAATTTACCTGTAAAATAAAACCTAACCTAATTTACACTAACACCTAACACTACACTATAATTAAATTATTTCCCTAAATGAAATACAATTAAATAAAATTAGCTAAAGTACAAAAAAATTTACAGAAAATAATAAACTAATTACAAGATTTTTAAACTAATTACACCTAATCTAATCCCCCTAACAAAAAAAAAAGCCCTACCCTACACTAAATTACAAATAGCCCTTAAAGGGCCTTTTGCGGGGCATTGCCCCAAACTAATAAGCTCTTTTACCTGTAAAAAAATTACAAATTCCCCCCAACATTAAAACCCACCACCCACACAACCAACCCTACTCTAAAACCCACCCAATACCCCCTTAAAAAAACCTAACACTAACCCCTTGAAGATCACCTTACCGGGAGAAGTCTTCATCCAACTGGGCAGAAGTCCTCAATGAAGCCGGGAGAAGTCTTCATCCAAGCCAGGCGAAGTGGTCCTCCAGACAGACAGAAGTCTTCATCCAGATGGCATCTTCTATCTTCAACCATCCGGTGCGGAGCGGGTCCATCTTCAAGACATCCGATGTGGAGCATGCTCTTCTGACGACGGCGACTGAAGAATGAAGGTTCCTTTAAATGACGTCATCCAAGATGGTTTCCCTTCAATTCCGATTGGCTGATAGAATTCTATCAGCCAATCGGAATTAAGGTAGAAAAAATCATATTGGCTGACGCAATCAGCCAATAGGATTGAGCTGGCATTCTATTGGCTGTTCCAATCAGCCAATAGAATGCCAGCTCAATCCTATTGGCTGATTGGATCAGCCAATAGGATTGAAGTTCAATCCTATTGGCTGATTGCGTCAGCCAATATGATTTTTTCTACCTTAATTCCGATTGGCTGATAGAATTCTATCAGCCAATCGGAATTAAGGTAGAAAAAATCCTATTGGCTGATGCAATCGGCCAATAGGATTGAGCTGGCATTCTATTGGCTGTTCCAATCAGCTAATAGAATGCCAGCTCAATCCTATTGGCTGATTGGATCAGCCAATAGGATTGAAGTTCAATCCTATTGGCTGATTGCATCAGCCAATAGGATTTTTTCTACCTTAATTCCGATTGGCTGATAGAATTCTATCAGCCAATCGGAATTGAAGGGACGCCATCTTGGATGACGTCATTTAAAGGAACCTTCATTCAGTGTTAGCTGTCGGAAGTAAGAGGATGCTCCGCGTCGGATGTCTTGAAGATGGACCCGCTCCGTGCCGGATGGATGAAGATAGAAGATGCCATCTGGATGAAGATTTCTGCCCGTCTGGAGGACCACTTCGTCTGGCTTGGATGAAGACTTCTCCCAGATTCGTTGAGGACTTCGGCCCAGTTGGATGAAGACTTCTCCCGGTAAGGTGATCTTCAAGGAGTTAGTTTTTTTTTTAAGGGGGTATTGGGTGGGTTTTAGAGTAGGGTTGGTTGTGTGGGTGGTGGGTTTTAATGATGGGGGGGATTTGTAATTTTTTTTACAGGTAAAAGAGTTGATTACTTTGGGGGGCTTTTTTATTTTGTTATGGGGATTAGATTAGGTGTAATTAGTTTAAAAATCTTGTAATTTGTTTATTATTTTCTGTAATTTAGTGTTTTTTTGTACTTTAGCTAATTTTATTTAATTGTATTTAATTTAGTTAATTTATTTAATTATAGTGTAGTGTTAGGTGTTAGTATAACTTAGGTTAGGTTTTATTTTACAGGTAAATTTGTCTTTATTTTAGCTAGGTAGTTATTAAATAGTTAATAAGTATTTAATAACTATTCTACCTAGTTAAAATAAATACAAACTTGCCTGTAAAATAAAAATAAATCCTAAGCTAGATACAATGTAACGATTAGTTATATTGTAGCTAGCTTAGGGTTTATTTTACAGGTAAGTATTTAGTTTTAAATAGGAATAATTTAGTTAATGATATTAATTTTATTTAGATTTATTTAAATTATATTTAAGTTAGGGGGGGTTAGGGTTAGACTTAGGTTTAGGGGTTAATAACTTTAATATAGTGGCGGCGACGTTGGAGGCGGCAGATTAAGTGTTAATAAATGTAGGTAGGTGGCGGCGATGTTAGGGTCAGCAGATTAGGGGTTAATAATATTTTACTAATCTTCATGTTAGGGTGTTAGGTGTAAACATAAATTTTATTTCCCCATAGGAATCAATGGGGCTGCGTTAAGGAGTTTTACGCTGCTTTTTTGCAGGTGTTAGACTTTTTTTCAGCCGTCTCTCTTCGTTGATTCCTATGGGGAAATTGTGCACAAGCAGACACAACCAGCTCACCGCTAACGTAAGCAGCGCTGGTATTGGAGTGCGGTAATGAGCAACATTTTGCTTAATGCTCACTTCTTGTCTGGTTTGTAAAAACCTGTAATACCAGCGCTGTCTGTAAGTGAGCGGTGAGCTTAAACTGCTCGTTAGCACCGCACAGCCTCTAACGCAAAACTCGTAATCTAGTTGTATATAAACAACCTATGGCAGATTACTTTTAACATCCTAAAAATTTAGAATACTCCAGCTCTAGTGTATAAACTTTCCAAAGTGCAAAGCAACATAGCCCTGCTCCATAAGGCACCACGAGGCACCTGGAGATACCACTTGTTTGGTGGTGCTACCTTATTGGTGAAATGGGGGACCGGAACTGAAGTGTCCCCCATTCCTCCCAGAGAGCAGCACCCCCAAACAAGTGTATCCCTATGTGCCTTATTAAATTGCTGACAACATGCTATAAGGGTGACTTAATCACCTGAACCCTGCTCGATCTGCACCCCTTTTAAGAAGTGGCAGAGTTCTAGGAGCACGGCTAGACTGGCGAAGTTTTGCCATCCCTCCGGTGTTTACCACATCTCCTGGACAAAATAGGTATTTTCATGTACAATGCAGATTATTTAAAGTATTGTAGATATCTTAAAAGGGATTTAATGGTTACTTGCTATTATTTCAAACATAAATATGTTTAGTGTTAAAATAATACAAAGCATCATTAAATACCTTTTAGTCTATAGATTTATACAATGCTTTAAACAATATACATTGTACATGACTATGAATATCATTTAAACATTGGCCTCTAAACTGTCATAACCTAAAACTAACTGTAGAAGCTAAGGCGATACACATTAATACTAAATATTTAAAAATTAGAGTGCATATTGTTTAAATATTTGCATATAAATTAAAATGTAATTCATGTTGCTTGTTGTGTTTATTATTTGATATTCAAGACAGTATAATTAAAATTATAGTTCTACATAACTGCATGCCTGTTACGCAAAAATTGGAACTTAAAATATCGTGGCTGTGTTAACATATTTTCTCATTGGCTACAATGGAGCGTGAAAAGTGGGGGGAAATTATACCTATACTCGTGCGCAAATTCGATTGCATTTAATCAAGTTCACTAACCTAACATGAAATATGAATATTTCACATTCCAATATTCTTCACATAGCAGAATCAGTCAATAGGATTGAGCTTGCAATCCTATTGGCTGATTGCAACACCCAATAGGATTTTTTACCCTTTTCATTCCTATTAACTGATAGAATTCTATCAGCCAATTGGAATGTAAGGGACGCCATCTTGGATGACGTACCTTAAAGGGAAACTTCATTCTTCGTTGACCATCAGAAGAAGATGATGCTCCACGCCGGATGTCTTGAAGATGGACCCGCGCCGGATGGATGAAGATAGAAGATGCCATCTGGATGAAGACTTCTGCCGCCTGGATGAGAATGGATGTCCTGTCTTCAAAACTGTAAGTGGATCGTTAGGGGTTAGTGTTAGGCTTTTTTAAGGGTTTATTGGGTGGGTTTTATTTTTAGCTTAGGATTTGGGCAGTAAAAGAGCTAAATACCCTTTTCAGGGCAATGGTTAGCTTAGGTTTATTTAAATAGGGTTTTTATTTAGGGGGTTTGGTTGTGTGGGTGGTGGGTTTTACTGTTGGGGGGTATTTGTATTTTTTTTACTGGTAAAAGAGCTGATTTCTTTGGGGCAATGTCCCACAAAAGGCAGTTTAGTGTAGGCTAGGGTTTTTTTTTTTTAATTTTGGGGGGGCTTTTTTATTTTGATAGGGCTATTAGATTAGGAGTAATTCATTTTTATTTTTGATAATTTTGTTTTTTATTTTGTGTAATTTAGTGTTTATTTTTTTTGTAATTTAGATAAATGTATTGTATTAATTTAATTTATTAAATAGGATTTATTGGGGTTTATTGGGTGGGTTTTATTTTTAGCTTAGGATTTGGGCAGTAAAAGAGCTAAATGCCCTTTTCAGGGCAATGGTTAGCTTAGGTTTATTTAGATAGGGTTTTAATTTTCGGGTTTGGTTGTGTGGGTGGTGGGTTTTACTGTTGGGGGTTATTTGTATTTTTTTTACAGGTAAAAGAGCTGATTTCTTTGGGGCAATGCCCCATAAAAGGCAGTTTAGTGTAGGCTAGTGTTTTTTTTTTTTTAATTTTGGGGGGGCTTTTTTATTTTGATAGGGCTATTAGATTAGGAGTAATTCTTTTTTATTTTTGATAATTTTGTTTTTTATTTTGTGTAATTTAGTGTTTATTTTTTTGTAATTTAGATAAATGTATTGTATTAATTTTATTTATTTAATAGGATTTATTGGGGTTTATTGGGTGGGTTTTATTTTTAGCTTAGGATTTGGGCAGTAAAAGAGCTAAATGCCCTTTTCAGGGCAATGGTTAGCTTAGGTTTATTTAGATAGGGTTTTTATTTGGGGGGTTTGGTTGTGTGGGTGGTGGGTTTTACTGTTGGGGATTATTTGTATTTTTTTACAGGTAAAAGAGCTGATTTCTTTGTGGCAATGCCCCGCAAAAGGCAGTTTAGTGTAGGCTAGGGTTTTTTTTATTGGGGGGGGCTTTTTTATTTTGATAGGGCTATTAGATTAGGAGTAATTCTTTTTTATATTTGATAATTTTGTTTTTTATTTTGTGCAATTCAGTGTTTATTTTTTTTGTAATTTAGATAAATGTATTGTATTAATTTAATTTATTTGATTTTATTGTAATGTTAGGTTTTAGTGTAAGGCAGTTAGGTTTTATTTCACATGTATTTATTTTAGTTAGGTAGTTAGTAAATAGTTAATAACTATTTACTAACTAATCTACCTAGTTAAAATAAATACAAACTTAGCTGTAAAATAAAAATAAAACATAAGATAGATACAATATAACTATTAGTTATATTGTAGCTAGCTTAGGTTTTATTTTACAGGTAAGTATTTAGTTTTAAATAGGAATTATTTAGGTAATAAGTGTAAGTTTTATTTAGATTTATTTTAATTATATTTAAGTTAGGGGGTGTTAGGGTTACATTAGGGTTAGTGTTAGGTTTAGGGGTTAATAGGTTTATTATAGCGGTGTAGGCGGACGGCAGATTAGGGGTTAATAATATTTAAATACTGTTTACGATGTGGAAGGGCGGCGTTTTAGGGGTTAATAGGTATATTATAGTGGCGACAATGTTGGGAAGCAGCGGAATAGGGGTTAATATATTTTTTCAGTGGCAGCGATGTCCGGAGCGGCATATTAGGGGTTAATATTTTATTTAGTATTTGTGATGCGGAAGGGCCTCAGTTTAGAGGTTAATAGGTAGTTTATGGGTGTTAGTGTACTTTGTGACAGTTTAGTTATGAGTTTTATGGTACAGCTTTGTAGCATAAAATTCATAACTACTGACTTTAGATGGTGGCACGGATCATGTCATTTTAGACTGTACCACTCACCTTTTGGCCTCACTGCAAAACTTGTAATTCCGGCGCTATGGAAGTCCCATTGAAAAAGGACTTTTCTTAAAGTGCGGTACTGACGTTGCGTGACGGCCAAATAAGTGTGCATTACAGCTATTCTGACAAGACTTTTAATAGCAGCGTTAGTGAAAAAGCACTTTTCACTGGCTGCATCTTGAAGTTCCTACCCTGATGTCTCCATGATTTTTAAGAAATTTGTTTAATAAAGGCGATATCATTTTTTAATGCTTCAAGGACTATCTTTTCCTTTTTTTGTATTTTTGCAATTAATTTTATGTATATATATATATATATTATTTTTTTTTTGTCCTAATTGGGTTCGTTTTTTTTGTTTCTAGCTATATATTGTTTTAGATTTGTATACACTGTGTCTGAGGAAGGTGATACTTTGTCTCTGAAACGAGTGAGAGTGCTCTCCTTTGATAAATATATATATATATATATATATATATATATATATATATATATATATATATATATATAATAAAAATATCTATTTAAAAATACTTAGAACATATTCCCCTTTGTGAAGAGCATTGGAATGTGAAATGTTTACAGTACATACACAGTTAAAGGGACATTAAACATTTTGAGATGCTAATATAAATTGCATATATAAAAAGAAGTCTGCAATATACTTTCATTATTTATTTTGTCCCATTTTAATGTAATTCCATTCTGAATTTGTGAACTTTTCAGTTTCTGTTAGAAATGAAAGTGCAGAACATGGTTATATTCCACACAGCCATTGGCTGTACATTCTAGTGACCTATTTATAACTGTACCTAATTGGCCACAGCAGAGAAGGTAACACCTAAGTTACAACATGGCAGCTCCCATTGTTTTATAGACTCTAAAACTTTACACTTATTTTGTCAATATTTAAACATCTAATGAAACTTTAAAAAATACATTTACATGTTATTCTCAGACTAATCTTTTATTTGAATGCATTTTTCTATCTAGCATTCATTTAGTGTTTAATGTCCCTTTAAGCCCTTAATTAAATATGAATGTTGCATAAATATTTTTTTACATCTTTCAGCTACTTGACTGCAAAGAAGGGCTCCAATGTGAGCGCACGCACACACACATATTTGTGTTTATATGTGTATAAATGTCTGTAAATACATATATACACATATAAATACATCTGTACACACATATTTAGACATGTAAATGTATGTATCTCTATGTTAAAGCCCTTTGCCTGCCTTTTGTTTTCTAACACCTGAGACCTCATATCTTTGAGCCCTTATAACTTTTTGTTATGCAATATTATTTTTAATAATTTTTATTAGACTGTGTTATTAGGAGTGTAACAGTACTGCACAATGTTTTTCCGATGTATTTTGTGCAACTTTTTAGTTCAGCAAAACAGTTAACCAGATCTCTAAAGTCGTGCTAACGCTCAAGCGGAAGCGTTTACTGTTAACTCGTAATATGCATGCTACTTCTGATGCACGCAAAGAGCTGGATATACCCCTTATTACTCGTAATCTAGCCCTATATGTACTAAGCAGTTTTATCTCTTATACAGAGGACAGTTATAATTATGATTTACTGCATATGTATTTGTATCTTTTTCATTCACATTTTGCCCATTAGGTGGCTTACATATTTTATGTCTTTAGGCATCTGCTATCACTTTTAATGAAACAGTGAGATATAAGAGTTTGCTTGTATTAAAGTGAAGGTAAAGTTTCTTCCGTTTCAAGACATATTTCCATTATTTACTGCAAACATAAGTTAATCGTTAATTTTTTTTAAAAATATTTTCTTTTATAACTTTTTT
Organism: Bombina bombina; assembly: GCF_027579735.1. Taxonomy (NCBI): domain Eukaryota; kingdom Metazoa; phylum Chordata; class Amphibia; order Anura; family Bombinatoridae; genus Bombina; species Bombina bombina. Next base: position 481,326,145 of record NC_069499.1, read on the forward strand.
TATCAATATATAAAAGACCCACCGTTATGATGCCTGACTCCTCCCAACTACTGTTTCCTGCTTTCCTTGTCTGACGTATAGATATACGTCTGTATAAGCGCATTCATGAGGCTCAGTGAAACTGCGCATGCGTCAATCGGCAATTTGCCGATTGGACAAATTGTGCAAACTCTTTATAATCAATATTACCCATTACTCATATAAGGGACGGAAACATACAATTAGTAGACATTTCGAAATGCTGCACCAATCAACATTAGGGCCACCAGAAGTTGCAGCTTCTAAATAACAACTAGATTTAGAGTTTGGCGTTAGCCGTCAAAAGCAGCGTTAAGGGGTCCTAACGCTGCTTTTTACCGCCCGCTGGTATTTAGAGTCAGGCAGGAAAGGGTCTACCGCTCACTTTCTTTCTGCGACTCCAGGCTACCGCAGATCCCCTTACGTCAATTGCGTATCCTATCTTTTCTATGGGATTTGCCTAACGCTGGTATATGGAGTCTTGGAAGAAGTGAGTGGTAGAGCCTCTACCCACAAGACTCCTACCGCCAAAAAAAGTCAGTAGTTAAGAGCTTTATGGGCTAACGCCGGAACATAAAGCTCTTAACTACTGTGCTATAAAGTACACTAACACCCATAAACTACCTATGTACCACTAAACAAAGGCCCCCACATCGCAAACCCTCTAATCTGCTGCCCCTAACATCGCTGACACCTACATTATATTTATTAACCCCTAATCTGCCCCCCCCCAATGTCGCCGCTACCTAACTATAATTATTAACCCCTAATCTGCCGACTGGACATCGCCGCCACTATAATAAATGTATTAACCCCTAAACCGCCACACTCCCGCCTCGCAAACACTATAATAAATTGTATTAACCCCTAATCTGCCCTCCCTAACATTGCCGCTACCTAACTACAATTATTAACCACTAATCTGCCGCCCCCAACATCGCCGCTACTATGATAAATTTATTAACCCCTAAACCTAAGTCTAACCCTAACCCTAATACCCCCCTAACATAAATATAGTTTAAATAAAACGAAATAATATTCCTATAATTAAATAAATTAATCCAATTTAAAACTAAATACTTACCTAGAAAATAATCCATAAGATAGCTACAATATAACTAATAGTTACATTGTAGCTATTTTAGGATTTATATTTATTTTACAGGCAACTTTGTATTTATTTTAACTAGGTACAATAGCTATTAAATAGTTAATAACTATTTAATAGCTACCTAGTTAAAATAATTACAAAATTACCTGTGAAATAAATCCTAACCTAAGTTACAATTAAACCTAACACTACACTATCATTAAATTAATTAAATAAATTAACTACAATTAACTACAATTAAATTTAATTAAATAAACTAAACTATAGTACAAAAAACCCACTAAATTACAGAAAATAAAAAAAATTACAAGAAGTTTAAACTAATTACACCTAATCTAACCCCCCTAATAAAATAAAAAAGCCACCCAAAATAATAAAATGCCCTACTCTATTCTAAATTACAAAAGTAATCAGCTCTTTTACCAGCCCTTAAAAGGGCTTTTTGGGGGGCATTGCCCCAAAGTAATCAGCTCTTTTACCTGTAAAAAAAATACACCCCCCAACATTAAAACCCACATACCCCTGCTCTAACCCACCGAAACCCCCCTTAAAAAAACCTAACACTAACCCCCTGAAGATCTCCCTACCTTGAGTCATCTTCACCCAACCAGGCCGAAATCTTCATCCAAGGTGCGCAGAAGAGGTCCTTCATCCGGTAGAAGTCTTCATCCAGGCGTCGTCTTCAATCTTCATCCATCCGGAGCGGAGCTATCTTCAAAGGAGACGACGCTGAGCCATCCTCTTCATGACGGTACCTTTAAGTGACGTCATCCAAGATGGCGTCCCTTCAATTCCGATTGGATGATAGGATTCTATCAGCCAATCGGAATTAAGGTAGGAAAAATCTGATTGCCTGATTCAATCAGCCAATCAGATTGACGTTCAATTCGATTGGCTGATACAATCAGCCAATCGGATTGAGCTCGCATTCTATTGGCATCTTGGATGACATCACTTAAAGGTACCGTCATTGTTTAAGAAGACTCCGGATGAAGAGGATGGCTCCGTGTCGGCTCCTTGGAAGATGGCTCTGCTCCGCTCCGGATGGATGAAGATTGAAGACGCCGCCTGGATGAAGACTTCTACCGGATGAAGGACCTCTTCTGCGCACCTTGGATGAAGATTTCGGCCTGGTTGGGTGAAGACGACTCAAGGTAGGGAGATCTTCAGGGGGTTAGTGTTAGGTTTTTTTAAGGGGGGTTTGGGTGGGTTAGAGTAGGGGTATGTGGGTGGTGGGTTTTAATGTTGGGGGGTTGTATTTTTTTTTACAGGTAAAAGAGCTGATTACTTTGGGGCAATGCCCCGCAAAAAGCCCTTTTAAGGGCTGGTAAAAGAGCTAATTACTTTTGTAATTTAGGGAATAGGGTAGGGCATTTTATTATTTTGGGGGGCTTTTTCATTTTATTAGGGGGCTTAGATTAGGTGTAATTAGTTTAAACTTCATGTAATTTTTTTTATTTTCTGTAATTTAGTGTTTTTTTTTTTGTATTATAGATTAGTTTCTTTAATTGTATTTTAGTTTAGCTAATTGTAGTTAATTTATTTAATTAATTTATTGATAGTGTAGTGTTAGGTGTATTTTTAACTTAGGTTAGGATTTATTTTACAGGTAATTTTGTACTTATTTTAACTAGGTAGCTATTAAATAGTTATTAACTATTTAATAACTATTGTACCTAGTTAAAATAAAAATAACTATTAGTTATATTGTAGCTATATAAGGGTTTATTTTATAGGTAAGTATTTAGTTTTAAATAGGAATAATTTATTTAATGATAGTAAATTTATTTTGTTTAATTACAATTATATTTAAGTTAGGGGGGTGTTATGGTTAGGGTTAGACTTAGGTTTAGGGGTTAATAACTTTATTATAGTAGCAGCGACGTTGCGGGCAGGAGATTGGGGGTTAATAATTGTAGGTAGGTGGCGGCAATGTTAGGGACGGCAGATTAGGGGTTAATACAATTTATTATAGTGTTTGCAAGGCGGGAGTGCGGCGGTTTAGGGGTTAATACATTTATTATAGTGGCGGCGAAGTCCAGTCGGCAGATTAGGGGTTAATAAGTGTAGCTAGGTGGTGGCGACGTTGGGGGGGGGGGGGAGATTAGGGGGTAATACATATAATATAGGTGTCGGTGATGTTAGGGGCAGTAGATTAGGGGTTCATAGCAATAATGTAGGTTGCGGCGGTGTCCGGAGCGGCAGATTAGGAGTTAATAATATAATAATAGACTCAGAGTTAATGGGTTAGGGTGTTAGGTGTAGACTTAGAGAGTGTTTCCCCATAGGAAACAATGGGGCTGCGCTAGGAGCTGAACGCTGCTTTTTTGCAGGTGTTAGTTTTTTTTCCAGCCAACTCAGCCTAATTTTTTCCTATGGGGATATCGTGCACAAGCACATTTTTCCAGCTTACCGCTACCGTAGGCAACGCTGGTATTGAGGGTTGAAGTGGAGCTAAATTATGTTCTACGCTCCCTTTTCTGAGGCTAACACAGCCATTCAGACAACTCTAAATACCAGCGTTGTCTTAAGGGTGCGCTGGGAAAAAAAGCAGCGTTAGCACCGCGGGTCTTTACCGACAAAACTCTAAATCTAGGCGTTAGTGTGTTATCATTAGAGGTGGCCGTAAGAACTCTCTCTTGTAATATGGGAATCCAGATGTAAAAGGAGCACGCATGCGCGAAACAGGAGCACGCGTTTACTCAAATGAATAAATAAAGAGTAGCGCATGCGCATATCATGAAGTCGGCAGATGATGTGGAGTGACGGCCGGCTAACGGCTAGAATTTCAAGTGGCTGATAGAAAAACGTGATCAAGAGGAAAAAAAAAAAAACAGGTTAATTTTGCGTAGTTTAAAACAGTGAGTTAAAACGGATATTACTTTTTTTACAGTCATTTTTAAAATAAATCATGAATGAAAGTCATATTAATTTTGATCTAAGATTAATATTTGAGATAGACATCAAGGTAACTTTACCTTCACTTTAATAATTATTTTTATTGCTGTGTTTTTCTTTTACTGCTCAGGATTGTAACCGTATGTTAAAGAAATGGTCACAAATTATTGTCTGTTTCATCTCTATAAGGTCACACGCAGATAATCTGTGTTGAGATAGACAACTTTTTCCCTGCAACAGAATTATTGGTTTAATGTTTGATGGCGAAATGTTGAGAGTGTTACCTAGGCTACAGTTATTCTTTTATAATACATGCGCGAAACATGTGAACATGCGCGAAACATGTCAGATAGTTTGAGCTGCTGCTGCTACTGCTATCTATCATTTATATGAATAAACTCCATCTAAGCACTGGCAATCAGTCCGGATCTGTTGTTCTTTTTGCTCCTTTGCTTTTATAATACAGCCCTGTTTAGGGTTGCTATATTGCAGCTTTAAGGGAGGACACATATAAAAAAATACATATGTCAGGGGCTAAATAAAGAAATGTTTGAATAATGTTTAATTATAAGAACCCTGACATATGTATTTTATATATGTGACTCCCCCTCTTATGTGCTAGATTAGATTAAGTGGAGCGCTATTTAGAGCTCCCGCTTGAGTGTAAACTTCGTTAGACAGAGCCTTTTTGCGTGTCGGATTGCACTCGTATTATAAGTTAAAAGTAAAAAAAAAATATTTTAAAATGCATGAATGTAAGCTTATGAGCCATCAATCAGTAAGCGCTACCCAGGGTTCTGAACCAAAAAAAGGTCGGCTCCAAAACTTACATTCATGCTTTTTCAAATAAAGATACCAAGAGAATGAAGAAAAAAAATGATAATTGTAGTAAATTAGAAAGTAACTTAAAATTGCATGCTCCACCTGAATAATGAAAGAAAAAAATTAGGTTCAGTATTGCTTTAATGTTTGCTATTATAAGAGCAAAACCTTGCTCCATTTTGCAAATATGCTATGATCCTCTACAATGTTTATTTTATTTCATGACTTGCAATATGTGCAGTAATAATTCTCCATTTGTTTTGTATTTGCAAACTTGCATAATTGTATATGTGCTTCTTTAATAAAAAAGAATGTTAAAAATATATTAATTGGGAGCACAAAATCTTAGAAACTACTTCCAGGCCGCCAGAATAGCACTAACTACACTACTTAATAAATGGTTTCCATACACAGGAATTGTTACTGTGGGTCCTGCAGCATATCGCAAGCCATTCTATTAAAAAATTATGGACTAAATTGACTTTATCCTTTACCTTGCTCCCTAAGAGATCTCTTAAGACTCCATTGAGATGTCTACTATTATCCACCCAGACATCAACTCTAAATAAATGGGAAAATAGAGGACTATAAAGAATAGCAGACATGACATTCTAGAAAATGGTAAACTCCTGACTTACTTACAGCTACAAGATAGACTGCATCCAATTAAATTGCACTGGTATTTATACTTACAATTATCCTCTAATTTACAAGATTATCTGTCCCAGTTGAGAGGGGGCCTCCTACTACTTTTGAAATTCTGTGTAGCTCTGAAACAAGGCCTAGGAAAGCTATCACTGAAATATATAAAATGCTCCAGGTGGCCAAACAACGTAGCAAAACCAATCTTCAGATTAGATGGGAGTCAGACTTAGATACAGAATTTGACACGTTGAGCTGGAATATTTTACTATATAACTCGGACAAGGGATTACTTAGTGCAGATATGACAGAAAATTGTTTTAAAACTATTTTTAGATGGTATCTAACACCCACTATTACATCACACCGCTAAAAATGGTCCTAAATTATGCTATAGAGGTTGTGGAGTGGAGGGTACTTACAGACACATGTGGTGGGCTTGTCCTCACGAGGGATTTGGAGTAAATTATCATCTTTTTTTAATACCATCCTGAACAGTTTACTACACCTATCCAAATGACAAGCACTATTCCCCGAACTCTTGAAAGACTTCAATAAATATTGTAATTAATTCATTAAGGTTGTATGTACAGCCACACGGATACGTATAGCCACAAAATCAGACATTTCTATAATATGTCGGCACAAGTGGCACTATTACAAGACACACAGGAAACCAACAAGATTTGGTTTTATTGGATTATGTATGACTATACATAGCACAACTGGGAACACAGGCACTTTTCAAAATATTAGATTTTGTTACAAAAGCTCACAATGTCCTATAGTTTTTCCTCCATTCCAAGAGGAGGTAGGGTGGTCTGACGGGATGGATGTGGTCCGAAGGTTTTATTCTCTTTCTCTTACTCTTCTTTACTTGTTTCATTCCTTTTTTCTTGACCTATTCTTAATTTTATGTTCCTGTGATTGATCTAATATGGATGCTGTCAGTTTTCAATTCGATAAAACAAAGTAATTGTTTAGATAGGTACTAACCTATAGTATACAATGTCACCATACCCTTGTCATTTGTTGTTATGCTTGTATTATTTTTTAACTCCTTCAGTGTACGGTATACTAATGCAATTATCTGTATATCAGGGAAATGTTGACAAGTACTGATGTTTTATATCTCTGACATTACTTCATTATGTTTTCTTAATCACTTTGTAATTTTTGTATGTTAAACTCTAATAAAAATAATTTCAACATAAAAATATATTAATTGATAAATAAAAAGAAATACTATAAAAAAATACAAAAAATTGGGTACTATCAGACAGCTGCCAGTACCTAAGATGGCTATCACTAGTAGGAGGGGGGAGAGTTAGAGAGCTGTTTGGGAGGGATCAGAGAGGTGGGAGGGTTGATGAGGGATCCCTACACTGCATACTGGCAAAAAAAGCTCTAAACAGTATACTAGCAGACTGTCTGCCAGTACCTAAGATGGTGGTGAGGAATGTGTGTGGGGCCTATATGGGAGGGATCAGGGAGGTGGGAAGTGTCAGGTGGGAGGGTAATCCCTACGTTACAATACTATTAGCCTTAACAAGTGCAGGCTTGGACACAGCACAAATCTCTGAAGCAAACAGAGGAGGCTTACCAAGCCAAAACTTCAATAAAATAATGATGTCCTCCATCTTCCAAGTTTAATAATAGACGTTTATTGTACAAACATGGGTCCAATGTACAACACAGCATCATTCTGGGCTAATCCATGCCCTTCATCATGCAGGATGAATAGCATGGATTAGCCTGAAACGTTGCTGTGTTGTACATTGGACCCATGTTTGTACAATGAAGGTTTACTTTTAATCCAGTATTTTATCCTCTGAAATTCATGGTAGCGAGGGTGTTGAATTTCCTTGTGCAGAAATCTACAGTTTATTTTCTTAGAGCACAGTTGTACAACTGGATCAAAAACAAACTTTTAAAGTGCATTCTACTTAGCAAAGTGTTGTTTAGTGCACGTCACACAGACTTTTTCTAATGACAGAAGAAAGAAGACTAGAAATACTTTGTTAAATAATATAAAGGACCACGTAAAAGACATCCATATAAATAAATCAACATTTTAAATTATTTATTCTGCTTGACAGGGAATATCAGGTATTTTGTCAGCATTCACAAATATATACAGTTTCTTTAGGAAAGATGTCTAAATGGACATACTGAACAAAATGAAATGTAAAGTACGTCCAAATTCCATGAACACATAGGCACGTTTGCTCACCCTGAGCACTGCCATGAGCCATCCTCCCAGAAATGCTTGCTGCTGAATCCTCTCTGTTGTTTGGAGGACATGCATGTTTGCTTTTTTGTGGTCTACATAAACTGATCTGCATTACTTTGTCTTTAATGCTTTAACAAAAGTTAAACATACACTGGGGACTTGTTGACAACTTAACTGTTCTAATGAAATAGAGATTATTTCCCTTTAATGTCAAAATTTTTTAATTTTAAAGCTCATCCTGTATAGTATTTGAATGCTGCAGCCTCAGACCAAATTGAAATGCACAAAACCACCTCAATAGTTTATAATCCCTAACCTATTAGACTTACTTTCTAGTATGCAAGATATGCAAAATGCTAAAAGCAGCTTTAAAAGGTTGAATGCAATATGGTGAGCTTACAGACTACGGGCTCTGTTTATTAAGCAGTGGATACTGTTTCGGAGGCCCATTGTTTCTGGCTCACCTGAAACGGAAGTTAAGAAGCAGCGGTCGTATGCTGTCCGCATTTAGCGAATCATGTCTGCTCGACACATGATAAATCAACCCTTATAGCTCTATAGAATCAGCATGTCTTCATCTTGTGCATTGGTTACTGCTGTACAAGACATATACACAAACTTTGGCTTTTTTGTTGTTGCAGTTTTACATTGCTTATACCCCATAGAAACATAGACAGTGTACACAGGTTAAACGTGATCCCACATAACTTTTCTGTGGGCTTTATCTTTATTGGGATTTGTTTGTCATGAAATCATGCATTAAAGGGACATTATACACTAGATTTTTCTTTGCATAACTGTTTTGTAGATGATCCATTTATATAGCCCATATAGTTTTTTTTAAAGTTTTTTTTATAGTTTTGCTTATTTTTAAATAACATTGCTCTGATTTTCAGACTCCTAACCAAGCCCCAAAGTTTTAGGAGAATACTGACGTATACCTACTCCAGCTTGCTTCTGTTTGTGTTTTTATATGCAAAGGAAGTTCCAGTAACCTTTTAAACAGAGCTAAACTGGAAGCTTCTAAGTAAGTTTTTAAACAGTTTTATACTGAATTTTTATATCAGTTTCTTTGCATCTTATTCTTTATAGTAGTGTCTATTACATGCAGTTATATGAAAATTGGTGTATACTGTCCCTTTAAGTAAGATGTTGCCCTCTGTGTAGGTCATTTGAGCCTGAGCTCTGTTATGATATGAAAATATTATTATATTTAAAAAGAAAAAACTGCCTTAAAGTGAAGGAAAACTTTCACGAATGAGTGCCCGGTTTTTAAAAATACTATTAAAAACAGGGGCACTTTCATTCATGAAAGTTTATATTTCACCGGTTTTGTTAAAATACTTACCTTTTCTTCTTGCTAGCCAGAGCAGCGATTTCCCCCGCCCGCTGCTCGTCTCTTCATACGTTAGCAATGAAGAATCCGGCTTCCTCCAATCACGGTGTGGCTTAATGCAATGTTTGCTCTAGGGGGGAAGCCGTGATTGGAGGAAGCCGGATTCTTCAGGATCGCCGGAAACAGAAGTTATGAAGCAAGACCGCTGCTCCATAACTTGTCCACCTGCTCGAAGGCGGCAGACAGAAATCAACCCGATCGTATACGATCGGGTTGATTGACACCTCCTGCTAGCGGCCGATTGGCCGCGAATCTGCAGGGGGCAGTATTGCACCAGCAGTTCACAAGAACTGCTGGTGCAATGATAAATGCAGACAGCGCATGCTGTCAACATTTATCGTTGTGCGGCGGACATGATACGCTACATTGTATCATGTCCATCCGCACTATAATAAATAGACCCCTTAGTCTCAATTTTGCTTTGCTAATTCTCAAAATTTACTTTAACTTTTTTAACATAAGAAGTTTTTATTTGCAAATAAGCAAACACAGCTAATTTCTTACATTTCATGATCAGTTTGATTGGCCTGATCTCCAGTAAGGTACACAACAAATAAAAATGCCAGCATTACATGTAGTAAAATTTAATTAGCTATTCAAAATTATGATCATTTACAAAATCATATTAAATACAGATTTTCATAACTCTTAAATTCAATCTGACAATATGGTACACCTGTGTATATGAAATTTAAGGAACTTGTGTTTTACTATAGCTACAGCATGAGATCCATATCCTTTAAAAGGATGGGATTTTTCTCTCTTCTCAAAAAATACTGATTTAGTTCACATTTTCACGGTTTGTAATGACTGCCAGCCAGTATATTTAGCTAGTTTGGTTCAGCCATTTCTAAATGTTAAACCTTTGAAAAACAACATTTAAAATAAGTGTTGTATGAATTTTTGTTTCTACATCTATACTATTCTGAAAAATTATGTTGTTTTTTTTTTCTTTTTTTCCTGAATACTTTTTAGTAGATTATTCAGTTTAACAAAATATTGCAGTTTTATTGCAACATGTTTAACAAATTAACACAAATTATGCAAATCTGTGAGATAAAGTTGGATTGAATTCCTTAATTTGTTCTTTTGGATCTTATGTAAATCATTTTTATCTCCTGTTGGTTATTAACAAATTGTGGATTTCCAACTCTACAAGGAAAATATTTGCATAGCGTTGAGTAAAATGGTAGCGCCTAATGTGAAATAGCTAAACCCTTGGAACCTACTAAGGGCCAGATTACGAGTTGAGTGCTAATTGTTATGCTCAAGCAGTGGCATAGCGTGGGTTGTCAGCGCCCAGGGCAAGGCAAGTATTGTGCCCCCTAACCCATTAGCACTGACTGAGTCTCTTCCTCCAGTAAAGTGATGCATTTGTGAGTGCGCACGGTAGCGCATAGGGTTGCTACCTTTGCCCAGAATATTCCTGGACACTTTTTAAAAGGGGGTGGAGAGGGTGTGTCTCAGGGTGTGGCTTGGGGGCGTGGCTTCTCGCAGCCACAAATTCAATATGAAATCAAATTTTTATATATATATATATATATATGTGTGTATATATATATATATATATATATTACTATATTATATATATATATTACTATATTATATATATATATATATATATATATATATATATATTATAAACAATATGTATATATATATATATATATATAAAATATGTATGTTTGTATATATATATATATATAAATATATAATATATACTTGTATATACAGTATAATATATATATATATATATATATAGATAGATAGATAGATAGATAGATAGATAGATAGATAGATAGATAGATAGATAGATATAGAAAAAGATATATATTATAGAGCAGGCAGGCAGGCAGGTGAGTAATTCTCAAAGCAGGTAATACAGAGGAAACTCTTTTTTTATAAAACAAATTTAAAAAAAATATTTTACCTAGAAAAAACTGCAGATCATATCATTAGGAAGAAGTTGAACAGTACCCAAACAGGAGGGTCAAGGCCTGGCCACCTCTGTCGGACTCGTCGTACTAGCAGCTCGCAGCGACACCGCACCCGCACACCAACGAGATCACATGACTGGGTGGGACTTGGGTCTTTGGGAGGGGAGTTGAGAGGAGGACTGGCTGGACTATCGACCATGGTCCATGACCTCATCATGATGCACTTCAGGCTGCAGTCAGGGCCTCCTCCTCACTTCCCTTGATGATAAGTGTGACTGACGCACATTCTTCAACCCCCCCTAATTATTAATACCGGGGCAAGTGGCAATCCTAGTAGTGCACCTTATGAATTGGCAGGCGGCTCCCTTACAAGCAACCACCAAGGCCCTGCCCCCTGCAATGTTTATAACGAATTAAATTCCTTAGGGGCGCAAATTTCTTTTGAAATTTTGCGCCCCTAAGAATTTTGCGCCCGGGGCAACCGCCCCTGTGGCCCCCCCCACGCTACGCCACTGTGCTCAAGTGATAAGGGGTTTATCACAGGTGTTCGTCGGAAGTAGTGCACATATTACAAGTTGAAAATAAACTTGTTCGCTCAAGTGCAATTGAATTTAACACATGTCAGGTTTTCGCAACTTCAGAGCTCTGGTTAACTGTTACACTTGAATAAAAAGTGTCACAAAAACCATGAAAATACATTTCACTGTACAGTTACACACATAATAACACTGTGTATGTATTATGTCTCCCTAAGGGAAAAAGGGGCAACCAGACGTGAACATCTTGCTCAGTGTGCTTAGAGGAATATGGTTACACCTCACTGACGAGGCCCAATGAAGGCCGAAACGATTGTCTGGGGTTTCTTGTGTTTCTTGTTCAGAGAGGAATCGCCTGGTATTTCGTCACTGGACTGACCTTAATAGACGGGATCATACTGATATACTACAGGAAAAGTTCTAGGAGAAAAAGAGAGGATACTCTTTATAGAGAATACCCTGTATAATGACCTATATATCTGCTGGTAAATAAATGCTACTGTGCTGTAGGTTTTAAGGTAATAGGGTGCGGGTGCTGTGTACAGAGCAATGAACCAAACTTAATCAGTATAAACTGATGATAAAGTACACTTGGGTAGCACACACTTTCCTTAGCTCTTTCCTTCACAATTATCTTGCTCTTTAAAGGGACAGCCAAGTATAAATTAAACTTTCATTATTCAGATAGGACTTTTAATTTTAATTGACTTTCCAATTTACTTTTATCATCAAATGTGCTTTTTTCTCTTGGTATTCATAGTTTAAACTAAACATAAGTAGGCTCATATGCTAATTTCTAAACCCTTGAGGGCTGCCTCTTATCACATGCTTTTTAAATCTCTTTTCAACACAAAGAGACAGAAAGTACACGTGGGCTATATAGATAACACTGTGTTCAGGCACAGAAAGTTATTTAAGATCTAGCACAATACAATGCTAAATTTAAGACAATAGATAATAAACAGTCACAGTCATGTGATCAGGGGGCTGGAAGAAGGTTCCTAGATACAAGGTAATCACAAAGGTAAAAAGTACATTAATATAACTGTGTTGGTTATGCAAAACTGGGGAATGGGTAATAAAGGGATTATCTATCTTTTAAAACAATAACAATTCTATGGTTGACTGTCCCTTTAAAGGGACATTATACACTCATTTTTTCTTTGCATAAATGTTTTGTAGATGATCTATTTATATAGCCCATAAAGGTTTTTTTTTTTTTTTTTTTTAAATGTATAGTTTTGCTTATTTTTAAAGAACATTGCTCTGATTTTCAGACTCCTAACCAAGCCCCAAAGTTTTATGAGAATACCGTCAGCTACCTACTCCAGCTTGCTCCTGTTTGTGTAAAGGGTCTTTTCATATGCAAAAGAAGAGGGAGGGGGGAGTTTCTTATTTCCCACTTGCAGTGGGCTTTCCAGCTACTTTTTCAACAGAGCTAAACTGAGAGCTTCTAAGTAAGTTTTTAAACAGTTTTATACTGGATTTTTATATCAGTATCTGTGCATTTTATTCTGTATAGTAGTGTCTATTACATGCCGTTAAAAGAAAATGAGTGTATACTGTCCCTTTAAATTTAAGCCGGTAAGGAAAGTGTGTGCTACCCAAGTGTACTTTATCATCAGTTTTATACTGATTAAAGTGAAGGTCAATTTTGATGAATTAGTGCCCAGTTTTTAATAATCCTATTAAAAACAAGGGCACTTGTTAATTCATCAAAATTGACATTTCACTCCTTTTCTTCAAAAACTTACCTTTTAATTCTGGCAGCCGCTCCAGCGATTCCCACGGCCGTCGGAAGCCTCTGCAGACGTCAGAAATGACGAATCTGGCTTCCTCCAATCACGGCTTCCCCCCCGGTGGAATCTTGGCCTAATGCAACGCCGTGATTGGAGGAAGCCGGATTTGTCATTTTGGACCCGCGAAGACAGCTTGCGATGGGCGGAGGAAATGCTGAAGCGCATGCGAAGCATTTTGTCTCTATCACCTCCTCTTTTAGGGACTCGCACCCATTCAATGATCTGCCACGTCAGGTTATCTGTCTTGCTGTCATGGCAAAACTTGAGATGTCGTGCCACTTGTGAATCTGGATCATCTGATTTAATGTCGTAAATATGCTCTTTTATCCTTTCACGGGCATTCTTTACATGTAACAAGGTACACTACGTATGTGCTGCGACAATTGGTGTAGGCATCCATAGTAAAAACCCTCTGTGTATTTGTTGATTGGAAGGTTTTACCTGTCAAAGTGTATGAACAGGCCTTACATCTAGTTGCACCACACCAGTAGTGCCCCTTGCATTCTAACCAACTAGTGGGTTTACCCAAATGTACTTTTATTTCACTAGGGGCTAGGATATTACCTAGAGTTTTGCTCTTTCTGGGAATGCATTTGCATCCTTTCTGTACTATATCAAAAAGATCCTCATCCCCTTTTAGGATGGGTAAACACTCTTTGATAATATCTGCAATTTGATCAAATTGCTTGCTGTAGTTAATTACAAAGATAGAACCGTTCTTTATATCTGTTTTATCAACATTCCTGTTGGTATGTAGCATATCACTTCTATTCATTCCAGATACCATATGATAAGCTTTTGTGATCTGTTTTCTAGGGAACCCTCTCTTGAGGAATCTGTCTCTGAACTCTTTGGCGATCTTGTGATATTCTGACAACGTGGAGCAATTCCTTCTTAGGCAAATAAATTTGCCTTTGAGTATACCCAGGCTTGTATGTTTGGGGTGCATGCTCTTTGCATGTAGGATGCTATTGCCTGCAATGGGCTTACAATGAAGTTTAGTAACAATTTTGTTACCCTCACTGTAAAGAGTGAGATCAAGATATTCTATACTCACTTCATTTAAAGTGCTTGTAAAGCTCAGGCCCACATCGATTTTGTTAATTTCATTAACAAAGTCAGTACTCTCCTGTATTGACCCCTGCCAAATCAGGAGGAGATCATCAATATACCTCCTGTACATCACAATACTTCCCCTCTGGTGGCAATTCTCTCCATATATATGGGTTAGCTCCCACCACCCCATATATAAGTTAGCAAAAGATGGGGCGAAAGTCGCCCCCATTGCTGTTCCTCTCTTTTGGTGATAAAAATTGCCACCAACGGAGAAGTAATTGTGTGTTAACAGGAAGTAAAGAACTCTAAGTATAAAGTCCTTATGAGTACTGCTATAACCTGTGTAATTATCAAGAAAAAAGGCATGCAAAGCATTTTGTCTCTATCACCTCCTCTTTTAGGGACTCGCACCCATTCAATGATCTGCCACGTCAGGTTATCTGTCTTGCTGTCATGGCAAAACTTGAGATGTCTGGATCATCTGATTTGATGTCGTAAATATGCTATTTTATCCTTTCACAGGCATTCTTTACATGTAACAAGGTACACTACGTATGTGCTGCGACAATTGGTGCAGGCATCCATAGTAAAAACCCTCTGTGTATTTGTTGATTGGAAGGTTTTACCTGTCAAAGTGTATGAACAGGCCTTACATCTAGTTGCACCACACCTGTAGTGCCCCTTGCATTCTAACCAACTAGTGGGTTTACCCAAATTTACTTTTATTTCACTAGGGGCTAGGATATTACCTAGAGTTTTGCTCTTTCTGGGAATGCATTTGCATCCTTTCTGTACTATATCAAAAAGATCCTCATCCCCTTTTAGGATGGGTAAACACTCTTTGATAATATCTGCAATTTGATCAAATTGCTTGCTGTACTTAGTTACAAAGATAGAACCATTCTTTATATCTGTTTTATCAACATTCCTGTTGGTATGTAGCATATCACTTCTATTCATTCCAGATACCATATGATAATCTTTTGTGATCTGTTTTCTAGGGAACCCTCTCTTGAGGAATCTGTCTCTGAACTCTTTGGCGATCTTGTGATATTCTGACAAAGTGGAGCAATTCCTTCTTAGGCGAATAAATTCGCCTTTGAGTATACCCCGGCTTGTATGTTTGGGGTGCATGCTCTTTGAATGTAGGATGCTATTGCCTGCTATGGGCTTACGATGAAGTTTAGTAACAATTTTGTTACCTTCACTGTAAAGAGTGAGATCAAGATATTCTATACTCACTTCATTTAAAGTGCTTGTAAAGCTCAGGCCCACATCGTTTTTGTTAATTTCATTAACAAAGTCAGTACTCTCCTGTATTGACCCCTGCCAAATCAGGAGGAGATCATCAATATACCTCCTGTACATCACAATACTTCCCCTCTGGTGGCAATTCTCTCCATATATATGGGTTAGCTCCCACCACCCCATATATAAGTTAGCAAAAGATGGTGCGAAAGTCACCCCCATTGCTGTTCCTCTCTTTTGGTGATAAAAATTGCCACCAAAGGAGAAGTAATTGTGTGTTAACAGGAAGTAAAGAACTCTAAGTATAAAGTCCTTATGAGTACTGCTATAACCTGTGTAATTATCAAGAAAAAGGCAATCGCAACCATGCCTCTATCCAAGAGTATGCTTGAATACAGGCTAACTACATCGATGGTTAGCCAAGAGAATCCTTGTTCCCAACTGATCTTCTCTTACAAAACTAACAGATGCTTCGTATCCTTCAAGAATGAAGGAAGGATTCTAACAAGTGGCTGCAAGATACTTTCCATCCATCTCCCCAAGGGTTCCAACAAGGATCCAATGCCCGAGACGATTGGACGACCCTGAACATTGTCAATACCCTTGTGTGTCTTGGGGAGATGGTGGAAAATAGGAATTCTGGGATATTTAACCCATAAGAAAGCTTTGGTATCATCATCCATGATACCCAATTCATTGCCGTCATCTAATATTTGCTCAAGACTTAGTTTGAATGCGTTTGTAGGATCAAAACTCAACTTAGAATATACCTCTGTCTGGCTCAGCTGTCTCTCAGCCTCAAGTATGTAGTCTCGTTTGTCTAAAACAACTATATTTCCACCTTTGTCAGTTTTACGTATGACAATGTCTTGTCTAGCCTTAAGTCTCTCAATAGCCTCTAACTCTGTCTTAGTGAGGTTATTCCGTCCAACAGGCTGTTCCGTAAGTGATTCCTATAGCTTATGCAATTCAGCCCCTACTCTTCTGTGGAAGGATTCTAAATACACTTCCCTCTTTCTAGTTGGATAAAACTCTGAGGTAGGCTTAAATTTGACATTAACCTGCTCATCCTTAAAGGATTCCATTTCCAAATTTAGTAGAGTCAAATAATCTAATGCCTCATTGAATTTAACATTGTTGTTATCCATGCCCTCTATTCCCTTCTCTGAGACTACAATCTCAGTATTATCTTTATCATTTTTGAAACATTTCTTGAGTGTCAAATTCCTCACGAATTTGTTGAGATCAAGCAACGTTTCAGAGATTAAAGTTTGTAGAGGGTACAAAACCTAGCTCATATTTTAGTACTTTTTCTTCCTCTTCATCCAATATCATGCTTGAAAGATTTAAAATGTTTAAATCTTGTATTTCTGTTGTTGTGTCTGGGGCCTCAGTGTGTACCTGTTGGTTCCTGCGCTTTCCTCCCCTCTTGTGGGGTCGCCTCCCCCTTTTGTGTTTTGCTGGTCCCCCTGAAAAACCTGCTTCTCTGTAGATGTACTAGTTGCATGTATGGTATTAGAGGGTTGTTGTTGATATGTGGATGTGCTGGCTGCATATAAAGTATTGGGGGGTAATTGTTGATACTTATTCTCACTCACCCTTGATATTAAGGGAAGATCATTAGATCTTAAAATCCCTCCCACAGCCCCAGCAACATGTTGATCACTACGGGCTACATTGGGTACAAGGTTAGATTCAATGTGATTATTATATGCATTGGATAGATTTCCATATGCTCCTTGATTATTACTACGTGCCTCTGGGAGTATGGCAGGATTAGTACTAATGTCTTTTTCTTCGCGTGATTCTCCATCTGTGTCAGAAAAAGTGACACGTCTCCTGTTCCTTCTGTTCCTGGATCTGGATCTTGATGATCTCTTATTGGACTTCTCTTGTTTCCAATTGTAAACTATATTAAGTTTATAATCCAGTGTGTCTCTTTCAAATTTGCCCTGTTTGGCTATATCAATTTCCAGCTTCACAAGTGTGATGGTTTTATCCAGGATGGCATCCAATTGCATATAGTCCTGGTGCCCTGTGAATTTGTTGAGCTCCTGTTGTAATTCCATTATTTCCTCTTTTAACTGAACATGCTGTTTTTCTTTATGTTCTATGATTATGCACATTAGTTTCAGTGAACATTCTGACAATATGCCATTCCAAACACCCATAAATTCATCAGATGTATCTATTTGAAAAGTTGGGTACTTCTTCAGTCGCAACCCCCTTGGAATCATGTTTAGGGATAAGTATTTTTCCAGTAATTTTATATCCCACCATAATCTATATTCTTTGATCAACTTGTTCTCCATGATCTGAAAAATGTCCCCTACATTTTGCATTCTCATATTAACAGAGAATAAGTCCTCCAACGAGAGTCTCATAGCGTCATAATCCTGAACAGCACGTAATGAGAAAAAGCTGACTTGTGGCTGCATATTATCCATGTTACAAAACAATGTATGGCAATACAAAAAATGTAAAAATGTTAGAATAACCCCACTCAGGAGTTAAACACAAGTTCCTTAACCTGCTGCTGTGTAATAATATGTAAAAAAAAAAAACTTAAGTATGCAGAGCTGTTAACATATGTTAATGATGGCTATTGTACGCTCTAGGACACAGGATAAACTGATCACCACATTCACAAAAGAAATCCTATTAATAGCGCTCAAACTAGCCAAACGTTCATTAACATCATGAAGCCTGCAGTGGAGGTGTCACAACACATAGTTCAAATGCAGGAACAAAGTACCTTAAGAGCTCCGGTCGCCCTCCGCAACTGCTTTGCAAGCCTTCCCGGTCCTGATCAGTTCCTCTGTGTGTATCTCCTCCCCTTTGCTTCTTCATCACCACCCGGAGTGACCAATAGAACAGCTCCTGTACAGAGCAACCACAAAGGCACTCCCCGCAAACCGCTAGCAGACCTCTGTAAGTCTGCAAAGTTAAATCAGCAGCCACAAAAAGAAAAAGGCGAGTCGGGGCCACAGGTTAAGAAATTACAACTTAACTTTTATTGCCATACAAAGGAGTAAAAAAAACACTCAGCGTATTAAAAACAAAAAGAGCTAGGACAGCAGCGGTCTGACATGTTTCAGCTATCTGCCTTACTCATAGACCGTGCTGTCACTAGCTCACAGCCTTCTTAAATAATGTAATCACACTGACGTAAATGTGCAGCATTAGTTAACTCCCTCACGTCTGGAATCACAGGGAGCAGTGATAAGGTGTGGTGCAACTAGATGTAAGGCCGGTTCATACACTTTGACAGGTAAAACCTTCCAATCAACAAATACACAGAGGGTTTTTACTATGGATGCCTGCATCAATTGTCGCAGCACATACGTAGTGTACCTTGTTACATGTAAAGAATGCCTAAAGCAATACGTTGGTCTCACCACAAGGGAGGCCCGTGAAAGGATAAAAGAGCATATTTACGACATCAAATCAGATGATCCAGATTCACAAGTGGCACGACATCTCAAGTTTTGCCATGACAGCAAGACAGATAACTTGACGTGGCAGATCATTGAATGGGTGCGAGTCCCTAAAAGAGGAGGTGATAGAGACAAAATGCTTTGTATGCGCGAAGCATTTTGGATCTTCAAACTAAAGACTAGACTACCAGATGGTTTGAATATACAAACAGACCTAATTAACTGTTGGCGATAGCTGTTCTACGTGCATATACAAATTCGATACCATAAATAGTATTTATACTTATACACATCATTTGGGAATTGGTGCTCAGAGTTATTTTATTTCCTTTTAAATTGAGGAAGTTATGAGTCATAACATTAAGACTCTTAGCAGGGTTTAATTATCCTTGTTTACCCTAGCCCCGTAATTAGAGGGTTACTTTGGTTGTACACTGTAGTACTTTATGGTTCACATGTTTTGTGTATAGTCTATACTGGAACTCATGCAAGCATATTTCAATTTTCACAGCAGATCTTTTTAACGGTTCTTATGGGCTTTCTGTTTGACAAATACATGCTATATTTATTTTAAATAGCATACAAAGATATTAATTTTTCTTTTGTAAATAATGCAAAATATAATATATGTTTTTGCTTTTTTTGTCAATATTTTAAGCACATTGTTCATGTTTAACTGGAATGATGACTGATTAATGTTTAAAATTGCTGAATTTTATCTTGCATTAGCACTTAACGGTATATACAATTGTTATTCATAATAGAATACACATAGTTAAAATTGTCACTGCTCCCTGTGATTCCAGACGTGAGGGAGTTAACTATGGCTGCACATTTACGTCAGTGTGATTACATTATTTAAGAAGGCTGTGAGCTAGTGACAGCAGGGTCTATGAGTAAGGCAGATAGCTGAAACATGTCAGACCGCTGCTGTCCTAGCTATTTTTGTTTTTAATACGCTGAGTGTTTTTTTTTTTTACTCCTTTGTATGGCAATAAAAGTTAAGTTGTAATTTCTTAACCTGTGGCCCGACTCGCCTTTTTCTTTTTGTGGCTGCTGATCAATAAGATCCCCTATTGTCTTTATTTTAGCCTTTCCCCATGCCTGAAAATGACCTGTATTCATTCCTGGTGGAAAGTCTGGGTTTCCGCTAATAGGTAGGTAAGTTGTAAACATATGTGTAAACCCCATTATTTTATGTATCTTGATCCACCGGTTCACCTGGTCCTTGGACTCTTGGTTTGCAGGATGCCATGTAACTTCCCAGGAAGAGGCTACCCAGCTCATTTTGTTGGAGCATTTCTACAACCACTCCCAGGCATATCTTATGATATGCTGCTTTTTATTCGTAAACCCGGGGTATATATGGATTCTATCAAGGCTCTGTCCTTGGTCCCCTTCTCTTCTCAATCTACACATCATCACTAGGTTCCCTAATAAAGTCCCACAGTTTCCAATATCATTTGTATGTCGACGACACCCAAATCTACTTCTCTGCATCAGACCTTTCTCCTTCCTTGCTAACCCGTGTCACTAACTGTCTTTCTCACATCTCTTCCTGGATGTCCTCTCACTACCTCAAGCTAGATCTCTCCAAAACTGAGCTCCTTATTTTCCCCCCTTCTTCCAAAATTTCCACCCCCAATCTCTCTATAACTGTCGACAACTCCATCATTACCCCTACCCCGCATGCCCGATGTCTCAGGGTCACATTTGACTCAGATCTTTCTTTCACTCCTCACATTCAGTCCTTCCACCTTAAAAACATCTAAAAAATTAGACACTTCCTTACACAAGACACAACTAAGATTTTAATCCACTCTCTCATTCTTTCCCGCCTCGATTATTGCAACTCTGTCCACTCTGGTCTCCCCACCTGCCGCTTAGCTCCTTTACAATCCATAATGAATGCCTCTGCCAGACTCATCTTCCTTACACGTCGCTCTTCATCTGCTGCACCTCTCTGCCAATCCCTTCACTGGCTTCCTCTTGCCTCTAGGATCAAACACAAAATTCTCACTCTGACATACAAAGCCCTCAACTGCACTGCTCCCCCCATATCTCAGACCTTGTCTCCAGATACTCTCCCTCCCGTCCCCTTCGCTCTGCTCATGACCTCCTACTCTGCTCCTCTCTTGTTACCTCCTCACACTCCCATTTACAGGACTTCTCCAGACTGGCTCCCATCTTGTGGAACTCTCTGCCTTGCTCCACAAGACTCTCCCTTAATTTTGAAAGCTTCAAGCGCTCCCTAAAGACTCTAGTGTTCAGGGATGCATACAACCTACACTAACCTTTCTTTATACCAGTTCCTCTCCTCCATTGCTATCCCCTGAACCCCCTTAGCATGTAAGCCTAAGAGTCCAGTTGTTTGTAGATCACCTTTTTAAGAGCTGACTACAACAGTGCAACTCTTGGCAGAGCCCTTTACCCATTTGATCCCTATAATTGTTTTGTTGTACTCCGCATTTGTTTATAGCGCTGTGGAATCTGTTGGAGCTCTACAAATAACCGATAATAATAATAATATTATTAAAAACATAAATTATGCTTACCTGATAATTCCTTTTCTTCTGATAGAAAGAGTCCACAGCTCCCCACCCATACTTTTATGTGGGGCATCCTTATTATTCTTCTGGCACCTTTCACCCTGATATTTATTCTACTGTTCCTTGTTCCTTGGCAGAATGACTGGGGGATGAGGGGAGTGGGAGGAGTATTTAAGCCTTTGGCTGGGGTGTCTTTGCCTCCTCCTGATGGCCGTGTTCTTAATTCCCAAAAGTAATGAATGCAGCTGTGGACTCTTTCCATCAGAAGAAAATGAAATTATCAGGTAAGCATAATTTATGTTTTTTCATAATAGAATCCATATATACCTTGGGATTACAAATAAAAAGCAGCATATCATTTGCATAAAGTGCCAGATTGTGTCTTACTTCATTTATGCAAATCCCAAACTTAATCTCTCTTAATTTCGAGGCTAGGGGCTCCAGTGTTAAATTGAACAGTAGTGGCAACAATGGGCACCCTTTTCTCGTGCCTCCCTCCAGGTTAAACCACGTCAATGTATCCCTATTTATTGTAAAATGGGCATTAGGGCTACTATATAAATTCTTTATTACAGAGTAAAAAGAGCCTTGAATATTATAGTTCTCTAGACATGAAAATAGGAAACACCATTCAACCCTAGCAAAGGCCTTCTCTGCGTCTAATTCCAGAAGTGCCACATTCTCGCTTAACACTTCTATTCTGGATTTATTTTTAAGATACCAATAGTGGTTAACTATATGTAAAACTTTCCTCATGTTTTTAGCCATCGATCTTGCCTGAATAAATCTAGCTTGATTTTTATGAATTAGATTTGGAAGATTTTCCTTTCATCTATTAGCTAATATTTTTGTTAAAATCTTGTAATCCTGATTAAGAAGCGAAATGGGCCTGTATGATGCTATCTTTAGTGGGTCTTTGCCCGGTTTGGGTAATACTAATATTAGCAGCTGAAAAGGTTTGTGAGGGTCGAATGTCACTAGAAAGATATGCATTGAAAAGTTCTGTCAAAATTTCAGCCAATTGATCTTCTAATATTTTGTACCATTCAATTGGCAGACCATCTGGCCCCGATGCCTTACCTACCACTAAATAAGATATTATCTTTTTCACTTCTTCTATTGAGATTGCCTTATTTACCTGTTCTTGTTGTAAATTTGAAATTTTAGGCAAGTTCAATTATTCAAAATATTTTATGTCCTCGTTTTTCCCAGTATCTTTTTGTTTTCCTTCCGATGTATACAGATTTGTATAAAATTTCTTAAATTCCTCTAAAATATCTTTGTTTTTTGTTTTTAGACCATTATCTGGGTCTATAGTTAAAATATGATTAGCTGATTTCTACCAGCCCAGAGCAATTCCCCAGATAGTCAGCATATGACTTCCCTAATATAACACTAAGCTGTTTGTACTGTTTTTGTAACGCTTTATTATAATAAGAAACAAATGCGATAATGTGTAAAATCTGCACTTTAGTAACTAACACTCAATATTCAAGATATACAGTATGTTGTTGGCAAGTAACTATGAGGCGGTGTGTGCGCGCATATGTGTGTGTGTGCGTATGTGTGCGATGAATGAATAGGAAACAACAAAGGACCTACAAGACGTTGTATAGAATAGTTAGTCTGACTTTGTAAATTGAACTGTGATAGAGATATCTTAGTCCTCATATACTTCAGTCATCAAGTATTGTTAGGTAAAACTTAAAGGGACTTACTTAATTCTGTTGCCATTGGTCTATAATGATGATGGAAATCAAACAATATTTTCTAAGCAATCACTGTATAAAATGTATTTTGCACTCACAGCTAAACCATATAAAAAAATAAACATCTGGTGCCGTCCTTCAGCAGCAAATGACCATTTGTAGCATCTCTTGTAGTAGGTCAGAGGTCACACAGCAGGTATTGCATCAGAACATTAGCTGTTCCAGACATAGGGCGGCACCAGGTTTGTTTATTCTTAGTTGTATTCCTGTATTTTTGCTGACATGTCTTTGAAGTATAAGCCTTAAACAGCAGTATCTGGAATAAACAGGACTACTCAGGGTATTATGCAGTCAAGACTTAGTCACCTTTGTCTCTTCTACTCCATTTCACTATAAGATTATATATTCCTAATGATTCTGATTGTCTTTATTGCTTGTCTTTATTGCTTATGGCACATTAATATATGAAACACAGACACCCTATGAATGGACTATACCTTACTGATAGTGTATTCAGTTACATAAATCTCAGAATTGTATATTAGCGTTACTCCAACCCCTATCATCACCTATAGATTATCCTTAAAGTGATAAAAAAAAACTCACACGTGTAATCAAAAATGATCTGCATGCAATCTCAAAATAAATGGATTAAAACATTTAAAGATGTCATTTTTGTTAGAAAACTTTGCAAGACTTTGCACTTTCAGGCAAGTCAATAGTTACACCCCTCGAAAAGCCTAGTAGAATTATGTATTGTCTAGTCACATTCTTAGCAGTTTATATTATAATTTTATGACACTTCAGGACACTATTGCTAGAATGTGAGCATTATAATCACTATCCCACTATGTACCAGTTTCAAACTCATCCCCAACCCCAAAAGTGGGAATTATCTGCTGTAATCACATAGCTCAGCTCCAGTTTTATACCTACCATTATATAAATCCCATTAAACACCAGAGACTATTGGTAAATATTACTACTTTTACCTCTCAAACAAGGAAGTCTAGCTACTGAACGTATTAATTAACTGTTATCCCATATTCTAGAACTGACATTACGCCAGAGGTTTGTGAGTGTCCTCATTAAACAAGCTTTAGGCACATAACAATGATTAGCCAATTCACCTTTCTTCTGCATTTCTCACCTTCCTCTCCCTTACTAATCTTCTCCTTCTACTTCCTCATATTTGCATGGTAGCTCGCCCTACACATCTATTCACATTACACTCAAGAAGCATTTTATTCATATACAATTTTTCATTTAAAGAAATCTTGTCTTGGTATATGGGTGAAACATTTTAAGTAAAGTTAAACAAACACTAAAGGATGTCAATACAGTGGCTTACAATATAAGGGCATCGCTAGAGCCGATTGTAAGGGGATAGGTTGTCTTCTTATCTGCCTTTAGCTTGATACATTTTCCTTATTGTGGTAAAAAAAAAAAACTATTCAATTAAAAGAAATTTAAATATTTATCTAAGCCCTAATAATGATAAAAAAAAACAACTAAATTAGTCTTTATATCTACGCTCCTTACTTATAAAACTCTCCTCTGTTCACACTGTATCCTGTGAAAAGCTGCAGAGAGAACAGAGTTTGCTACAGATGATTGACATTGAATAAACAATGTTAAAGTAACTATTTAACAGGCTTTAACCACTTCATGCCGGGGGCAAGTGTTTAAGATCGGAATAAAGTTCCAATGCAAACACTTGCTTGAAAAACGAAATCACGCGATCATCAATGCGATCACATGATTTCAAGGCCGGGATCCGATCATAGGGGGGACTGCCTACGATGCTAGGAGGAGGGTACAGGATGCCAGAAAAGGTAGGACATTCCATGCTGTCCTAACGGCGTTAAAGCCCAACAGTGTCTAGGGGTTAAAGGGGTATAAAACTTTCATTGTTATAATAACAACAACACATTAAGCAGTGACTTATACTTAATATGAATTATTACAATATGTAAAAGGGGTCTGGGGTCTCTACAGAAAGGCATATCTAGCTTGATGACATAAATCTTCTAGAGTAAGCTGGTTTACTATTCAGGGAATGCTAGAGGCAGAATGCAATTTACGTTATCATATCAGTATGTCCCTTATCAAGTTGATGGCAGTGGCTACATTGAGAATTTATAAGTGTTCACTTAGCAAGAATCCAAATAAGTTGTTTGCTTTTTTTAACAGTCTGCTTCTTTTTATGTTTACTTTGATTTAACATATATATTTTTTAACTTAAGGAGCACTGTTTCATATCCCTTTAAATTCAATTTAAAAAGGCTCTGTTTCAAATTGCCATAATTTGCACACTTTATCGGTCTCTAAGGGCCCAATGATCTAATACTTGCCAGCAAGGAGAGAAATCTCGCAGAATCTTTGGAGGCCTTGTTTGCGCTTTATATTGTAAAGTAGGTCTCTCTCCTTTAAATCCGGAATCCTGCATAGTGAGATAAAAAAATCTCAAGCTAAAATTTGCTTTTCTGAATATTTTAAATCTCGCCAGAGCAGAGAGCTTTAGATCATCAGGTCCTAATTGTCCTCAACTGAAAAGATTAGATAAGGGAAACCTAGATTTCAACTTGGCTGGATCCATTACTTTAAGAGATACCTAGGTAGGCATCTGGAGCACTACATAGCAGGGATTAGTGCTGCCACCTTGTGCTCTTGCAAATGGATAACATTCTTGCAAAACTGCTATCATATAGTGCTCCAGATCCCTACCTAGGTATCTCTTCAACACAGAATACCATGGGAACAAGACAAATTTATTCATAGAAGAAAATTGGAAACTTTTTTTTTATTTGCATGCTCTGTATGAATAACAAGAGAAAAATTTGGGGTTTCATATTAAGGACTGAGAATTTCAGAGAAAAACTTTCCCAAAAGACCAGAGATTTTGTAGCATTTAAACAGAAATATTGTAGGTAATCCAATGTATTGATCTGGGCCCATTTTGGTAAATTTCCTGTCACCGTTTCACTGCCAAATGCGATCATATTAAAAAAAATCATTAACTTTTTCACAAACTTTGGATTTCTCACTGAAATTATTGTTAAAAACTGCCTATATTCTGAGAGCTCAGTTATAGCTCATTTTAAAGTGAGTAAGATTACCAAAGTTTGGTTACACAATTTACAGTTACACTATGTCTACCTTCTCTCTTTGAGGTTACATTTTGCAGATTCTACGTTGTCAAAATTGCTACATTTGGACTATATCCTTTCTTCTTCTTCTTCTTCTTCTTCTTCTTCTTTTTTTTTTTAAATATAATCTTTTATTGAGGTTTTGCAGGAAAGAAAACATACAATAAATGGTGCATATCGTAAATGACAACAGTTCGTCATAGAACACAATACAATGAAATAGGTAAAATAAAAACCAACACACATAAGAAGTAGCGAAATATTAACTGAAACCTCCATTTTATATATGTACTAGTTTTTGTAAATGAATAGTTAGCTGGCCACTCATGGACCCTTTAATATAGGAAAAACTGCTGGGACATGGTAGTCATGTCAGAGACCCTATTGGTCCCAATGACACTTTCAAGATAGTTTTTCAGCGGGTAAGCATCGCTTTAAATGAAGTGGTCGCTTATGGATCGTAGTACTATTAGGTGGATATTATAATATATAGGATGATATAAAATTACATGAAGTAATATAGGATGTGGGGGGGGGGTGAAGTTTTTATCTGAGAAAGGAAGGTTTACCAGATATGGGAGGAACAACTTTAGTGTAACTGGTTAGTAATAAGGCCAAAAATGGGCTAATCATAGAGGAGCATACCAATCACAGAGAGCTTTTCCATAGGCGATAAGAGCTACACATGATGTCAAAAATATATATTGGCATATCTACCCACATGTGCCTGCATGTCAATCTTAACATCCAGCTTGCAGTTCATGGATAAATTAATGGTTCATCTGTGTGGTAAATTAAAGGGACACTCAATGATAATTAAACTTTCATTATTCAGATAGAGCATGCTATTTTAAACAACTTTCCAATTTACTTACATTAACAAAATGTGCACAGTCTTTTTATATTTAAACTTTTTGAGTCACCAGCTCCTACTGAGCATGTGCAAGAATAAGTGTGTATGCATTTGTGAATAGCTGATGGCTGTCACATGGTACGTGTATGCATTTGTGATTGGCTGATGGCTGTCACATGGTACAGGGGGAGTGGAAAAAGACATCACTTTTAAAATTGTCATAAAAAAAATCTACTACTCATTTGAAGTTCAGACTAAGGGCTATTGCATTGTCTTGTTATCTTGCATTTGTTGATTATGCAAATCTACTGTGTTGACTGGTCCTTTAAGCTAGTGGGGTAGGTAATTTTAAAGTCTTGTAGATGGGGTAAGATATTAATAGGTTTAGGTAAGATTAAATATTAAAATGAACACTATCTTTAAGGAGCATGGGCTGAAGAAAGGTAGGTGATGAGGCTCTGTGTCCAGACATTGCAGAGTTTCCTCACTGAAAACTCGAGCTGGGCTGTTGTCTGAAGGCGGGCTAGTAAAGTGATGCAATGCTGTAGTGGTATCTAACCCTTTGCAGGTAGTTGGAGCACACTCATAATGCCAGAGTAAATTCCCACAGGCTGTTACAATGGTGTCACCTTTATGGCTGCTTCCCAACTTGTGCTCCGTATGGTTGCAACTAGATCCGTCGCACAGTCATCCAATTTGGATTCAAATCGCAGCAGCAATGCCTTTATAAACGGACACTGCTCCTCCATTCTAGCTGTAATATCCAGTAGACTGGTAAACACTATATTACCCCATTCTCACGGGGGGGGGGAGCTTGATTTCTTGGCGCTAGGCCGCCGCCTAGGATTGTGATGGTCCGGAACTGGGCTTGATGAACCTGTATCATGCAATAAGGGTATCAATCTCTTCAGAATAGCTTCCTCTGTCAAATGTATTTTATACAGCACACAGAGAAATTACAGCACTCACTTACAAGCTCTCTCTCTAAGATTAAAAGCAAAAATACAAGAGTTAGTTACCACATCTGGCCAAATGGGATAAACCCAGGTACCACGTCAAGGTCTCTTCCAAAACCTGAGCCCCTAAACAGCCACATAATGCAAGCTCTCAATCCAACAAACTGGGAACAAGTGAAGGGTGCACAGGCTTATGTAATCACCCTTGACATATACAAAACACGAAAGGGGACTGCACTCTCAGACCGGACCGAGTACACATCCCATGACGCTGCAACATGCACAGCCCTGGGGGCACAATAGCACTCTCAGGAAGCTGCACTGTCCCCAGAGTCACAGGCCGTTAACCCCAGACAGGTCTGGGTGCAAGGCCCATAGGGAAAATTACAAAACAAATTAATACAGCACACAGAGAAAGTCCAGCACTCACAAGCTCTCAACTAAGATTAAAAGCAAAAATGGAAGAGTTAGTTACTGCATCTGGCCAAATGGGATAAGCCCAGGTACGACGTCAAGGTCTCTTCAAAAACCTGAGTCCCTAAACAGCCACATAATGCAAATGTATTTTATCCCAAACTGAATAGTTATCTTAAAAAACAACCGGATAATGGGATCATGCTTGGTGCTTCAGAGAATGTGATCTAGCATGGCCGCCGTCCGGTCACACGCACCCACCCCCCTTTTCTTCTTTTTTAATACACAGTGTTATATTGGTACACTTTTTATATATTATATTATATATGTTGACTCAAAAGTCACTCACTATCTTTCACTACTCTCCTTAGTTAAATAGATACATTTCTACTAGTGAAAATGTTGAGCCCTGTGTATATATAAGTAAGATATCTAAGTAATCCTAGGATTACCTGGGTAAAACGGACATTACTCAAGCGCCTGTAGGTAAACTCAATGTACTGTAATTCCCCCATCTACACATTTTTTTTTGCCTCCGCCTGGGGGGTTGAAGGGGGGCGCCCCGCCGATCCTCTGGCATCCACCCCAAGTGAACCTTGGGAATGAGGTTTACAATATATATATACACACTCCCACAAATGTCAGTAATACAAAAACTACACTAGGACTTCCTTAACACATCCTAAACACAAACTTTAAACACAACATGCTAAAAAGAGGGGGTGCATAGTTTAATTTTCAAATTTACACCAGCTGATTTTTTTTTTTGTCATTTACAGGGAATTGGAAGTTATGCATTTTCCATTTTTTGTTGTTGTTAATTAAATGCCATTATAAATGTATAATAAACATGTTTTCTCTCAAGCTCAGCCTTCCATTCAATGGAAGATCTAGTGCTTTATAAAGCCATTTCTAAATCTGAAGAAGACACCTGTGAGGTCTTGAAAGCATATGGGGAAAAAAATCTTAATTTTTTTGGTTCATTTAAATCTTATCACAATTTACTAAATGAACATAAAGCCATTACTGAAACACTACTACACTGCAATAACATGCATGGGAACATTACCATCCAATCAACTGCAAGGTCTGGAAGTGATTCATTACAGTTAATGCATCCTTTGGCATCTCTTCATGTTTAAGGCTTATATATGAGTGATACCGATTTTAAAATAACTGCATTAATCACTCCTCTAGTATTTTTATGACTATATACGAGAAATGCAAATCTATAAAATAAACTTGATTACGAACTTTAATTCTTTAATTAACTACAATACAATTTTCTAAAAAAAAACAACAACCACTATTACAGAACTTAGCGTGTACACGTGATTGCAGTAGGAGTTGTTTAGCAACCTCAATAATTATGTAGTGTAGGGCCTGACAAAAAGTGGGAGGCAAGGAGCCATGGGATCTTACATGTTACATTTTGTTAGGTGACAAAGTATCATTTTTGTATTATTTCATTTGCGTTTGTATAAAAGGGCTCCTGAAAATGTACTCCCTGCTCAGTGTTATTTTTCGCTCCCATGTGTGATATCAATTTTCAACTTCTGTTCTATCATATGCAGGAACTCCTAGATCACCACCCTCAGCTTTAGCGTGTTTTGAAACATATTTTAGAGTTGAGCTATTGTTCCATGAGTTTAGATTTTATTGCAATTTACAAAGTAATGGTTCCTCTGATAAATGAAGGCAAACTTTGTTTATTATAGGAACAAAAAAAACTACTGATTTTAAGGCAAAATGTGATCCTCTGTGGTTAAACACAAACACAGAATTAGAATGTGGTGATGTTATAGTCACTTACATATGCTGCTTGTTGTGTTTATGAGGTTTGGTTTCTGCTATGGTTTGTACAGTTTGGTGGTTATCATGAACTGCATTTTCACCCAAAAGTTTAGTTCTATTTATCATATAGCTGTGGTCACTTCTCTGGTATAATCAGTGTTAACAATGAAACTGTAAATAAAAAAATGGGAATATTTTAGCCTGCAAGCACAAGTAAATTTGTGCATCTTAAAAATGGTTTTAAAGGGACAGTTTACTCAAAAAATGTCTCCCCTTTAATTTGTTCCCAATGATCCACTTTACCTGCTGGAGTGTATTAAATTGTTTACAAGTAGCTCCTTTACCCTTATATTGGCATTTGAAATTGTTAATTTAGCATGTGGTATCCCCACCTATTCTGAAAGTTTGTGGCCGCAGGTCCCAGCTATAGATAAGCTTTGTAAACACAGCCAGCAGAAGAAATTACACTCCCAGTGTGATAAAGCAGAGATAAGGTAATAAAATGTTGATTTTCCATTGTTCTCTCAAAGTATTAGTGATTATTTTAAGGACAGATATACGATAAAGAAGCAGGTATATGTGCACAATGTGATACAGTAATGAGATCAGATTATACCTACAAGCTCAACCTATTTTATTAGGCTGTGGCTTCAAAACACAAAATCAGAGCTTTAATATACAGAAATAAACCTTAAAAAGCTAATTTTCATACATTTTTTACTCTGCAGTTGGTAAAAAAAGCAATTGTAAACACATTAAGGGAAAAACTATTTTACAGTATACTGTCCCTTTAAAGAAGAGTGTAAGGTAGCTGTAATATTTATTCAATAATCAGGTAAAATGTATAATTGGATCACAACTGCAGAGTTAACCAGAGAGAGAAAAGTAAGAGAAAATATATTTGAATATCTCCTGATTAGTTGGTTACAGGAGAGGAGAAGTAGACTGTTGGTTAATTTGATAACTTTAGTAGACAGCATGTACAAATTACGTAGTTGCTATTAATCATCTGATTTTGTCTCTGATGTTATGGAGAATTGGGTGATAATTATACCAAATGTATTTGTGCTGTTATGTTACTGTGAGAGCCGCTCCTTTGAACTGCAGAGCTTGTCTGTGTTGGAGAGCGCAGCGGAGCGCTTGTGACGTCACCCTGGGGGGGGGGGTGGAGCTGAACCAATGGCAATCGTGGAAACGCTGACAGGCTGTATGAGGGGAGAGCGGACAATGCTCTCTAGAACGCTGAAGCAACAAACGGTTCAATTAGCGTCTTAAGCGGTTAGTGATAAAGTCTGTTATAGAAAAAGTTAAGCTGTATATCTTCTGCGTGTCACAGTTGTTTTAGTATCTTGTCCAGATATAGCTGCAGTTCAGGATCAGAGGAAGTGGATGCAATTGAAATGTTTGTCTGCTTGGAAATACATTGTGGTAGCAAAAACAGCACAAATAATGTCCTTTGTAATATCCAACAATAGCAAGGTTAGATTTGAAGTTGGTAACATCTAGGAAGCTGTAAAACGACCTTGAAGTTGTGCAGGCTTGGAACAGAGAACCTATAGCTACACAAACTTAGAACTATTGGCAATTAGCCAGAGGAATCATGGGAATTTAAAGACTTCCCTTAAAAAGACAGGAACCCACAGATAAGACACATGACAAAGAGTGTGATGTTCCAGTTTAAAAGGAAACAAATAAACATAGATTTTGACAGCAGTATTTTTATGAAAAATACTCACAGCCTCAGCTTTACTGAGCCCTTTAATATACTTGAAAGTTGCTATTATATCACCCATTTTCCTTCTTTCCTCTAAGATATTGTTAGTTCTTTTATTAATAGAATATCAACATAAATATTATCTCGGTGGTGTACTCCAGTTATGTTAGGTTACACTATTATTTATTATATTTCAGCAGTAACCTCCAAACGATGTGGGTATATTTACACAACAATAATTCCAACTAAAATGTAACATTTAATCCTTAATTCTGATCAGTTACCTTTATATACACATTGAATATATTTATGTAAAAACTAACTAGATTATGAATCAATTATACACGTTCATGCTGTTACAATTTTCTATACAAAGCAGACCATAAAATATATCTCTAAAAATTAACCTAAATCCAATTGAATCGCCTATTAAAATATCACAAATGAGAATACCAGAACAATCTATAATTAGCCAGCAACTCTAATTTACTGCCACTATGTGGGTCACTAATTTACAATGCTTAATTAATAACAACCAAAGAAATTGTATATTATTAACACAATAGCCAATTTATATGCAATTTCTCACAATAAATAAGACTAACTTATAAATATAGTGTACAAAGTCTTTTCCAGCAATAAAATTATTTAGCACCAATATAATTATTTCTGAACTACACAGGACTATGGAACCCCTACCTGTACTTATAATTCACACTTACAAATTACAGCCACAATTTAGTTATATTCTTGTTGGTCATACGTGAAGGGATATTCCACTATTTGCAAGGGTACAGGCCTCAAAGTTATCTTTCTTATCCAAAGAAAGGGTCCCAACAAAACAGAAGTCAGAGAAACTAGCGCAACGTGTGTATCTCTGTTTAAGTCCAGTGAGTGTGTGCCAGCCAAGTGAGTCTGCAGCCAAAAAGTCTCCAAGAGGTTTTTTCTCTATGAATTTCTCTGAGTCTGGAGCAGTCTCTCTCACAGCTAGTGTAGCGGCTTTTATCAGTGATAAGCTACTCCACTTCTAATCATTCCAACAAGAATTTGGTTACACCCTTTGAGCCGGAGCTCACCTCTCATAGGTTTCTGGGAAATGCCTCTTTCTTAACAGCCAACCCTTTTGGCTGTACTGGTTTTAGGCCTTCGGGGACAACAGACAGGAATTTAGTTTCATTAGCAAATACTACTACAGAAAAATGTATATTTTTAAAGTGTTCATTTAATACACTTAGGCCTAGATTTGGAGTTCGGCGGTAGCCGTGAAAACCAGCGTTAGAGGCTCCTAACGCTGGTTTTGGCCGCCCGCTGGTATTTGGAGTCAGTGATTAAAGGGTCTAACGCTCACTTTACAGCCGCGACTTTTCCATACCGCAGATCCCCCTACGCCATTTGCGTATCCTATCTTTTCAATGGGATCTTCCTAACGCCGGTATTTAGAGTCGTTTCTGAAGTGAGCGTTAGAGCTCTAACGACAAAACTCCAGCCGCCTGAAAATAGCAGGAGTTAAGAACTTTCTGGGCTAACGCCGGTTCATAAAGCTCTTAACTACTGTACCCTAAAGTACACTAACACCCATAAACTACCTATGTACCCCTAAACCGAGCTCCCCCCACATCGCCGCCACTCGATTAAAATATTTTAACCCCTAATCTGCCGACCGCCACCTACGTTATACTTATGTACCCCTAATCTGCTGCCCCTAACCCCGCCGACCCCTGTATTACATTTATTAACCCCTAACCTGCCCCCCACAATGTCGCCGCCAGCTACTTAAAATAATTAACCCCTAATCTTCCGACCGCAAAGCGCCGCCACCTACGTTATCCCTATGTACCCCTAATCTGCTGCCCCTAACACCGCCGACCCCTATATTATATTTATTAACCCCTAATCTGCCCCCCTCAACGTCGCCGACACCTGCCTACACTTATTAACCCCTAATCTGCCGAGCGGACCGCACCGCTACTATAATAAAGTTATTAACCCCTAACCCGCCTCACTAACCCTATAATAAATAGTATTAACCCCTAATCTGCCCTCCCTAACATCGCTGACACCTAACTTCAATTATTAACCCCTAATCTGACGACCGGAGCTCATCGCTACTATAATAAATGGATTAACCCCTAAAGCTAAGTCTAACCCTAACACTAACACCCCCCTAACTTAAATATAATTTACATCTAACGAAATAAATTAACTCTTATTAAATAAATGATTCCTATTTAAAGCTAAATACTTACCTGTAAAATAAATCCTAATATAGCTACAATATAAATTATAATTATATTATAGCTATTTTAGGATTAATATTTATTTTACAGGCAACTTTGTAATTATTTTAACCAGGTACAATAGCTATTAAATAGTTAAGAACTATTTAATAGTTACCTAGTTAAAATAATAACAAATTTACCTGTAAAATAAATCCTAACCTAAGATATAATTAAACCTAACACTACCCTATCAATAAATTAATTAAATAAACTACCTACAATTACCTACAATTAACCTAACACTACACTATCAATAAATTAATTAAACACAATTCCTACAAATAAATACAATAAAATAAACTAGCTAAAGTACAAAAAATAAAAAAGAACTAAGTTACAAAAAATAAAAAAATATTTACAAACATAAGAAAAATATTACAGCAATTTTAAACTAATTACACCTACTCTAAGCCCCCTAATAAAATAACAAAGCCCCCCAAAATAAAAAATTCCCTACCCTATTCTAAATTAAAAAAGTTACAAGCTCTTTTACCTTACCAGCCCTGAACAGGGCCCTTTGCGGGGCATGCCCCAAGAATTTCAGCTCTTTTGCCTGTAAAAAAAACATACAATACCCCCCCCCAACATTACAACCCACCACCCACATACCCCTAATCTAACCCAAACCCCCCTTAAATAAACCTAACACTAAGCCCCTGAAGATCTTCCTACCTTGTCTTCACCATCCAGGTTCACCGATCCGTCCTGAAGAGCTCCTCCGATGTCCTGATCCAAGCCCAAGCGGGGGGCTGAAGAGGTCCATGATCCGGTCAAAGTCTTCATCCAAGCGGGGCAGAAGAGGATCTTCCATCCGATTGAAGTCATCATCCAGGCGGCATCTTCTATGGTCTTCCATCCGGAGCGAAGCGGCAGGATCCTGAAGACATCCAGCGCGGAACATCCATCCGGCCCGACGACTGAACGACGAATGACTGTTCCTTTAAGGGACGTCATCCAAGATGGCGTCCCTCGAATTCCGATTGGCTGATAGGATTCTATCAGCCAATCGGAATTAAGGTAGGAATTTTCTGATTGGCTGATGGAATCAGCCAATCAGAATCAAGTTCAATCCGATTGGCTGATCCAATCAGCCAATCAGATTGAGCTCGCATTCTATTGGCTGATCGGAACAGCCAATAGAATGCGAGCTCAATCTGATTGGCTGATTGGATCAGCCAATCGGATTGAACTTGATTCTGATTGGCTGATTCCATCAGCCAATCAGAAAATTCCTACCTTAATTCCGATTGGCTGATAGAATCCTATCAGCCAATCGGAATTCGAGGGATGCCATCTTGGATGACGTCCCTTAAAGGAACAGTCATTCGTCGTTCAGTCGTCGGGCCGGATGGATGTTCCGCGCTGGAGGTCTTCAGGATCCTGCCGCTTCGCTCCGGATGGAAGACCATAGAAGATGCCGCCTGGATGATGACTTCAATCGGATGGAAGATCCTCTTCTGCCCCGCTTGGATGAAGACTTTGACCGGATCATGGACCTCTTCAGCCCCCCGCTTGGGCTTGGATCAGGACATCGGAGGAGCTCTTCAGGACGGATCGGTGAACCTGGATGGTGAA
Source organism: Bombina bombina (assembly GCF_027579735.1). Taxonomy (NCBI): domain Eukaryota; kingdom Metazoa; phylum Chordata; class Amphibia; order Anura; family Bombinatoridae; genus Bombina; species Bombina bombina. The sequence goes on from NC_069499.1 coordinate 481,362,270, forward strand.
GACAAGGTAGGAAGATCTTCAGGGGCTTAGTGTTAGGTTTATTTAAGGGGGGTTTGGGTTAGATTAGGGGTATGTGGGTGGTGGGTTGTAATGTTGGGGGGGGGGTATTGTATGTTTTTTTTACAGGCAAAAGAGCTGAAATTCTTGGGGCATGCCCCGCAAAGGGCCCTGTTCAGGGCTGGTAAGGTAAAAGAGCTTGTAACTTTTTTAATTTAGAATAGGGTAGGGAATTTTTTATTTTGGGGGGCTTTGTTATTTTATTAGGGGGCTTAGAGTAGGTGTAATTAGTTTAAAATTGTTGTAATATTTTTCTTATGTTTGTAAATATTTTTTTATTTTTTGTAACTTAGTTCTTTTTTATTTTTTGTACTTTAGCTAGTTTATTTTATTGTATTTATTTGTAGGAATTGTGTTTAATTAATTTATTGATAGTGTAGTGTTAGGTTAATTGTAGGTAATTGTAGGTAGTTTATTTAATTAATTTATTGATAGTGTAGTGTTAGGTTTAATTATATCTTAGGTTAGGATTTATTTTACAGGTAAATTTGTTATTATTTTAACTAGGTAACTATTAAATAGTTCTTAACTATTTAATAGCTATTGTACCTGGTTAAAATAAATACAAAGTTACCTGTAAAATAAATATTAATCCTAAAATAGCTATAATATAATTATAATTTATATTGTAGCTATATTAGGATTTATTTTACAGGTAAGTATTTAGCTTTAAATAGGAATCATTTATTTAATAAGAGTTAATTTATTTCGTTAGATGTAAATTATATTTAAGTTAGGGGGGTGTTAGTGTTAGGGTTAGACTTAGCTTTAGGGGTTAATACATTTATTAGAATAGCGGTGAGCTCCGGTCGGCAGATTAGGGGTTAATAATTGAAGTTAGGTGTCGGCGATGTTAGGGAGGGCAGATTAGGGGTTAATACTATTTATTATAGTGTTAGTGAGGCGGGTTAGGGGTTAATAACTTTATTATAGTAGCGCTCAGGTCCGCTCGGCAGATTGGGGGTTAATAAGTGTAGGCAGGTGGAGGCGACGTTGTGGGGGGCAGATTAGGGGTTAATAAATATAATATAGGGGTCGGCGATGTTAGGGCAGCAGATTAGGGGTACATAGGGATAACGTAGGTTGCGGCGGTTTACGGAGCGGCAGATTAGGGGTTAAAAAAAATATGCAGGGGTCAGAGATAGCGGGGGCGGCTGATTAGGGGTTAATAAGTGTAAGGTTAGGGTTGTTTAGACTCGGGGTTCATGTTAGAGTGTTAGGTGCAGACGTAGGAAGTGTTTCCCCATAGGAAACAATGGGGCTGCGTTAGGAGCTGAACGCTGCTTTTTTGCAGGTGTTAGGTTTTTTTTCAGCTCAAACAGCCCCATTGTTTCCTATGGGAGAATCGTGCACGAGCACGTTTTTGAGGCTGGCCGCGTCCGTAAGCAACTCTGGTATCGAGAGTTGCATTTGCGGGAAAAATGCTCTACGCTCCTTTTTTGGAGCCTAACGCAGCATTTGTTTGAACTCTCGATACCAGAGTTAAATTTATGGTGCGGCCAGAAAAAAACCCGCGGAGCGTTAACAGCCCTTCTACCGCAAAACTCCAAATCTAGGCCTTATATTTTATAGCTCAATAAATTATTTGGTTAATATGATATGGTATTATTTAATTCGATTGAGCCTGAGTATTTTAAAGCCAAACATGGCATCATATCAATTATATAGTCCATATATATGCATATATATATATATAACATACACATCCTTGTGCGTGTCTCACTATCATTTTCTACTCATAATATTCCAAAAGATGTACTTAAAAAGTCATATTTTTATGAGTGGACTAGTAGTATAAACCAATAATTTCAGTATGACATCAGTCAATCTTTCAGGAACCCTAACACTATTTCATTTCATATTTTACTGTTATATTGCTATAATTTTTAGTATACATCTAAATATCATACATACCTGCAATAGGGTTCTGTAGCAATTTAATCATGACAGATATATATATAGGAGCATTATTATTATTGACTATGTATATTTCATTTTATTATGGCACATGTTTCAACAATGTTTAAAATATGGACCCCTATCTATGACATATTAATAGGATAACTTATTGCATCTGTATTCATTCATATTTGGAATCTCACTGGTTCATCAGATGTCTGGAAGAAACATAGAAGATGGTATTCATTCTGAAGTAAGTTGGTTAAACATTTTAAATAGACATTTATATATTCACTTTAGATATATTATATAAATCTTAGACACATCTCCCAGATTCATAAATATATATTATTTATACAGTCTGAGTATTATAACTTGATCTGAAAATTATACAATTCATTTCAAATGAACTTTTCATATGAACTTTTAACTTCCCATATACTATTTACTGCCATCAGGTCTGGGGTTTGTGTATTGAGAAGGCTCAATGAATAATTAGCATTTAAAGGGACATTATACACTCATTTTTTCTTTGCATAAATGTTTTGTAGATCTATTTATATAGCCCATAAAGTTGTTATTTTTTTAAATGTATAGTTTTGCTTATTTTTAAATAACATTGCTCTGATTTTCAGACTCCTAACCAAGCCCCAAAGTTTTATGAGAATACCGTCAGCTACCTACTCCAGCTTGCTCCTGTTTGTGTAAAGGGTCTTTTCATATGCAAAAGAAGGGGGAGGGGGGATGGTCTTATTTCCCACTTGCAGTGGGCTTTCCAGCTACCTTTTCAACAGAGCTAAACTAAGATTTGGATTTTTATATCAGTATCTGTGCATCTTATTCTTTATAGTAATGTCTATTACATGCAGTTATATGAAAATGAGTGTATACTGTCCCTTTAACTGTAATGTTTACCTTTCCTGTAAGGCTGGTGCTTCAAAGAACTTATTACTCGTAGACTGATTCTCTCATTGCAGGGGTTATCCTGAATTAGGTAAGTATCAGGGCAATTATTTTAATTGAGTTATTTAGAAATACATCAAAGTGCTGTCTGTATATTACGTGTAGAGAGGGGTCTGGGCTGAAAGGTCTGATTTCAGGTCTTTAATGACACTTACAGTAGAGAAATTATATTTAAAATAGTTTCATATATAGATGAATCAATCAGCATGATATCTATGCACATAGCTTTCAATGATATTTCACCTTTTACCAGACACTATACATATGTAGGTCATTGAGCCTATCATGGTAAGTTTTATTTTTTAGACCCTGTACCATTTTTGTAGCCCTCCTTTGCACAGATTCAAGTTTGTTTATATCCTTCTGAAGATATGGCCTCCAGAACTGCACGCAATACTCAAGATGAGGCCTAACTAATGATCTATAAAGTGGCATAAGAGATCATTAGTTATATATGACTGTCTAGCACAAACTCTAGTATGCTTGTAGGCAAACATTCGTTGACCATTGCTAGATTATGCTGGCATATACACAACAAGGGGGCTAATTCAATTAGGTTTCTTTCTGTGCACTACTCTCACAGGTTAAAGCAAAAGGGTTTGACAATTTTTTGCACTTTAATTTCATACAGATCAGCATTCATATAAAGGGCTATCAATTTGAGGAAGGATCTTCTCACTTCCATGGAAGTAGTGTCTATGTTACAACATATTGTAACCAATTTCACTAAATGTCATGAGAAAAATAAATCAGTGTAGTGCATGTACCTCACTGACTGGCACTTACCTTTCTTACACCCAGGACTGCAAGGATGAGTGGGATTAACTGTTTTTCCAAATATTACCCCTACTTAGTATACAAATCAGACTTTTATAGGACCATTAAATGTAGTAGAACTGCATAACTAACAAATGCATGCTATGCAGTAACATGTAAGTTTTAAATGAGTAGATTTGTTTTCTACAAATTTCAAAATGTATGTGGCAGCCATCAGCCAATCACAGACTCATACATTTATGCACTGTGAACTCTTGCACAGGCTTAAAGTGTGCATATACAAAGATTTTGCACAATTTGACTTTATTCTTGTTTAATTTTTAAATTTAGTGCCCCTTTAAATCCGTCATCAAAACACTGCTCAGGGACTTTCTAGTTCTGCATCTCACCCTAAAAAACTATTTACATATAAACTCCTCCTCAGCAAGCTGCAGAGATAAGTGATTAGAATTAAATCCTTGTGGGCCAGGCCTAGCTTCTGCATGTTACAGCTTCCACTTACTTAGAATCTACCACTAGTGGCAGGCATGAGACCAGACCACACACAGTTAATTGTACACTTACCGCATGGTCCACGTGTGTTTGTATTGTTTTATTTTCAGATTTCCTTTACTCAATATATTACTTCCTATTCAGACCCCTTAACAAAGGTATTACAGTCCATAAAAAAACTCCATTCACATTTTTATTATTTATGTAATTTTTATTTTTCATGTTATACTTTTTTTTCTTTTTTATGTTGAGCCCCTATTTCAGTCCATTAGAATTTGCAGTGCAAAGCATCATATTTAGAATTAGTGGATTTTGGCTTCCTTTTCTGTGCCATTCTAATTCATGTAAAGTGAAGAAGATTGCTAGTGCTACGCAAATCACATACGTAGTATAACTAAAACATCAGTTTTTTCTTACTGGCAGACTGGGGGCCTGATATTTGAAACCTCGCAGGCATGGAGAGAAAACCGGCAAAAACGTTGGGATTTTTTTAGACCTTGTATTGTAATGTAGCCTAGGACAGGACAGCGGTCGCCAACCAGTGGTCCATGGACCACTGGTTGTCCATGAGAAGATGTTGGTGGTCCTTGACACCATCAAGCAGGAATTAATCTCGTCTGATGTTGTCACCTCCGTCGCGCTGCAACTTCCTACATTGCCTGGCTAGAAATCAGTGAAAACCGACAGAAGAGTTAAATTACAATCTCCCTACGCACTTTGCGTAGTACTGCTCAACTTGCTTAGCTAGATTGTATTTTTAACTCCTCCCGCCCGGCGTGCTGCTCAGAGAAAGATGCTTCCATTCTAAAGCCAGCAGAGGTTGGCTTGAAATAGTGGAATTAAAGTATATAAAAAAGAAGGTCTCTCTTATATTTCATTTATTTTCTTTCCTTTACCTGTCTCTTTATAGTAGTTTTCCTAATTCCTTCAGATGAACTTACATCAGTGTTTGTCTTCCTCCCCTCCATCTTCTTTTTTTTAAAATTAAATATTTTTCATTCTAATAATTTTCCTGCGCACAAAGCCATTCCACCTGAATTCCAGTAATTGCCATCCAGTAGATCAGCCATATCCCACCAGTTTTATAGTAATTGCCAGTACCATCCGTCGTGGTTAGCTCACATCTATATTGAGAGCTTTCTGATATAAACTTAATTTATGACTCCATTGTCTGTCCATGATCATAAGTAGTTTTGAATAATTCCTAACTGGGGAGGTATCTTGAAAGTCTTGTGGTCCTTTTTAAACATAATTATTTTTTCCCCCAATTTCTGTCTCTCTGTTTCCAGCTCAAAAGTCGGCACTCACTCTTCATCTGTCATTTGGAAGTATTCTCTCAGTTCTGTCATTCAGTTAGTTAATTCCAAAAAAATATTCTTAATTTTTTTTTAAATATATACATAATGTAAACTTAGCTATGGTTAGACTAGTTATGTACAGTATGTGTGTGTGTGTGTGTGTGTGTGTGTGTGTGTGTATTTATATATACACACACACATTATACAGGTTTGTACCTTTTTAAAAAAATGAATGTTAGTGGTCCACAGGTTTTCAAAATTGTGAGTTTAGTGGTCCCTGAGGTCAGAAAGGTTGGCGACCCCTGGCCTAGGAGTCTCTGTTTCACATAAAGAACACTATGGGCCCGATTCATAAGACCGCTGCTCCTTAACTTGTCCACCTGCTCTGAGGCTGTGGACATCAATCCGCCCGATCACATACGATTGATTGACACCCCCTGCAAGCGGCCAATTGGCCTTGAATCTGCAGGGGGCAGCATTGCACAAGCAGTTCACCAGAACTGCTTGTGCAATGATAAATGCTGACAGCGTATGCTGTCTGCATTTATCGATGTGCTGCGGACATGATCACTACAGAGGATCATGTCCATCCACACCATGATAAATCTACCCCTATATGGCAACATAAACATGTCTCAAGTCACTGTACTGATGGGACTTCTTAGAATATATCACCTTGCAAGGTTTTTAATATTAGGCCCTTCTTGAAGTGCTCAAGACAGCTGAATGAGAAAAATGCAAATATTATAAAAAGTGTTTTCTGATTGAGTGGAATGGCCTTTAATTTCAATGCCCCATGAAAACAAAACTGTTGCTTGGTTTCCCACAATACAGCTCTGTGTTCTCAACTTTACCATGTGGGTGGAATTATAAAGTAGCTGGGTGGGGGCAGTGTAATACTTTCTAGTATTATAAAATGTTCTGATATTCAAAGCACAAATGAATTCCATAATTTAACATAAATGTAATGATAATTAGAGGAATATACCTTGAAAAAAATAATATTGGCTAATTTGTTTTTATTTTTGGTATAATTTTAACCATGTGGTTAGTAAAATCAGGCGGATGATACATCCATTAAAAAAGGTCCTGGGAAAAAAGCACTATAGCTATATAGACCTTACTCCATGCCAAATTTCAGACACACCCATTGAGTCATTTTTGTAGGGAATTACAAATATTCTGATAACAACAAATGGGCTCAGTAAACAGTGAAATGATGCTAATAGCCTAATTGTTATTCGGATACTATTCTAGTAAGTTGTTTAGACACAAATGTATCTTTAGCCAGGTCAGAGAAACTTTAGAGTTTCCAAGATCACCCAAGGCAATAAAATAGTGAATATTTTTAAGTTTATTAATCCATCCCTCCATATAATTTGTGGGTTTATTATAAATTCCACTTTTTCTTATGTGCAGCCAGATATAATTTGTGGTTTCTTTTAAGTGTATTGCAGTGGGGTTTAATATTAGATTTAAACATGTGGCTTGAATTTATGATACATTTAGCTGTTAAAGCATTGCTTCTCTTAGCACTTTCAAAGCTTTAAGAATAACAGCTCTCATTTCTGTGAAGATGGCTCATTAGTGTGAGTGGTTTCAGACCCAGATGTTCTTGATATGTTATCTTTTATTTATAAAACACGACAACACAATCTAGAAGACTACAGAATTTAAATGGGCAAGAAAATAAACTTACAGACACAATGTACACTAAAAATAAAATGCTCTAAAAATAAAAAATAAATAAAAATAAAATGCTCTATTTTGTTGACTGTATGTCTTTCTTGGAAAGGGATTAAACAAAAAGGGCCCCATGTATCATACAGTGTGGGACAATGTTTCCAGGTAGGGAACCTGTCCACTTACATTTGGAGGGAGTGAAGCAACATGCTCTTGAGAAATGTAATATTGAACAAGAAAATACTTGTGCAGCACTGACCCAGCTCTCAGGCAACCAACTGGTGCATGTTTATTGTAGGCACTGCACAAGTTGAAGTTGCACACCCTAGCAGAGTGCCTTGTTCTCCTGATAAGTACATGAACAATAAGCCAAGCAGGAGTAGTATATCTGCATATCCTCTTTTCATCCTCTATGTAGTAATTAGAAATGTTAATAACACCACCATATGTGCAGCTTTATGTGTTTAACCCCTAAGCAGGAGTAAAAATGAAGTTTATTTAAAAATAAAATTATTTAACAAAATATAGCAGCTTTTACTCTGTAGTGTCCCTTTCGAGTTAATTACAGTTTTTTGTTTCTGTGTTTAACATTATTTTCATATAAAATATAATTTAATATGTTTAATTGCAGCTTGTTCATAGTCATAATAGAAAATGTTTAAATGTATTGTAAATGTAAAGAAAGCCAGAAATAAACATACACTATATATAATGTGTCAAACAGATTGCAAGGGACATTAAACACTGTGAGCTTGATAGATAGGCCCCTATGAATGTTTCATTATATTCAGCATTTTTAGTGATTAATTTCCCTTTATGAAGTCTTGCTTTGCATTGACCTAAAAGTATATATATATAATTCTTTTTTATTTTCATGCATAATGATGAACAGTTGAAAGAACTGCTTTCTAAAGGAACAGATTAGCAATTATAACAGGTTGCAAACACAATGGGCTGAGGTGTTTGTTTTGCTTCTGGTAAAATTGACCCCTTAAAAAAAGCAAGATTATGAGTGGAGCGCTATTGTTTGCGCCCAAGCGATATCGGGTATTCGTGTTCGTTTGTGTGCAAGTTTAAAGGGACACTGAACCCAAATTGTTTCTTTTGTGAGTCAGAGAGAGCATGCAATTTTAAGCAACTTTCTAATTTACTCCTATTAGCAAATTTTCGTCATTCTCTTGGTATCTTTATTTGAAATGCAAGAATGTAAGTTTAGATGCCGGCCCATTTTTGGTGAACAACCTGGGTTGTTCTTGCTGATTGGTGGATAAATTCACCCACCAATAAACAAGTGCTGTCCAGAGTCTGAACCAAAAAATAGCTTTGATGCCTTCTTTTTCAAATAAAGATAGCAAGAGAACGAAGAAAAATAATAATAATAAGGAGTAAATTAGAAAGTTGCTTAAAATTGCATGCTCTATCTGAATCACAAAAGAAAAAATGTGGGTTCCATGTGCCTTTAATTTCGCTCGTATTACAAGGTGAAGTAAATGTGATTGCGTGAGTGTAATCGCTATTTACGCTAGAATGATTACCGTGACCTCAGAGGTCTGGTTAACTGTTTCACAAAACACGTCGAAAATACATTACAAAGTACAGTTACACTCATAATAACCCCATATAATAAAACAATTTTTTTTAAATTGCACACAAAAGTTATAAGTACTCAAAGATATCAGGTTTTAGGTGTTAGAAAAAAAAGGCAGACAAAGGGGCTTTAACATAGATATACATACATATACATGTCTGTATATATATATATATATATATATATATATGTGTGTATATATGTATTTACCAACATATATACACATATAAACACATCAATACATACAGTATGTATACATATATAGACATATATACATAAGTGCATTGGAGCCCTTTGCAGTTAAGTAGATGAAAACATGTAAAACCATATTTCTGCACTATTCATCCTATAATATAAAAGGCCAAGTGTGTTTGACCAAAGCTGTCATGCGCAGTAGGGACTGCACGTGGACAAACACACCTGTCCTTCAACAAACTGACCTGGGCTTGCCCTGAAGGGGTGGAGCCACGTCATGAAGGGGGCGGAGCTGGATGTGAAGGGGCAGAGTCTGGACATGATGGGGGCGGGCGGGAGCTGCCGTGGCTGTCTGAGTGTCTGAGAGAGCAGCACAAGAGGGGAGATATAGAGCAAAAGATGGGGAGAGAGCACAAAAGAGAGGGGGGAGAGAGAGAGCAAGAGAGGGGGAGAGAAAGAGAGCAAAAGAGAGGGGGAGAGAGAGCAAAAGAGAGGGGGAGAGAGAGCAAAAGATAGGGGGGAGAAAGAGAGCAAACAAGAGGGTGGAGATAGAGAGCAAAAGAGAGGGGGAGAGAGAAATCAAAAGAGAGGGGGAGAGAGAGAGTGCAAAAGAGAGGGGAGAGAGAGAACGCAAAAAGAGAGGGGGAAGAGAGAGAGGGGAGAGAGAGAGCAAAAGAGAGGGGGAAGAGAGAGAGCAAAATAGAGGGGGGGGGGGGAGAGCAAGGGGTGGGACCGCTGTACTCCAAAAAATGGCCCTTGTACACAGGCTTTAGGACTAGTATTTAATAAATACTCTGTATTTACTGTAAATTGTTCACATTCCAATGCTCTGCCCATAGCGGAATATGTTCTAAGTATTATATAATCATCTATATACACTCACCGGACACTTTATTAGGTGCATCTGTTCATTTGCTTGGTAACACAAATTGTTAATCAGCCAATCACATGGCAGCAACTGAATACATTTAGGCATCTAGACGTGGTGAAGACGACTTGCTAAAGTTCAATTTGATGCATCAGAATAGGGAAGAAAGGGGATTTAAGTGACTTTGAACGGGGCATGGTTGTTGGTGCCAGACGGCTGGTCTGAGTATTTCAAAAACTGCTGATCTACTGGGATTTTCACACACAACTATCTCTAAGGTTTACAGAGAATGGTCAGAAAATATCCAGTGAGCGGCAGTTATGTGGACGACAATGCCTTGTTGAGGTCAGAGGTCAGAGGAGAATGGGCAGACTGGTTTAAGATGATAGAAAGGCAACAGTAAATCAAATAACCACTCGTTACAACCAAGGTATGCAGAATACCACCTCTGAATGCACAACATGTCGAACCTTGAAGCAGATGGGCTACAGCAGCAGAAGCCAACATCGGTTGCTACTCCTGTCAGCTAAGAACAGGAAACTGAGGCTACAATTCCCAAAGGCTCACCAAAATTGGACAATAGAAGATTGGAAAAATCCTGGTCTGAGGAGTCTTGATTTCAGCTGCAACATTCAGATGGTAGGGTCAGAATTTGACGTAAACAACATGAAATCATGGATCCATCCTGCCTTGTATCAACAGTTCAGGCTGGTGGTGGTGTAATGGTGTGGGGGATATTTTCTTGGCACACTTTGGACCCCTTTGTACCAATTCAGCACGGCCTACTTGAGTATTGTTGCTGACCATGTCCATCCCTTTATGACTACATTGTACCCATCTTCTGATGGCTACTTTCAGCAGGAAAATGCACCATGTCACAAAGCTCAAATCATATCAAACTGCTTTCTTGAGCATGACAATGGCCTCCACAGTTACCAGATCTCAATCCAATAGGGCACCTTTGGGATGTGGTGGAACAGGATATTCGCATCATGGATGTGCAGCCGACAAATCTTCAGCAATTGCATGATGCTATCATGTCAATATGGACCAAAATGTCTGAGGAATGTTTCCAACATCTTGTTGGATCTATGCCATGAAGAATTAAGGTACTAGCAAGGTGTACCTAATAAAGTGGCTGGTGAGTGTATAAAGAGGTATATAGATCTTAATAAAGGCAAAAATGGAAGACGAAACGTGTAGAACATACACAGCTCAGCTCAAACTCAGATACATTTTAACTCCCAGGAACACTACAAAAAGATATTTGTTGCTGATATCCCTCTGAGCTAGGGCGGACGATATCTTTTAGTGGTAGGAGAAGCAAATTGCTATATAACAATCAGTTACATACTTCAGGTAATACCTTAAACAAATTCCTACTCCCAGGACCGAAACAATAAGATACTTGTGCTGGAACCCTCTATGAGAGGGCGGCCAATATCTTTAAGTTGGCGGTAGGAGAGGTGAACTAACAAACAAACAACTGCTGATTCCCAAGATCGCCTAATTAAGTAAGCTTGTACAAAAGGTGTTAGGAGTTGAAGATTCAAATACATAAAGTGTGCGCACACTCAGAAGACCTGTAAAAACTAATGGGATATTAACCAATCCTAAAATTGGATACAACATGAAACACTAACCTTTTACTGGACTTGACATCAAAGTTTCATCAAACGCTATCACACAATTCCTTTTGGCAACAGGATACTATTAAACAGCACGGATCACATCAAGATCATTTCAATAGCACCAACTCACCTAAAAGGTATTTCAAATGAAACGGATCATTTAAGGTAAAACGAATATTAATCTATACTTGATGGGAAAAAAATTTATAGATCTCAAAGAGAGAACATTTTATTAATTAATTATTTATCACATGTGATATTAAGCATCGCTTCCAATCACATATTATATACCAGTGTCATTTCTCCAACATAGGTGTGTCCGGTCCACGGCGTCATCCTTACTTGTGGGATATTCTCTTCCCCAACAGGAAATGGCAAAGAGCCCAGCAAAGCTGGTCACATGATCCCTCCTAGGCTCCGCCTACCCCAGTCATTCTCTTTGCCGTTGTACAGGCAACATCTCCACGGAGATGGCTTAGAGTTTTTTAGTGTTTAACTGTAGTTTTTATTATTCAATCAAGAGTTTGTTATTTTGAAATAGTGCTGGTATGTACTATTTACTCAGAAACAGAAAAGAGATGAAGATTTCTGTTTGTATGAGGAAAATGATTTTAGCAACCGTCACTAAAATCCATGGCTGTTCCACACAGGACTGTTGAGAGCAATTAACTTCAGTTGGGGGAACAGTGAGCAGTCTCTTGCTGCTTGAGGTATGACACATTCTAACAAGACGATGTAATGCTGGAAGCTGTCATTTTCCCTATGGGATCCGGTAAGCCATGTTTATTACGATCGTAAATAAGGGCTTCACAAGGGCTTATTAAGACTGTAGACTTTTTCTGGGCTAAATCGATTCATTATTAACACATATTTAGCCTTGAGGAATCATTTTATTTGGGTATTTTGATATAATAATATCGGCAGGCACTGTTTTAGACACCTTATTCTTTAGGGGCTTTCCCAAAGCATAGGCAGAGCCTCATTTTCGCGCCGGTGTTGCGCACTTGTTTTTGAGAGGCATGGCATGCAGTCGCATGTGAGAGGAGCTCTGATACTTAGAAAAGACTTTCTGAAGGCGTCATTTGGTATCGTATTCCCCTTTGGGCTTGGTTGGGTCTCAGCAAAGCAGATACCAGGGACTGTAAAGGGGTTAAAGTTCAAAACGGCTCCGGTTCCGTTATTTTAAGGGTTAAAGCTTCCAAATTTGGTGTGCAATACTTTTAAGGCTTTAAGACACTGTGGTGAAAATTTGGTGAATTTTGAACAATTCCTTCATGTTTTTTCGCAATTGCAGTAATAAAGTGTGTTCAGTTTAAAATTTAAAGTGACAGTAACGGTTTTATTTTAAAACGTTTTTTGTACTTTGTTATCAAGTTTATGCCTGTTTAACATGTCTGAACTACCAGATAGACTGTGTTCTGAATGTGGGGAAGCCAGAATTCCTATTCATTTAAATAAATGTGATTTATGTGACAATGACAATGATGCCCAAGATGATTCCTCAAGTGAGGGGAGTAAGCATGGTACTGCATCATTCCCTCCTTCGTCTACACGAGTCTTGCCCACTCAGGAGGCCCCTAGTACATCTAGCGCGCCAATACTCCTTACTATGCAACAATTAACGGCTGTAATGGATAATTCTGTCAAAAACATTTTAGCCAAAATGAACACTTATCAGCGTAAGCGCGACTGCTCTGTTTTAGATACTGAAGAGCATGACGACGCTGATAATAATGTTTCTGAAGGGCCCCTAACCCAGTCTGATGGGGCCAGGGAGGTTTTGTCTGAGGGAGAAATTACTGATTCAGGGAACATTTCTCAACAAGCTGAACCTGATGTGATTACATTTAAATTTAAGTTGGAACATCTCCGCATTCTGCTTAAGGAGGTATTATCCACTCTGGATGATTGTGACAAGTTGGTCATCCCAGAGAAACTATGTAAAATGGACAAGTTCCTAGAGGTGCCGGGGCTCCCAGAAGCTTTTCCTATACCCAAGCGGGTGGCGGACATTGTTAATAAAGAATGGGAAAGGCCCGGTATTCCTTTCGTCCCTCCCCCCATATTTAAAAAATTGTTTCCTATGGTCGACCCCAGAAAGGACTTATGGCAGACAGTCCCCAAGGTCGAGGGAGCGGTTTCCACTTTAAACAAACGCACCACTATACCCATAGAGGATAGTTGTGCTTTCAAAGATCCTATGGATAAAAAATTAGAAGGTTTGCTTAAAAAGATGTTTGTTCAGCAGGGTTACCTTCTACAACCAATTTCATGCGTTGTCCCTGTCGCTACAGCCGCATGTTTCTGGTTCGATGAGCTGATAAAGGCGGTCGATAGTGATTCTCCTCCTTATGAGGAGATTATGGACAGAATCAATGCTCTCAAATTGGCTAATTCTTTTACCCTAGACGCCACTTTGCAATTGGCTAGGTTAGCGGCTAAGAATTCTGGGTTTGCTATTGTGGCGCGCAGAGCGCTTTGGTTGAAATCTTGGTCGGCTGATGCGTCTTCCAAGAACAAGCTACTTAACATTCCTTTCAAGGGGAAAACGCTGTTTGGCCCTGACTTGAAAGAGATTATCTCTGATATCACTGGGGGTAAGGGCCACGCCCTTCCTCAGGATCGGCCTTTCAAGGCAAAAAATAAACCTAATTTTCGTCCCTTTCGTAGAAACGGACCAGCCCAAAGTGCTACGTCCTCTAAGCAAGAGGGTAATACTTCTCAAGCCAAGCCAGCTTGGAGACCAATGCAAGGCTGGAACAAGGGAAAGCAGGCCAAGAAACCTGCCACTGCTACCAAGACAGCATGAAATGTTGGCCCCCGATCCGGGACCGGATCTGGTGGGGGGCAGACTCTCTCTCTTCGCTCAGGCTTGGGCAAGAGATGTTCTGGATCCTTGGGCGCTAGAAATAGTCTCCCAAGGTTATCTTCTGGAATTCAAGGGGCTTCCCCCAAGGGGGAGGTTCCACAGGTCTCAGTTGTCTTCAGACCACATAAAAAGACAGGCATTCTTACATTGTGTAGAAGACCTGTTAAAAATGGGAGTGATTCGTCCTGTTCCATTAAGAGAACAAGGGATGGGGTTCTACTCCAATCTGTTCATAGTTCCCAAAAAAGAGGGAACGTTCAGACCAATCTTAGATCTCAAGATCTTAAACAAGTTTCTCAAGGTTCCATCGTTCAAGATGGAAACCATTCGAACTATTCTTCCTTCCATCCAGGAAGGTCAATTCATGACCACGGTGGATTTAAAGGATGCGTATCTACATATTCCTATCCACAAGGAACATCATCGGTTCCTAAGGTTCGCATTCCTGGACAAGCATTACCAGTTTGTGGCGCTTCCTTTCGGATTAGCCACTGCTCCAAGGATTTTCACAAAGGTACTAGGGTCCCTTCTAGCTGTGCTAAGACCAAGGGGCATTGCTGTAGTACCTTACTTGGACGACATTCTGATTCAAGCGTCGTCCCTTCCTCAAGCAAAGGCTCACACGGACATAGTCCTGGCCTTTCTCAGATCTCACGGATGGAAAGTGAACGTGGAAAAGATTTCTCTATCTCCGTCAACAAGGGTTCCCTTCTTGGGAACAATAATAGACTCCTTAGAAATGAGGATATTTCTGACAGAGGCCAGAAAAACAAAGCTTCTAGACTCTTGTCGGATACTTCATTCCGTTCCTCTTCCTTCCATAGCTCAGTGCATGGAAGTGATCGGGTTGATGGTAGCGGCAATGGACATAGTTCCTTTTGCGCGCATTCATCTAAGACCATTACAACTGTGCATGCTCAGTCAGTGGAATGGGGATTATACAGACTTGTCTCCGAAGATACAAGTAAATCAGAGGACCAGAGACTCACTCCGTTGGTGGCTGTCCCTGGACAACCTGTCACAAGGGATGACATTCCGCAGACCAGAGTGGGTCATTGTCACGACCGACGCCAGTCTGATGGGCTGGGGCGCGGTCTGGGGATCCCTGAAAGCTCAGGGTCTTTGGTCTCGGGAAGAATCTCTTCTACCGATAAATATTCTGGAACTGAGAGCGATATTCAATGCTCTCAAGGCTTGGCCTCAGCTAGCGAGGGCCAAGTTCATACGGTTTCAATCAGACAACATGACAACTGTTGCGTACATCAACCATCAGGGGGGAACAAGGAGTTCCCTAGCGATGGAAGAAGTGACCAAAATCATTCTATGGGCGGAGTCTCACTCCTGCCACCTGTCCGCTATCCACATCCCAGGAGTGGAAAATTGGGAAGCGGATTTTCTGAGTCGTCAGACATTGCATCCGGGGGAGTGGGAACTCCATCCGGAAATCTTTGCCCAAGTCACTCAGCTGTGGGGCATTCCAGACATGGATCTGATGGCCTCTCGTCAGAACTTCAAAGTTCCTTGCTACGGGTCCAGATCCAGGGATCCCAAGGCGGCTCTAGTGGATGCACTAGTAGCACCTTGGACCTTCAAACTAGCTTATGTGTTCCCGCCGTTTCCTCTCATCCCCAGGCTGGTAGCCAGGATCAATCAGGAGAGGGCGTCGGTGATCTTGATAGCTCCTGCGTGGCCACGCAGGACTTGGTATGCAGATCTGGTGAATATGTCATCGGCTCCACCTTGGAAGCTACCTTTGAGACGAGACCTTCTTGTTCAGGGTCCGTTCGAACATCCGAACCTGGTTTCACTCCAGCTGACTGCTTGGAGATTGAACGCTTGATCTTATCGAAGCGAGGGTTCTCAGATTCTGTTATCGATACTCTTGTTCAGGCCAGAAAGCCTGTAACTAGAAAGATTTACCACAAAATTTGGAAAAAATATATCTGTTGGTGTGAATCTAAAGGATTCCCTTGGGACAAGGTTAAGATTCCTAAGATTCTATCCTTCCTTCAAGAAGGATTGGAAAAAGGATTATCTGCAAGTTCCCTGAAGGGACAGATTTCTGCCTTGTCTGTGTTACTTCACAAAAAGCTGGCAGCTGTGCCAGATGTTCAAGCCTTTGTTCAGGCTCTGGTTAGAATTAAGCCTGTTTACAAACCTTTGACTCCTCCTTGGAGTCTCAATTTAGTTCTTTCAGTTCTTCAGGGGGTTCCGTTTGAACCCTTACATTCCGTTGATATTAAGTTATTATCTTGGAAAGTTTTGTTTTTAGTTGCAATTTCTTCTGCTAGAAGAGTTTCAGAATTATCTGCTCTGCAGTGTTCTCCTCCTTATCTGGTGTTCCATGCAGATAAGGTGGTTTTACGTACTAAACCTGGGTTTCTTCCAAAAGTTGTTTCTAACAAAAACATTAACCAGGAGATTATCGTACCTTCTCTGTGTCCGAAACCAGTTTCAAAGAAGGAACGTTTGTTGCACAATTTGGATGTTGTTCGCGCTCTAAAATTCTATTTAGATGCTACAAAGGATTTTAGACAAACATCTTCCTTGTTTGTTGTTTATTCCGGTAAAAGGAGAGGTCAAAAAGCAACTTCTACCTCTCTCTCTTTTTGGATTAAAAGCATCATCAGATTGGCTTACGAGACTGCCGGACGGCAGCCTCCCGAAAGAATCACAGCTCATTCCACTAGGGCTGTGGCTTCCACATGGGCCTTCAAGAACGAGGCTTCTGTTGATCAGATATGTAGGGCAGCGACTTGGTCTTCACTGCACACTTTTACCAAATTTTACAAGTTTGATACTTTTGCTTCTTCTGAGGCTATTTTTGGGAGAAAGGTTTTGCAAACCGTGGTGCCTTCCATTTAGGTGACCTGATTTGCTCCCTCCCTTCATCCGTGTCCTAAAGCTTTGGTATTGGTTCCCACAAGTAAGGATGACGCCGTGGACCGGACACACCTATGTTGGAGAAAACAGAATTTATGTTTACCTGATAAATTACTTTCTCCAACGGTGTGTCCGGTCCACGGCCCGCCCTGGTTTTTTTAATCAGGTCTGATCATTTATTTTCTTTAACTACAGTCACCACGGTACCATATGGTTTCTCCTATGCAAATATTCCTCCTTAACGTCGGTCGAATGACTGGGGTAGGCGGAGCCTAGGAGGGATCATGTGACCAGCTTTGCTGGGCTCTTTGCCATTTCCTGTTGGGGAAGAGAATATCCCACAAGTAAGGATGACGCCGTGGACCGGACACACCGTTGGAGAAAGTAATTTATCAGGTAAACATAAATTCTGTTTTTTAAAGGTCACAGATATATCAGGTTTTTTATATTATTTAGGTTTATTAATTTGATCAATTTTAACAACTGTTCTGCAGGTAATAAAATGTATGTTTTTTTAAATCTAGCCCCAATGTATCCATCTTTTTAATCCAACTATTATATTATACATATTATCTTTAAAATATCACTAGAAAGTGTTTTTATTTTTTCTTATCCAGAGAGCCTTGGGCGCCCCCTTCACACCATATTTTATATATATATATATATATATATATATATATATATAGTACCAAAATACCATCAGATATATATGTATAGAAATATGTATTTATGAATAAATATAACATATTCTTCGATGTGAAGAACATTTTGAATCTGAAATAGTCATAGTTTTATGTTGGGTTTGTTGACTTCAGAATATGGATTTGGGTTAGCACGAGAAAAGGGTATTTTTAAAAAAGATAGATAATCCCTTTATTTCCCATTACATAACCAACACTATTATAATAATATTCTTTTTACATCTGTAATTACCTTGTATCCAAATTCAAATGCTTTCAAATAAGAGGCGGCCTTCAAGGGCTTTTAAATTAGCATATGGGCCTACCTAGGTTTAGCTTTGAACTAAGAATAACAAGAGAACAAAGCAAATTTGATGATAAAAGTAAATTAGAAAGTTGTTTAAAATTCCATGCCCTATCTGAATCATGAAAGTTTAATTTGGACTTTACTATCCCTTTAAACACTTGCATGCTCCTGAGCCTACCAAGGTTTATTCTTAAAAAATGATACATATACAACAAAGTAAATTTGATGATAATTGTGATATAATTTTTTATTGCCCCTCTAATATTCCAAACAATTCATTGTACCATTCTTTGGCTCAGCTCAGCACATACAGATGTAAGGTCACCATAGTACCTACAAATTGGAACCTGACTCCCTCTAACCCTATCTATCTGCAGCTGACTTCTGGGTAAATGTATGTCCTTCAGGACCTCTCTTGTGTGGCACCAAGCCCATTTCCTCGCACTGTCAGACTTTTCCCCTAATCTGTCCTCCTTTACACTCTCCCTAAAGTATTTTTTTTTCAAGGAAGCCTACCACACAACTCAGTAACAAATGAATGTTCCTTACCCAATAATTGCCCTCATCCAACTCTGCACTAACATCATCCTAACCCTTGCAGTCTCAACCTCCTACCCTTCTAGATTGTATGGCCCACGGGAATAGGGTCCTTACTTCCTCCTGTATTTGTTGGATAAATTGTGTCTTCTCTTACAAATATTGTATAATCGTTGCACTTTTATCATTTGTATCCATGGACATTGCTGCAGAATTTGTTGGTACTTTATAAATAAAGTATAATTATAATATACTTTTGTTACTGCTATACTGCCACAAATATGATATTCAGAACCTCCTTGATTTTAAGGGACAATTTATTCAAAATGTTTCACCCCTTTAATTTGTTCCCAATGATCCACTACTTTATCCTTATATTGGCATTTGAAATAGTTGATTTAGCCTTTGGTATACCCACCTATTATGAAAGTTTCTGGCCTTAGGTCTGACCTATAGAAAAGTTGTGTAAACACAGCCAGCAGAAAAAAAAATACACTCCCAGTGGGGTATAAAAGGGATAATGTAATAAAATGTTAATTTTCCATTGATCTCTCCAAGTATTGGTCTTTGGCATACAGAGAGATATAAGATAAAGAAGCATGTATACGTACACAATGTGATAAAGTAATGAGATCCGATTATACCTACAAGCTCAACCCATTTTATTAAGTTGTTGCTTCAAAACACAAAATCAGCTACTTCATAGGGGGAGAGAGCAGAGAGGTGGGAGCCAGCTAACTAATTAACTCCTTCACTGCCAGAATTTCAGAATTATGGTGTCCAGCTGTAATTAGCTGCCTTCTAATTCCCACCAAGCAATGGCAAAGCCATGCATGTCTGCGATTTCTTAACAATGGGGAGCCCAGGGAAGCTTTTACGGTATCTAACTAATTTCAGTGAGAAACACACAGTTTGTGAAAAAAGTTAACAATTTTTTTTTTATACGCTTGCATTTGGCGGTGAAACAGTGGCATGAAATATACCAAAATGGTCTAGCTCAATACCTTGGGTTGTCTACTAAAAATATATATATATATATAGTTTTAGGTAAATAAAAAAGAAAACAAAGCGCTATTTCTGTTTATATTGAGTGATAGCAAAAATGCTAAAAAAAAAAAATCGATATTTCGGAGACGTTTTTCTCTGGAATTCCCAGTAGTGAAAGAGTTAATTGACACTAAGTGAAAACTATGCTTTTATTATAACGAACAGCATGCAGTTTAAAAAATAAAATGTATTTCCATTATCACAATGTGCGCAATCTTTTTGTATACACACTTTCTGAGGCACCAGCGCCTACTGAGCATGTGCAAGAGTTCACAGTATCTATGTATATGCATTGGCGATTGACTGATGACTGTCCGATGATAAGGGTGCAAGGGAAATGGAAGAAACTGAAATTTGTCAGAAAAAAATCCCCTACTCAATTGAAATTCAGACTAATTGTTATTGCTTTGCTTTTTCTAATGCATTTGTTGATTAAGCTATTTAACTGTATTTAGTGATCCTTAGGAAAGATTAACCACTAAAGTGTCAGATGTCAAGCTCATAGCTCTTCCAATATTGTGCAAAAACTCTCCTATGACAAATTTAGAAGGATATAATATTAAACATCAAATATCCATAGTTACCTGGATGATAAAATGTTGGACACCCATAATGACATTTTTAATATCTAAGAATTGACCTTTATGTGTAGAAAGAGACAGATAAGATAATCAGTTCTAATGTTCCTGAAGGTTTAGCTCATTTGAATGAGCATGTTCTTGAGAACAATGGGTTGTGATTTTAATTACCAAAACCAACTATATCCAATGCAAATAAAGAAGCCTTTAGGTGCAGTTTCCTATACATGTAGCACTACTCAGCTGGTATAACAAGCCATTGGAAATGAAAAAACAAAACAGTTCAGTGTCCCTTTAAAGGGACTTTAAACACATCTTCCTCTTGCCCCACACTCTCTAGAGAGCCCAAAAAGCAAATTCTGTAACCTAAAGATACTTCAAATCAAGTATCTGGCAATTTGTAGCATTTTGAAAACACGTTTTACAGACTTGTAAATGCACTTTCTATACACATAAGCAAGAAGTGTTTATTAACTTAAGAATTTCTCTTTGTACAGAAAAGCAAATGGTGTCCACTAAAGTGATAGATAAATACCTTTAGAATGTGGTTTATCTGCAGTACCTTCCATATGGCAGCTATTGTTTTTGTGACCTCCAATTGCAAACATGTGTAAGTGAAGTACAGTAGCTAACTGCTCTGACATTGACAAATGCATCAATTCCAGAAGAACATGAGTCTTAATGCATAGACCTCAGCATGCAAGAAATTCTAATTAGAAACATACGCTACATCTGTTTTATCTCTGTTTACCTTATTTTGTTGTGCGTTAGGTAATGCAAACAGAGGGTCTTGTGGAAAAACCTGTCTAGAAGAGCAAGACAACCAGTGGCTGGGAGTCAGTTTATCTAGACAAGCAACGAAAAATGGAAAAATATTGGTAAGTACCAATACTCCTGTGAAAGTAAGAAGCTAACATGATCCAACACATTTCATGTGCACTTGTATTTATTCTTATTGCTATTTACATGTTAAAGTATTCCATACATTGTAAAAGTATAACTTTTAAAGGGACAGCAAACAACTTGTAATTACAAGACATTTCTGTTTTCAAACGCACTGTGACTCTTTTTATTGATAATGAGTGTTCCTTTATTATGTTTCTGGCTTTGTCTAATATTTGAACCACGTTACTGAAGAGACTGGTAGTAACAGTATTGTGTTTTTAGAATGATTTTTGCCGTATTGTATTGTATTGGGATTTTAATCTGTTAGTCTGGGGTTTTCTTTAGGATTTCCTATATAATAATCAGGGATATGAAACCCAAAAAGTTTATTTTGTGATATAGACAGAGCATAACATTTTTAAAAAAGTTTCCAATTTACTTCTGTTATCAAATTTGCTTCGTTCCCATGTTATTCTGTGTTGAAGAGATACCTAGGTAGGTGTCTAGAGCACTACATGGCAGGGAATAGTGCTGCCACCTAGTGCTCTTGCAAATGGATAACATTCTTGCAAAACTGCTGCTATATAGTGCTCCAGAAATAGGCCAGCTCCTAAGCATACATACCTGCTTTTCAACAAAAGATAGAAAGAGAATGAAGAAAATGGGATAATAGAAGTAAATTAGAAACTTGTTTAAAATCACATGCTCTATCTGAATCATGAATGAAAAATGTTGGGTTTCATATCCCTTTAAAGGGACAGTAAACACTAGAATTGTTGTTGTTTAAAAAGATAATGTAGATAATCCCTTTATTACCCTTTCCCCAATTTTGCATAACCAACACAGTTATAATAATATACTTTTTACCTCTGTAATTACCTTGTATCTATGCCTCTGCAAACTGCCCCCTTATTTCAGTTCTTTTGACAGACTTCCATTTTTAGCCAATCAGTGCTGACTCCTAGGACCTTCACGTGGTGCCTGAGCTCAATGTTATCTATATGAAACACATGAACTAACGACCTCTAGTGGTGAAAAACTGTCAAAATGCTTTCAGATTAGAGGCAGTCTTCATGGTCTAAGACATTAACACATGAACCTCCTAGATTTAGCTTTCAACTAAGAATACAAAGAGAACAAAGCAAAATTGGTAATAAAAGTAAATTGTTTAAAATTACATGCCCTATTTAAATTATGAAAGATTATTTTTACTTTACTGTCCCTTTAAGGTGGTGGCAGCACAGATAGTTTATTGTAGGTGGCATTAAAGGGGAATTCGGACATTATTCTGGGTCTAGTACAAACAAGAGAGTGTTTGTTAACCCCTGCACCCACTGAACTAAGTCACAGGCTTGCCTGGAGTGGCTAGACTGAGACAAACTGGTTAAGGTGAAAAGGGTTGTTTAAGCCTTGGTGTGGAAATCTGGTGACGGTTGCAGGGTTAGTTAAACCCTTTACATCACAACCTGATACCACTACAACTGCCTTCATTAAATATTTGAACTCTTATCTTTAATATTTCTACAGGCCTGTGGACATAGGTGGAAGAATATATATTATATGAAAGTTGAACACAAACTTCCACATGGAATATGCTATGGAATTCCTTCTAATTTCAGGACAGACCTAAGTTCAAGATTTTATCCATGCTATAGAGGTGAGTGACATTAATTCATAGCTAAAATTGGAAAAATAACAGTTGTAAATAAGCTAATAATGAAGTACATGAAACGTCACCGCATAGGTATCACATCATCTGCACCATGGTATAAAACAGAAAAAAGCAGCAAAATTCTGCCATTACATTGAAAACCAGAGGTAAAACACATTCAGGTAGATTACGAGTTTTGCGTTATGGCTTTAAACGCTGAAAAAATGGCAATTTCAACACAATGGCAGTAATGCAGCTATTGCGAGTCATGTCCGTATAGCTATACCGCAAGCATTTTAGCCTGTAACACAACTTCCATTCCGCATAGCCCCAGTATTAAAGGTTGGGCGTTCTGGCTAAAAAGCTTGCGTTACA
Organism: Bombina bombina; assembly: GCF_027579735.1. Classification (NCBI taxonomy): domain Eukaryota; kingdom Metazoa; phylum Chordata; class Amphibia; order Anura; family Bombinatoridae; genus Bombina; species Bombina bombina. The sequence goes on from NC_069499.1 coordinate 481,385,533, forward strand.
GCCTATACCGACATGATCCATACCGCCATCTGAAACCAGTAGTTATGAGTTTTGCGCCACAAAAATGTTTCACAAAACCCATAAATAAAGTGTTACAAAGTACACTCCCCTACACCCCTAAACTACCTATTAACCTCTAAACCGCCACCCTCCCGCATCGCAAACACTATTTAAAACTTATTAACCCCTAATCTGCCGCCCACCCACATCGCGACTATTAAATACATTTATTAACCCCTAATCTGCCACTCCCGACATCACCGACACTAATAAAAATTATTAACCCCTATTCCGCCGCTCCCTGACATCACCGCCACTATAATAAAGTTATTAACCCCTATTCTGCCACTCGCCGACATCACCGCCACTATAATAAAGTTATTAACCCCTAAACCTCCGACCTCCCACATCTCCTCCACTAAATAAACCTATCAACCCCTAAACCACCGACCCCCCACATTGCAATACACTAAATTAAACTATTAACCCCTAAACCTAACACCCCCTAACTTAAAATTAAAATTACAATATAACTTTATTTAAATAAATAAAAACTTACCTGTGAAATAAAAATTACAAAAAACACTAAAGTACGAAAAATTAAAAACACTAAGCTTACAAAAAATAATAAACAAAATTATCAAAAATAAAAACAATTACACCTAATCTAATAGTCCTGTAAAAATAAAAAAGCCCCTCCAAAATAAAAACACCCCCTAGCCTACAATAAACTACCAATAGCCCTTAAAATTGACTTTTGTAGGGCATTGCCCTATGTTAAACAGCTCTTTTACCTTTAAAAAAAATACAAAGCCCCCCAACAGTAAAACCCACCACCCAACCAACCCCCCAAAATAAAAAACCTAACTCTAAAAAAAACCTAAGCTACCCATTGACCCTAAAGGGGCATTTGTATGCGCATTGCCCTTAAAAGGGCATTCAGCTCTTTTTCATTGCCCTTAAAAGGGCATTTAGCTCTTTTTCAAAAGCCCAAACCCTAATCTAAAAAAAAAACATACCCCAAAAAATACAAAAAATACCTAACACTAACCCAAGAATATCTACTCACGGTTGCTGAAGTCTGGACATCCAGGTGGCGAGAAGTCTTCATCCAGGCGGCAACATCTTCATCCATCGCAGGGGCGTCTTTTGTCGGGGAGCGGTGGAATAGGGATTAATAACTTTTATTAGTATTGGCAATGTTGGGAGCGGCAGTTTAGGGGTTAATAACTTTATTTAGGTGTCGGGCGGCAGATTAGGGGTGTTTAGACTTGGGGTTTATGTTAGGGTGTTAGGTTTAAACGTAACTTTTTTTCCCCCATAAACATCAATGGGGTTGCGTTACGGAGATTTTTTATTCCGCGATCACAGGTGTTAGTTTTTTTAAAAACACTTTCTCCCCATTGATGTCTATGGGGGAAAGCGTGCACAAGCATGTCAAAGCAGCCCTTGGATTTTGTGCGGTATGGAGCTTATCGCCACCATATCGCACGCACAAGGAGGCTTTTCAGTAACTCATAATGGCAGCGCTATGGAGGGTTAAATAATGCAACTTTTTTGCCGTTAGTTTCGCACCCTGTTTAGCACAAAACTCGTAATCTAGGGGACTCTGAACTACAACTTAGATACATCAGTTTGCAATCACAATATTAGCAAACCTTTATAGAAGAAAGGCAAGTTGTATTTTTTTTAAAAAATATCATTAAAAACTGGTTATCTTCTACTTATCAATTTGTTAAAGGGAAATACATGTGCAATAAAAGAAAATGCCTTAATGTGCTAAAGCATTTTATTATTGTAATGTTGCTTCCATATAACTATGTGTTTATCTTATTCAATACATGATTAGCAAAGCCATGTACTTATGATCCACATGCTGAGCATTGCTGGTGACTTTGTACATCTGTCATTTGCTTACACAACCTGTTCAGGTTCACACTAGCAAACCATTGCTGCTCCAAAGCTGACTATAATTATGTGTAACACACAGTTATAGTGCAACAACAAGTTTAGATTTTTGTGTCCATAAAAATCTATGTCCACTAAATAATACTCTAGTCAGTTTTTCATATTCTTGAAAAAAAAGTGACATTTAGTGAATTAGTTAAATAAAATAGCATTGGAGCTAGAAAGAAGAGACAACTGGTGACTTTTAGCCATAACCCTAATTACAAAGTTTGGTTTAGCACACCTTACAAAAAGTGTATATACTCACATCTTTGGGAGTGCTGCCAATGTGACCAAGTAGTTACACCTTGTAAGTTGGTGACCGGCTAAGCATAATATGGCCATACTGTGTGACTAATATCCCAATTTTATTTAAAAGAATATATGTTTTTGCAGGCAATTTTTTGCAGCATTTAAAAATGTATTGTTTATTTGCAAATATATGTGCGCCAATACCCCCTAATTACCGCAAAGTTTTTTTTTAATTGTCTTAAACCAATCCGCTTGTGCTTCTGGTGTGGTACTTAATTGTGAAGTTTACACGAAGTGGAATTGTACATTTATTATTTATTTGTTTTGCTGGACTTGTATTTTTCATTTTTTATAGCAGGGCTGAAGTGCATACCCCTATACAGTAGCATCTAGCATGTTGCAGTTAGTCTGAGATGTTATGTGTATAGGACACTACTGCTTATCCATTCACAGGGTCCTGGTTAGGGTTGCCACCTCAGCCATGTTTTCCTGGACCACTTATGAGTTATACATGGTGCAGGGTGTGCAGGTAGGAACGTGAATTTCAACCCTGGATAGCAAACAAATAGTGACAGTGAACAGAACTATTCATGTTCCTCTCTGCACACCCTGCAGCATGTATGACTCATAAGTCTCCAGGAAAACATGGCCAAGGTGGCAACCATAGCCCAGGTGCAAAAAAACCTAACTTAGTAGAATGCAATAGTAATAATATACATGCTGCATTGTATAATGATTTTCAGGATAGATAGATAGATAGATAGATAGATAGATAGATAGATAGATAGATAGATAGATAGATAGATAGATAGATAGATAGATAGATATGCACTAATAAAAGACTCCCCTGCAATGGGATTTACCTATTCTCCACACACCTATGTATAGACAAGCTGCTATGGACCCCCTCCTGCACTTGGACCCCCGGTGCCGCTGCATCTCTGATTAACAAATACATCTTAATTGACTTTTGTCTGTGACTGTCCACAGCAAAGGGGGCTAGAAGATGAGGTTCAAGAGTATAAACATGAACTGCTTGGATTTTGCAAAACCTTGCAAATGTTGTTAAAAATGACAGTGTTCATTTAAATGGTTTGAATATCCTTATTTTTTATGCACGTCTATTGTTATGCTGTCTGTTATTCTATCTATCTCTCTCATTCTCTCTCTCTCGCTCTCTTTGCATGAATACCGTTTTAACATAAAGAAAAACTAAATAAATCCTTGCACAATGATGTTTACTAAACAGAATAAAGCATTGCTGACTTAAGTTGTGTGGCTTTTCCACACAACTGCAAAATTACAAACACATTTCCAAATTTACAGGCCTAGAACCTCTATACTCAGAACAACATCAGCACATATTCTGTCTTTCACATACAGGTTCTACTTAGCAGCCTCAGCACACACTATTTCATTAGAGCTAGTTGACATTAATTAGCTGCCGGTGAGAATATCTCAGATTGCTTGGAAAACCTTAGCGCTGCGGAATCTGTTGGCGCTCTACAAATAACCGATAATAATAATAATAATAATAATAAACCTGAACTAAATTCCTCACCTGCAATTCTCTGCCACAGTCAAACTGGGGAGTAGATTACCGGCCTATGATTTACAATTAATAGTACATTTTAAATTCCTCAGAGAACATTGTAGAATTTGTGGGGAAACAGATTCCATTATATACAATCCCATTAGCTCTGTCACAATAGATAGATAGATAGATAGATAGATAGATAGATAGATAGATAGAGCTACATAATTTTGCTGCATTATGCCAACCTTAGTTATTGTTCCTAATCAATGTCATTTTGCTTACCATATTATTATATGGAGCTTATTTATCAAACTATGATTTACATATCACATACATTGATAATGAAACATCACAGATTAATAGCTATTTATCTAATCTGATTTTATTCACCCCCAAAGACATGAAGAAGGGGATGAAAATACCCAATTGATTTGAACACGGATAGGATTGAACTATTGAATAATGATGGTGTTATTTTGTTTGGTTATAGATTACGTTAGAAAGTTTGGAGATGGTTACGGATCATGTCAAGCTGGAATTTCTAGCTTTTACACAGAGGTAAGAATCACATATGATATGAGACACATTTTGTGCAATGTATCCCACTCCTTAAAGGTCACATTTTCTCTAAAGCCTTATACGTTAATTAATTCATTTATTTGTTTCATAAATGTCATGAAAAAAAAGTGAAAATTTACAGCCTTAAAGGAACATTAAACCTCAAATGTATTACTAAAACATTTAATTTGAAATATAGAAGATTGCATGCACAGTAGAAAAATTTAAATATAATGTATATTTTAGTGCCCTACTATGTGCATGCTTACAGTATCTCCAATATCTATCCATAGTCATTTTTGCAGCATTGCCCATGCTGTACTCCCCCAACCCATATACTCTAAGCAAAGCTTTGTATTGGAGACAGAAAACTGTCTAACAGGTCAAGTAGTGCGGCTGCTACTAAAAAATATAGTTTAGATTTTGATTTTTCTTCTTTCCTTAGGTATATGTTTTATATGCAATGTTTCAAATACATAGTAAAATGTTTTAAAGTTTAGTGTCCCTTTAACACACTTGGCTACAATCACTAACAGGACATTTTATGTTGGTATTCCCCAATAGTAGCTTAGAAAACATTTAATCTGTGCACATAGAAATCATGAAAACATATGTTCCCTACTGCTTCATTATTAAAAGATAGATATTAGCAAAAACTGCACTACAAAAAGCAAAAAAAAGTGCATAGATCTCACTTATTTAATGCATTTTAAACATTTTAAACACTAACTACAAATTAAGAGTGATCCTGGGACACATGAATCCCTCTTGAGTATGCTTTTAATGGTGGCTAGTTAGAGTAAGATGTAAATGAGCTCCTGCGCTGCTCTAAATAATCATCTTGTAGCATGTAGCTGAATCAGCAAATGCTCTAGAGCTGAACACATTCTTTGATTGGTGTCTACTCACATATAGAAACATACTGTAGTTAGAAATATAGATTTTGATGGCAAATAAGAACCATAGGCCCATGAAGTCTGCTCACATTTCCTATAAAGTACAAGCTTAAAGGGACATTCCATTCATAATCGAAATATGCATAGATGAATTACATCTTTGAATCGAAACATATTTACTGAAAATTGTCTTTACATAGCAGTCTATGGGGACTGTGTTATTCCTGTAAATATATGCTTACATACATATATATTAATTTATGTGTTAATATGTGTATATACACATATAAACACATAAATATATATGTATATAAGCATAATACATATATATTTCAACTTTGCTGCCCATCGCTGGGTGACTTACCGCCTTCACTGCGCCAGGTTCTCAGCCGTGTCTAATGGCATGAGAACTAGGCTCGTGAGCGCAAAACTTCCATGCAATGCAAACGCAAGGTCACATTCGCATTGTGACTAACTTGTAATACTAGTGCACATTTGCGTGCGCTGGTATTACTGAGTGGAGCATTTTAGCCAATCAGTGCTGACTCCTAGTTAACTCCACGTGCATGAGTACAATGTTATCTATATGGCACACAAAAACTAACGCCCTCTAGTTGTGAAAACTGTCAAAATGCATTCAGATAAGAGGCAGCCTTCAAGGGCTAAGAAATTAGCATATGACCTACCTAGGTCTAGCTTTCAACTAAGAATACCAAGAGAACAAAGCAAAAACAAAGAAAAATTGACGATAAAAGTAAATTGGAAAGTTGTTTAAAATTGTATGCCCTATCTGTACCATGAAAGTTTATTTTTGACTGGACTGTCCCTTTAATGGGGGTTTTCCATTTTTAATTTACTGTCTTTTTAAATGCATTTTCTAATGGCCTTGTTCCAAAAGCAGCACAATTGTTGTGTTTTTGCTTTGTCTGACTAGATGTTATAACATCTTATACCCGCCTATGTACTGATAGTTTTTTATCATGCTTAACCCCTTGCTTGCCATATCGGCCTGCAACACATTGCTAATCTGCAACACCTGGTATTTATGAAATTCATAATCTGTAGTAAAATCTAAATCAAACCTGTCAGCATTTAAGGGTATTGCATAGTATATGACTCCAATACTGGGCTATTGGCAAAGTATTTAACTATATAAAATTCAGAGTATTACAAAGTTCCTAAAGGCTTTTATTGGAATGTTGGTGAAGTATAAGACAATATACGACCTACTGTACTCACTGCATCTGGTTGTAGTTATTAAAAGGGTGAGATCACTGTACGCTTCTCTATCATCTTAGGTCTGTCATCAGTATGTTTTATATGTAACTTACAAATACTTTAGTTATGTGATAATCATTTGTGTTTGCCTGCAGGACCTAATCATTTTGGGGGCCCCAGGATCGTACTACTGGACTGGGTCTGTATTTGTGTACAATACTACTGAGAATACCTTCAAGTCATATGTGGATACCAATAACTCTGTACAGTTTGGCAGTTATTTAGGTAAGTTTAGGTGTGGTTTTTTTTACAGTTTGTGCTTTGCAGAGTAAAAGAGCATAAAGCAGAATAGTAAGCAGGAAAATACAATCAATTTGACAATGCAGTGATGTTAAGTGTGATTATTCATATTCTATAATAAAATATAAATAGCAATTCCTTAAAAAATGGAAATGTTCGATTTGCTGTTACTATCTTCATATGGTTACAAACAACAGATGAGACACATGGTCAACTAAATAAACTAAATAAATCAAGCTTATTGTATAGGTTGGTGCCAAATCAGGGACCAGCCTCTTTTAATCAAAACTAGAATTTAGGAAAAGACCTAAGTGTGGGTTAAAACCTTTCCTAAATTCTAGTTTTGATTATATTATACTGGGGACTAGCACCGGACAGTGTAGTGAGCACTGCTCTATCAATTCCTATTACTACTTTGACTAGTGCCAGTAACATAATCTCTATATTAATTCCAGCCTCTTTTAGCCAGAGAGAGATTTTAAAAGGATGTTAAATGATCTGTTTAATTGTTGTAGTAAAAAAAAAGCACCAAGCAGTTGCTTATACTTAATAGAAATAATTGCAGTATGTATTATTCATCTATATAAATGGATTTTACTTTTTATTTATTTTTTTACACTACATATTTGCTTCCTGTCATAGCACTACATGGAGGAGGAGCCTCTGCAGGAAGTTTTATCTTAGCCTCATGTCATAAAACGTCTAGGCTAGTGAACAGACTAGATAACAGGGAGTCAGATTTGTTCATGCCCAGAAATGACAGAATAAAAACTTAGGTTTTGAAAATAATCTGCTCTTATCACACTGGGGCCTGTGCTACACTGACAATTTCTAAGTACTAATTTTGAAAAAGTAGTTTAAAAATGAACACTTTATTCATTTGAAAAGTAACAACAACAACATTAATCTAAAGTGGGTGTAAGAATGAGGAATTTCACGTCCAATCCTTAATCAAATATGCACCCAACACTAATTTAAAAACAAAGAGGGGCCAGGTAGCTAATGGGGAGCGTGTATGGTGGTTATGAGTGTTTAAGAGGTATAGGGTTAATATCTATTATCACACATTCAACACAGGCATTCCTATGCGCTCAAAGGCGTCTTCCTGCCGGCAAACTGCGTGGGATTAACCCAGTCAGCCAATATCTGACTAAAGACCCTATGTTAATATCAACAACACATCTCGCACAGATAAAAAAAACTGATTTGTTATATATGTTTATCGATACTAACCATTAATAATGTCCTGATATATTAGAAACTAATTGCAACTCAATATTGTTAGTGATATTTTCTTGCTAAAATCACTGTGTATATTACACCGACAGAAGTTAACGTTAATAAAAGACGCTGCTTTTTAAGTTAGATTGCTTTTATATATATATACTGTTATTGTAAAGTCATGTGTATATCACACCAACTAAAGTTAAACTATCTGTTTGAAAAGTAGCAACTATGTTTCTTATAGCGAGATTAAGTATTTACAATGTCAATGTGTGTGACACCAAACACTAGTTAGACACGCTGCCTAATGGGCTAATTAATGTTGTTGTTACTTTTCAAATTAATAAAGTGTTCATTTTAAAACTACTTTTTCAATATATTTAGTGTATACTTCTACACTGGGCTTTAAGCCCCCAATCCTCTATATACCCTAATATTTTTTAAGTACTCATTTTGCAAGGAAACAAGTAAGTTATTTGTTTTTTTACACAGTATTTTTTTTCCTTTTATTTACTTTGGTTTAACATATTTGTTTTTACCAAAGGAACATTGTTTAAAGGGACAGTCTACCATCAAATTGTTATTGTTTTAAAATATAGATAATCCCTTTAAAACCCATTCCCCAGTTTTGCATAACCAACACAGTTATATTAATATATTTTTTACCTCTGTGATTACCTTGTATTTAGGAACCTTCTTCCAGCCCCCTGATCACATGACTGTGACTGTTTATTATCTATTGTCTTAAATTTAGCATTGTTTTGTGCTAAATCTTAAATAACCCCCTGTGCCTGAACACAGTGTTATCTATATGGCCCACATGAACTTTCTGTCTCTTTGTGTTGAAAAGAGATTTAAAAAGCATGTGATAAGAGGCAGCCCTCAAAGGCTTAGAAATTAGCAGCATATGAGCCTACCTATGTTTAGTTTAAACTAAGAATACCAAGAGAAAAAAGCAAATTTGATGATAAAAGTAAATTGGAAAGTCAATTAAAATTAAAAGTCCTATCTGAATAATGAAAGTTTAATTTATACTAGACTGTCCCTTTAATATCCCTTTAATTAATTTGTGTGATGAGGCAAATAGATGTGTACTCTTAGCCTCTGTGTCTAGACATATATCTGTAAACTCTGATAAAAGAGGAAAGATTTATATATGTCTTGTTCATACAACTGATTTTCTAAAAGTAAACTCTTTTCTGGTAAAAACATGAGAGCTAAAAGGGACACACCCTGACAAGCACCATCCCACCGCTCACATAGAACACCTCTGCTGTGTATTGTATTGTCATATGAATGAAACTAGATTATTTATGTAATCATAGTTTACAAGAGTGTTATGCCACAGTTCATATACTCAGTGGGAGCATTCTACAATTCATGCATCATAATCTCATTTTGTCACTTCCTGTCATGGACGGTAGAAAGCTATATTAAGTGTAAAACATTTCAAAATGTTTAGAAGCCATATATCTACTCTATGTGTAATTATTTGGAATGCAGGATATTTTAATGAACAGGTTTATCATAAAACTGCTGGGTGTATTCTTTTATCTCAAGGGCTGCACCCATATATCAGATACTAAAGGACAGTCGGATACCCTAAGTGGGTTTACGGATATTCCTACCTCACTAAGGCCCTGATGAGCTATAACACCTCATCAGTACTACAAATAATTTTAGCTTGAGAGTAGGGATGGGCAAATGTTTCGCAACATCCGAAAAATGAAACGAATTTTAACACGTTTGTTCGTTTTGAATTTTGAATGTTTGTACAACATTCTAACATTCATTTAATGTAATTATATTTCTAATGCTTTCTTTAAATGTAATATAAGATTCATATTTTTCTAATAATTCGATTTGAATTATGCAATATTTGAATTAGAATTTTTTTTAATTTATATATTTATAATAGTATTTCTAATGCTTTTCTTTAAATATAATATTCAAATTATGCAATATTTGAATTTTGAATGTTACATTCGATCTAATTATGAAAACTGTAAATGGCATTCGATTATAGAATTTTTAAGAATATTTGTTCTTATCAACATTCGATTATGTAAGTCAAATGTCTACAATAAAATTAGTGCTAACATTCAAATTCAAATATAAACACATTCACCCATCCCTACTTGAATGCTGTTTATCTCACTATGTGGAATTCTGGATGTGGAGAGATACATATGTTGCAATATATAATGCTTTAAAAAAATTGCAAGATTTCTTTCTATGCTTGATTCTCTAAAGCTCTCTGGTCTGGCAAGATTACCTAAAAGGTCTTGTCAGTACCACAAGGTCCCTCAAAGAATATTAGAAAGGCACATTGTAACATGAGATCTGTTTATCTCAATAAGCTGGGTTATGGGTGTTACTATCACACTACAAAATAAGGTCTAAAAAAAACCAAAGATTATGCGTGACGTCTCTCCATGCTGGGGAGTATTCATCACTGCTCCCTAAGTGTTCCGGCAGTCTGGCAAGCTTTCAGTTATATGTATCTTAACTTTAGAAAGTAATGAGTTACAACTTCTAATTGGGAACTTCACTCACTGTTGTAAAATGTTAACAACACAATTATTCTCAAAGGCTACATTTATTTATTTTATTGAGATACTGGTAAAATATTTTAGGAAACATTAATCCAAATGGAAAAAGCTACAAACTTAATTTTTCATCTTCACTTTGTTCTTCTGTAAACTTTACAGTTTTTAAACTTCGGATTGCATATTTTATATGCAAAAATATAATATCTAGCAGCCTCCAGGAAGAGGGTGTCAAATTGTTGTCCCCAGCATTACCTCCCCTGTGGTGCCGGGCAGCATGCAGATTTTTTCTGCTTCCTATTTGTCTAAGAACATAATGTGTATGGGCCAATGGGAGGAGTCTTTAAGGGAATCCCTATTCTGCTTGTGGGAGTGGTAAAAGGATATTACTTATTATATATAGACAAGTTACGCATCCCTAAAACCAGGATGTGTTCCAATATTATAATAATTTTTATATTTTATGTTTAAAGGGACAGTAAACACTTAGGTTATAATATATAATGCTTAATTATGCATAGTATTACAACTTTTCAATATACTTTAATTTATTTTGTTCCCTTTTCCTGCAATTTTAGTTTAAAAATAGTGGATTTTCCGGTCCTGAAAACTGAGAGAGTATATGGCAGACTTCACAAGCCTAACCCTGCCACATATATTTCACTGATAAATAAGTGACATCTGTAAAACACATACACATTAGCTTTTACACAATTTACTCTGTCAGTTATGAAGATGGTGAGAATGTCTTTCTGCCACATCTTCACAACTCAGAAACCAACCCACCCACCCAGTTCCCACAAACAAGTTAATGTATCTGTATTTCAAGCTAAAGTGTTCATTTTACTGTATAATTTAATTAATACATAAGATTTTAGAGCCCTACAGTAAAGGAAAAGATTGTACAGCAAATGCTGATGCCTATCTTGGATTATGGGGACATAGTATATGCACCTGCACCGCAAACTCACCTTAATAAACTAAATACGTTATATAACTCGTTCTGCTGCTTTGTGCTACAATGTAACTACAGGACCCACCATTGTGACATGCTAATAGAACTAAACTGGCTGTCGCTGGAATCCAGACGCACCCTCCATCTTTCCTGCCTTGTCTTTAAGAGCCTTTCTGGGAAACTCCCACCCTACCTGAGCAGAATGCTCTCCCCTGCTATTCCCACTTCCTATAACCTCCGATCCAATAACAGCACATTATTTAGCTTGCCTCAATACAAAAAAAAGCAGCTCGATCCTCCTTTTCCTACAGAGAGCCACAATTATGGAATGACCGCCCTCACACTTTAAAAACTTCCCCAAGCCTAAAATCCTTTAAGAGATCCCTCTATACATATCTCAAAACAGAATGCTCCTGTCATGGTTGATTAAATATTTCGTACCTGATCTATGTTAAATGTTTGCATATATTGTGTATTATTATTATTGTTGTCAAAATTAAACTTTCATGATTCAGATAGGGCATGAAAATTTAAACAACTTTCCAATTGATTTTTATCACTAAATATGCTTTGTTCCCTTGGTGGTATTTTTGAAAATCTAAACCTAGGTAGGCTCAAACTGATTTCTAAACCATTGAAAACCGCCTCTTAGCTCAGAGCATTTTGAAAGTTTTTCACAGTTAGACAGTACTAGTTCATGTGTGTCATATAGATAATAATATGCTCACTCCCATGTAGTTATTTAGGAGTCTGCGCTGATTGGCTAAACTGCATGCCTGTCAAAAGCACTGAGATAAGGGGGCAGTCTGCAGAGGCTTAGATAAAATGTAATCACAGAGATATAGTATATTAATATAACTGTGTTGGTTATGCAAAACTGGGGAATGGGTAATAAAGGGATTATCCATCTTTTTAAACAATAACAATTCTGGTGTAGACTGTCCCTTTAAGTATTTTTTTTTGCTTTGCCCACTTCTTGGATATTACCAACAACAATTGAATATTGTTCAATAACATAATTATTTTGCTGTACAACATGTATGTTGCATTCATTTTGGGTGACAGTTATGTGAATATGAATAATTGAGCTGTACAAATTATATGGACTTGTAGGGTTTAGCAGCCTTGAAGCACCCATCCCCCTCAACCTTTTAGTCACACAAGTGATTGTACCTTTTTGGGGGATTAAATGGTACAGACATGGACCCTTTGACAGTTGGAAACATATTTGTACCTTATTTACCGCTAAATGGTACATATTAGTTCCTTAAGGTGTAATTATGATCCATTGAGGGTACAACCACAGCAGTTGTACCCTAAGTGTTCACAAACGGACCCCAACCGTACCCTTTTTTCTGACAGTGTAGAATAATTTTAAAGGGACAGTAAAGTAAGAATTCAACTTTCATGAATCAGGTAGAGCAAATTTCCTTGTTTAAAAGATAGATAATCCCTTTGTTACCCATTCCCCAGTTTCGCATAGCCAACACTGTTATATTAATATACTTTTTACCTCTGTGATTACCTTATATCTTAGCCTCTGCAGACTGCCCCTTATTTCAGTTTTTTTGACAGACAGGAGTGAGCACAATGGTATCTCTATGGCACACATTAGCAGTGTCTAGCTATGGAAAAACTGTCAAAATGCACTGATAAGAGGTGGCCTTAAAAGGCTTAGAAATTAGCATATGAGGCTACCTAGGTTTAGCTTTCAATAAAGAATACCAAGAGAACAAAGCAAATTTGATGATAAAAGTAAATTGGAGTAAATTAGAAAGCTGTTTAAAATTGCATGCCCTATCTAAATCATGAAAGTTTAATTTTGACTAGACTGCCCCTTTAACTTGTTGAAAAACATACCTAGGTAGGCTCAGGAGCAGCATTGCACTATTGGCCGCTAGCTGCTGATTGGTGGCTACACACATATGCCTCTTGTCATTGCCTCAATGTGTTTAGCTAGCTCCCAGTAGTGCATTGCTGCTCCTTCAACAAAGGAATAAAGTAAATTTGAAGTAAATGAAGTAAATTTGAAGTAAATTGGAAAAATGTTTAAAGCTGTATGCTCTTTATGAAGCATGAGAGAAGAAAAAATATCCATTACAGAAAATAAGTACTGAACTCGACCAGCTCAAATGTCAGAAAAAATAACTTGAATAACATTGAGAAATGATAGTGAAGGAGTGAAAATGTAGTCTTTTTAATACCTGTTTGATTTGGTTGTTCCAACAAGAGTTCAATAACAACATTATCCTACATAGTACTAATAACTTGCTAGTAGCAGTATAGGCATCTGAAGAGCAAGCAATCCTCTAAAATGACTTGACAGGATTTCCTTGACATCTGTTTTTTACAAACAAAACACAGGAAGGTCTGTTATTATATAACATCGATAGGTCCGTAAAGAAATCTGCAGATCAGGAAACAAACAGGTTAAAAGGATGTGGCTTTATGCATGTGTATGAGTACACTTTTGTTTCTTAGCTGCTTAGTATTGCAGAATATATTTGTATCCTGTATGTTTTTGTTATTTGTTTTATTTATTATTATTTTTATTAAACTATTGCATATGTATTAGCATGGCTTGGCTTCCCTGACTGTGCTGATGTAATGAACCTGTAAATGACTGTGTTGCAAGTTCAGTCTCATATGAACTAATGAGCCTTTTCTTCTTAAAGGGCCATTAAATACATTAGAATTACATAAGATGGGTGAATGTTTTGCAACATTCGAAAAATGAAAATGAATTTGTTTTGAATTTCAAATGTGTACAACATTCTAACATTCGTTTATTGTAATAGTATTTCTAATGCTTTCTGTAAATGTAATATTCAATTCGAACATTTCTAATAGTTTATTCAAATGATGCAATATTCGAATTTAAATTTTTTTAATTGATATATTTTGTCAAAGTATTTCTAATGCTCTCTTTAAATGTAATATTCGAATGATGACATATTTCAAATACAATTCAAATTAATACATTTGTCTAATCTAATATGTATCAATTTACTAATTTACCTACAACTTGAACAATTGAACTTTTGAATAGTATTTGTTAAATCGAATGTTACATTTGAAATTTCGAATAGGGATATTTGATCTAATTATAAACAAGTTCAAGTTCAGTCTCATATGAACTAATGAGCCTTTTCTTCTTAAAGGGCCATTAAATACATTAGAATTACATAAGATGGGTGAATGTTTTGCAACATTCGAAAAATTGAAAATGAATTTGTTTTGAATTTCAAATGTGTACAACATTCTAACATTCGTTTATTGTAATAGTATTTCTAATGCTTTCTGTAAATGTAATATTCAATTCGAACATTTCTTATAGTTTATTCAAATTATGCAATATTCAAATTTAATTTTTTTTAATTGATATATTTTGTCAAAGTATTTCTAATGCTCTCTTTAAATGTAATATTCGAATGATGACATATTTCAAATACAATTCAAATTAATACATTTGTCTAATCTAATATGTATCAATTTACTAATTTACCTACAACTTGAACAATTGAACTTTTGAATAGTATTTGTTAAATCGAATGTTACATTTGAAATTTCGAATAGGGATATTTGATCTAATTATAAACATTCGGGGAAAAAAAGTAAAATTTGAAAAACGGATGTAACATTTGATCAAGGCATCTATGTGCAGCCACCAATCAGCAGCTACTGAGCCAATTTAGATATAGTATTTCAACAAAGGATATCAAGTGAATTAAGCAAATTAGATAACAGAAGTAAATTGGAAAGTTGTTTAACATCTACCTCACCCTCTGGAGCCTATTCATCTATGTATACTTGAAAGGTAAATACACTAAAGTGATATAATAAAAATAAGCATCAATCAGTGGATTATACTTAATAAAAATCATAGCAATTTGTATTATTTATATTTTTAAAATGATTTTACCTTTTATTACTTTGTTAACATAATTTGTGCAGGGTTCATTACTTCCTGGCACAACCCCACAAGGGGGCTGTGGTCTATACTGGAAGGCAAAAGAGTAGCTTTTCCTTTGATATGGGTGCTAGGAGACATTTGCTTTAGCTAAAGTCAGTTTATTGCCCCTCCTTAGAAGGGGACTTTTGATGCTAAATCATGTGACAGTAGAACTTAAGCTATATAATGTCAGCTCTCTTATCTCACTAAAGGCTGTGGCTACAATGACAATTTCTAACTGCTCATTTTGGAAGAAAACAAATAAGTTGTTTCATGATTTTAATGCAATCGCTCTGTTTAATTTAACATATTTTTTTAATTAAAGGAGCACTGTTTCATATCTCTTAAAGTGATGGTAATCGTTACTGTTTAAGTGCACAGATTATGATAATATAGATGATCAGTGACATAGTCGCTAAGTTTACTTTTTAAATACACCTATATATTTATATAATTTTATTCTTATATTTTATTTTTTTTCTGGCATTTGTTAGCTCCGCCCCCATGTCCTTCCTTGAATTTTTTTTTTCACTGTGTAATAGAGAGCGGTCCTACCTGCTTTCTGTGTATGCATAACGCTCTGCTAATATGGAACTGACTGATGCATTTACATACAATTACAATAGCAATGGGAATGATCAGAGCAACAATGACGTTGCTAACGCATGCGCAAAAGATTATTTTTTTCCCTCAAAAGCAAACAAGCCAAAATGCCACAATTGTGATTGGACCACGTAATAAAAAAAAAGGCACTTAGTGGCGGGGCTGCTGGAGCGCACAATAGAATCGGAGAAGTTTTGTTTAGATCAATTGCCGATAAACAACCTTGTTGAATTTACCATCGCTTTAAGTACAAGTACTTAGTACAAGGATTTTTTTTTTTTAATTGTTAGCTGCAGTGGCTGACACATTCTATAATTTAAAGGGACAGTATACACCAATTTTCATATAACTGCATGCAATAGACATTACTATAAAGAAGAATATGCACAGACACTGATCTAAAAATCCAGTATAAAACTTTTTGAAGACTTATTTAGAAGCTTCCAGGTTAGGCCAGGACACCCACTGAAAGGGGCTGAGAAAGCAGTAAGAACAGACCCTTACCCCCTCCCCTGCATATGAAATGACCCATTACACAAACAGGAGCAAGCAAGAGCCTGCAGACTTGGGTCTACATCTGATACTTTCGGACTTTGCTAAAAGTCTGAAAATCAGCACAATGATATTAAAAAATAAGTAAAACAATACATTGTTGCAAAAACACTCCCAGATGGGCTATATAAATGGATCATGTTCAAAACATTTATGCAAAGAAAAATCTAGTGTACAATGTAATTTAATGGACTTTATCTCTGGGATAAATAAAAAAATAGCCTTAAAGGGACATGAAACCCAAAATGTTTCTTTCATGATTTAGACAGAGCATACAATTTAAAACAACTTTCCAATTTACTTCTATTATTTAATTTGCTACCTTCTCTTGTTAGCCTTTGCTGAAAGGTTTATTTAGGCACGTTCAGGAGAAGCAAAGAACCTAGGTTCTAGCTGCTGATTGGTGGCTGCCTATATATACTGATTGCCATTGGCTCACCAATGTGTTCAGTTAGAAACCAGTAGTGCATTGCTGCTCCTTCAACAAAGCATACCAAGAGAATGAAGCAAATTTGATAATAGAAGTAAACTGGAAGGTTGTTTCAAATTGCATGTTCTAACTAAATCATGAAAGAACATTTTTGGGTTTCATGTCCCTTTAATACAGTCTCCATTTGTTATGCACAGCAACAAGCTAATATCATTGTATTGTGTTGATGTTATAATATCTGTGCTGTTTATAAAGGCTGCATTTTAAATTGAGAGTACGTATGTTAACTGTTAAAGTGCTGCATAACTAAATGAGCTGTTGGTTCCGACTTTCAAAATTTCTCTTTTTTGTGCTGAATAAATGTACCTTTTCTTGTTTGGCTTTCATCCAATAGAGCTGTCGGTATAGTTATATAACTTTGATGTGCATGTAGGCCTCCCATGAGCCTCTACTCAAATAAATGCCCATGCATTCACACCAGATAGTCACTATCATCACGTGGCTATTAAAATCTATATAGGAGCTTTATTTTAAAGAGGGGCTTTTGGGTTTTAAAACAAGGGGTCTTTGGGGGGTCTCTAGTGTTTTTGATGGCTTTTATAAGTGCCTTGAGCTCCGTCATTAAAAAAAAAAACCTGTGAATTTCTATGTAAAAAAAATAATGGGTTTACACTTTATGCCCCCAAAGTAGCGTTTGAAAGAACAGGTGATTGGCTTTTAAATAGTGGGTGTTTGGTGTTTCTAGTTCTTAAAGGGAAACTGAACCCAAATGTTTCTTTCATGATTCAGATAAAAAATCAATTTTTAAGCAACTTTCTAATTTACTTCTATTATAATTTTTTCTTTGTTCTCTTGGTATCTTTATTTGAAAAAGAAGGAATGTAAGCATAAAAGTCAGTCCATTTTTTGTTCAGCACCATGGATAGCGCTTGCTGATTGGTGTCTACATTTAGCAACCAATCAGCAAGCACTATCCATGTGCTGAACCAAAGATGGGCCGGCTTGTGAGCTTACATCCCTGCTTTTTCATATAAAGAAAAATTGATAATAGGAGTAAATTAGAAATTGTGCTTGCTCTATCCGAATCATGAAAGAAAAAATGTGGGTTCAGTATCCCTTTAAGGGAGCTGAGATTGAGGGGTTTCTGGGTTGGTGAAGTTTTAAGCTAGTATTAATCTAAAATTAGTTAATATAATTTTTTAAATGTTTGTTGCATAAATTGTCTTTAAATCAATTTATGTTAAATTACGCAATTAGTTTGTGCTTTGGATATTTTGGGTAATATTTATAAATGAGACAGAGAGAGAATAATGAGGGAAACCCTCCCTGATTGGGTTCTCACTTAGCAAAAACAGCTATTTAATATACAAAATAAACATAAAGGAGACATTTTTTTTAATAAATTCTTTAAAGGGATAATCTAGTCAAAATTTAACTTTCATGATTTACATAGAGCATGCAATTTTAAGCAAATATCTAATTTACTCCTATTATCAATTTTTCTTCGTTCTCTTGTATTTGAAAAAGCAGAAATGTAAGCTTAGAAGCCAGCCCATTTTTGTCTCAGCACTTGGGTAGCGTTTGCTGATTGGGGTCTAAATGTAGCCACTAATCAGCAAGCCCAGGTTGCTGGAACAAAAATGGGCCGGCTCCTAAGCTTACATTACTTTTTAAATAAAGATACAAAGAGAACACAGAAAAAATGATAATATGAGTAAATTATTAAGTTGCTTAAAATTGCATACTCTATCTGAATCATGAAAGTTTAATTTTGACTAGACTATCCCTTTAACTCTGCAGCTGATATAGCAAGTCAATGAAAACATATTTAGGGGAAGACAATTCTACAGTACACTGGCCTTTTACGTTTTCACCTACAGCAGCAAACAAGTTATTATTTGTAGTAGTTTTGTTAAAGTGGAAGTAAATACGTTTTTTTTTTTTAAATTATTATTCTTTATTTATTTTTTAATTTTATTTTAGGGTACTCAGTTGGTGCTGGACATTTTCTTAGACCCAACAGTTATGAAGTTATTGGAGGAGCTCCTCAACAGGAACAGATTGGTAAAGTAAGAAACATAAATATGTTATGCGTAAGAAATATACTTAAAGTACCAGTAAACACAGTAGATTTGCATAATCAACAAATGCAAGATAACAAGACAATACAATAGCATTTACTATGAACTTTAAATGAGTAGTAGATTTTTTTCTAACAAATTTCAAAGTTATGTATATTTCCACTCCCCCTGTACCATGTGATAGCAATCAGCCAATCACAAATGCATATACGTATAGTCTGTGAGTTCTTGCACATGCTCAGTAGGAGCTGGTGACTCAAAAAGTGTATAAATAAAAACTGTGCACATTTTTTTTTAATGGAAGTAAATTGGAAAGTTGTTTAAAATCACATGCTGTAGCTGAATCATGAAAATGTAATTTGACCTGAGTGTCCCTTTAAAGGGGCCATATAGTGGAAATAATATAATTTAACATGCTAGTGTTAAACTGACATGATCTAATACATTAGAACATGCATTTCTTCCCACTATAATAAATAAAGATTGTTAAACACTTTCTTATTAAGATAAAAGATAAAAGTTTTAGTTTTTTTGTTAAAAGCTAACCACATCTGTAGTAAGGCACATTTACATTGTAAATAATATGAGAGTAGAATTGTTCAAAGCAGATGCTTTTTGTTAGTGCACATACGATAATAAAACATGTGTGCCAAGACCTCCCTTTAACTACTATTATAAACAGTGCTTTGGTGTAAAAAGTGCTTACTCATCAGTTTCATTAATAAAATGTTTTAAGCTTCAGATAGTGTTTACAAAATGATTTTAACCTAATTTTGGAGTCAATCACCATCAATTAGAAAAACATATCTAATGCTATTCTACAGAAATCTGTGGTACCCTGGGAGGGTGTCTGAACCTGTCACTCTGAGATACTGAATGAGTTGTTCAGCGATTTACACACAGCCAGGATTTGATAATGAACAAGGGAGAGTTTATTACTCACTCAGTGCAGCTATATTAGATCACACATGATCAGCAGCAGTTTCATGGCAAACAGTCTCACTGCTCCTCTCAGGCTGGATGCACTGCTCAGCTCTCTACACTCTACTAGCTTAGTCTGCTTCCCAGGCTAGACTGTTGCAGGAAGGGACCACCCAAAGCCTAGGAACCCAGGAGAGCCTGTGAGTCTGTCTGGAACACCACAAAAAAACATTATTAAAGGGATATGAAGCACAAACATTTTCATTTGTGATTCAGACAGAACATAATATTTATAAAGGTTTCCAAATTACTTCTATTATCAAATTTGGTTAGTTCCCATGATATTCTTTGTTAAAGAGATATCTAGGTAGGCATCTGGATCACTATATGGCAGGAAATAGTGCTGTCATCTAGTGCTCTTGCTAATGGATAACATTGCACATGGATAACATAAACTGCTGCCACCTTTCCTGACGCTCTGTATCTGCTGCACCTCTCTACAAGTCCCTTCACTGGCTCCCCTTTCAGCAGAATTAAATAAAAAAATTCTCACCCTGACCTACAAAGCCATTACTAACGCTCCCCCCTACCTGTCCTCACTAATCAACAAATATACTCCAGTCTACCCCCTAAGGTCCAAAGACCTCCACCTCGCCACCCACCACTCAACTTATTTGGAGGAGCCGGCCTAAACTTGCTTCTGCAGACAGCGAGGCTAGCCACAATCATTATGTGCATTTCCATTTCTGAGGATTAGCAAATACACAATTTCAGAGCTAAATTGAAGAAAAGGCAAAATAATATTGAAAGTATACTGCAAAGGTGTCTCAAGGTGTTTACTGTCTCTAAAGATTGACTGATGCCTACCAATCACACTTAAAGGACCAGTAAATACAGTAGATTTGCATAATCAACACATGCATGATAACAAGACAATGCAATAGCACTTAGGGGCCGATTTATCAAGGGCTGAAAGACCCCTGATGCCCCTGTTTCCGCGTGAGCCTTCAGGCTCGCCGGGAACAGCAGTTATGAAACAGCAGTCTTAAAGGGCCACTGTAAGTAAATATTTTCTATGCCTGTTACTAACTAACTACCCCAAATACGCTTTTTATCAATTGCATTTCATTAACATATCTCTACCGTATATCAGAAATCTTGTCTGCAAATTTAATTGTTTTCCAAACCCACTCCATGGGTATCCTTTGCTCTGTACCAATCCGTTTACAATACCTAGGTTTCAAAATGGCGCTTTAAACACAAAGTTATTGGTTTAAGTATTTTGAACATGCAGTGCTAAAAATAGTGGGCAGGATAAAGTGACATCATCGGCGAATAAAAGATATAACTTTTAGAACGTTATGAAACTTCGTTTTGGAGAAAATATAGGTCAGTAGGTTTTAATTGATGTTTATTAACTTTAATATGTTAGTTGTTTAGCTTAAAAATTATAACAGAAAGTAATCCTTTAAGACCGCTGCTCCATAACTGGTCCGCTGCCTCTGAGGCAGCGGTTTGCAATCCGCCCGGTCCTATACAATCCGGTTGATTGACACCCCCTGCTATCGGCTGATTGGCCGCAAATCTGCAGGGAGCGTCATTGCACAAGCAGTTCACAAGAACTGCTTGTGCAAAGATAAATGTTGATTCATCGATGTCTGTCGGATGTCATGTCGGAGAGACCGATGATATGTAGGCCCCTTAGTCTGAACTTCAAATGAGTAGTAAGTTTTTTTTCTGACAAATTTCAAAGTATGTCTATTTCCACTCCAACTGCATTATGTGACTGTCATCAGCCAATCACAAATGCATATACGTATATTCTGTGAATTCTTGCACATGCTCAGTAGGAGCTGGTGACTCAAAAAGTGTAAATATAAAAGGACTGTGCACATTTTGTCAATGGAAGTAAATTGGAAATTTGCTTAAATATGCATGCTCTATCTGAATCAGGAAAGTTTAATTATGACTTGAATGTCCCTTTAAAAGGACACAATAAAGTGAATATGAAATTTTCATGATTCAGATAGAGCATGCAATTTAACAAAAATCTTTTTATATGCAAACTTTTTGAGACAGCAGCTCCTACTGAGCATGAGCAAGAGTTCCCAGTATATTTGCATCATTGTTTGTGATTGGAAGATTGATGTCGCATTATTTGAGGGAGGGGAAAATAGAAGTATGTTTGAAATTTGTCAGAAAAAAATCCATTACTCAGAAATTTAGAGGAAATGCTATTGCATTGCCTTTCTCTTATACATTTGTTGATTATGCAATTATACTGTATGTTATGGTTCTAAAGTGGTTTCCCCCTCATTCATTAGCTTTAATGATTGGCCCTATTCCTTCACAGATCAATTAACCCTTTATTTTAAACACCTTGTCTCCAGCTTCCATTTTGTGACTTCCCATTTCACCCCTCACCACTGGTTAAATTACCTTACACAACTTCCCTATCGTCAACCCCTCTCCTATGCAGGTCCTTGTAAATTGCTACCAACACCAAACAACTAAGTTAAAATGAGGGGGGGGGGACTTTTGCTAACTAAACCTAAAGTCTTTGTTTGTGGCTGTGGTGTGTGTTGTGTCATACAAACTGCCACCTGTAATGCTTGTGTGTGATTGTACTGGGCATACATAGCACATGCACATATACCCAAGAAACAGTAATACAAGTATGTTGCAAAAATATTTCTGTTCAAAACTGAAATGTATTTATGCACATTTTAATTTTGTATACAGTCTACTCCATAATTTGTATTTTTTTAAAAGATAGATCATCCCTTTATTACCCATTCCCCAGTTTTCATAACCAACATGGTTATGTTAATATACTTTTTATCTCTGTGATTTGCCATGTATCTAATCCTCTGCAGACTGCCCCCTCCCCCCATCTCAGTTCTTTTGACAGACTTGCATTTTAGCTCATTAGTGCTGACTCACTCACGGGAGTGAGCATAGTTGTATCTATATGCACATATGAACTAGCGCTGTCTAGCTGTTAATAAACTGTCAAAATGCAGTGATAAGAGGCAGCCTTCAAGGGCTTAGAAATTAGCATATGAGCCTACCTAGATTTAGCTCTCAACAAAGAATACCAAGAGAACAAAGCAAATTTGCTGATAAAAGTAAATTGTAAAGTTGTTTAAAAGTGCATGCCCTATCTGAAACATGAAAGCTTAATTTTGACTAGACTGTCCCTTTAAGTGTGTTATCAAATCCAAGAAAGAGCCACAGCACCTGGTTATGCATCAAACATGTAGATTTATTGTGGAGACATCACCATGTACAGAAACAACATTTCGGTCAACAATAGACCTTAATCATGTTATACAAATGAACACACCTGGTCACTTCTTATACCCTTACATCTGGGCGGGGTTTCAGATACCTGTATAGGTGTAACAATATAATTGTAACATACATCTTATTCTAAGAACTCCCTCTAGTGGACACAGGGTAGAACATCTTCTTAACCCTTTATGATCTGAAAGACATATATCCAAAATTGTATATTAACAAATCTAAATCACATTTATTTACAAAACAAAATTAAAATCACCACATTCATATGCTATTAATGCACCACACCGTTAGAGCAAGCAATATTAACTCATTATTAGATCTATTTGTTATATCATGTAGTGGCATCTCCTTGTTCATCCCAAAAGGGGTGAGAGACTGAAGTGTATAAATCCAGAAAGATTCCCTATTTTTAAGGATCTTAACCCTATCACCACCACGTCTAGGCCTTTTTATATGCTCCAAGATCTGAAACCTTAGTTGTGCTATGGAATGGCCTGCTTCTACAAAATGATTAACCACTGGGGCATCCAAATTTTTACACCTGATATTTGACTTATGTTCATTCATCCTGTCCCTGGCACGTCTTGTCGACTCTCCAATATAAACCTTGGAGCATGGGCACTTAATTAAGTAAATGATAAAATCAGTATTGCAGGTATAAGCTTGAAATCTTAAAACGTCTGCCAGTTAGAGGTTGATCAAAACAGTCGCCCTTGATTATATTGTTACAGTTACAGCAGCCAAGACAGGGATAATTTCCCATCTTTGGATTAGAGATAAAAGTTTGTCTCAGTGTCTTTTCTGGGCCTAAATCTGCCTTAACTAGCGTGTCTCGAAGGTTCTTAGACCTCTTGTAAGCTGCCATAGGTGGCTCCTCAAATTCCTTGATGTGGGGATTAAGATCTCGTATCACAGACCAGTGTCTCCTAATGATTTTATTAACATGACTGCTGAGGGAATTATATTCTGTAACAAACATTATTCTGTTTGTCTTTTTCTCTTTAGTCTTAGTACAAGTCCTTTTAAGAATAGATTTCCTAGAAATGCCCTCTATCTCCTTCATTTGTTGCTCAATGAGTGGTTTAGGAAAACCTCTCCAAAAAAAACATGCCCCCATTTCCTGTAGCCTTCTAGCACTAGTCTGTTCATCTGAAACAATTTTCCTAACACGGAGGAATTGACTCCTCGTTAAGCTCTTAATTAGTGAGGGTGAGTGTGCGCTCTCATACCTCAACAAGCTATTCCTATCGCTTTCCTTTTTGCATAAGTCAAGTGTGTTATTGCAGGCCACATAGTTTCTAAATATCATAATTAAAGGAATAGTAAAGTAATGCTTTTCTTTGTATCATCTGAAAGAGGGCACTTTAAAATGAATCACTTTTAAAAAAAAACAAAACACCTGTGCTGTTAACATCATGTTTATTTTAGATAGTGCTCTTCAATATCCATGATATAAACCTTTCTATTCCTTATTTTGTATTTATTTTATTTAGTGTCATAGATCTATATTTGTTACAAATTTGAAATGTGTGTGAATATTGTACCATATTGTGGCTGAAACAGAAATCCAACTTAGAATCAACATTTATAAAAGAAAACCACTACACAACTTGGTGGTATAACCGTTAACTCATAAGCTGAAGTCAAAAAGTCATACTAGGTAATTTCCCAATAGTGGAATAAACCTAACATGACCAGTAACAATACGCTAAAGGAAATCTTATTTCCTTTCAGCATTATTCTTTATTAATCACTGATACAAATGAGATTGTGTGAAATTTATGTGCAGGTGTTTTGAAAAGATGATTTCTCTTCCCTATTGCTGCTGCCATATTTGCTATACTTCCTGCCTTATATTTTTACATTTATAGGAAGCACAACTGAGCCATAAGACTTGATTGGTCGCTAGCTAATATTAAGAACTTCCTCTTCTTTATTTTTAGTCAGTGCCACGCCTCACAAGCATAAAGATTTTTTTTTCT
The DNA here is from genome assembly GCF_027579735.1 of Bombina bombina. NCBI lineage: Eukaryota > Metazoa > Chordata > Amphibia > Anura > Bombinatoridae > Bombina > Bombina bombina. Next base: position 481,410,796 of record NC_069499.1, read on the forward strand.
CAGTACATGAGCATGCTTCTTTAAAAAAATGTAATAAAGGAAGGAAATAAAGGATTTAAATGTATTTAGACTCAATACTTAGGTAACAACGGTTAATGAAAAAAAGGTTTTGTGGCAGAATTAAAGGGATATGGTATATGACAAGTGGTGGGACTGGGAGGGGTGGATGTGTATGTATGACGTGACGTTAAGGTGTTGTGTTGCTATAGAATAACATATCCGCTAAGTGTAAACGTTTTAAAACAAATTAGCCTTGTTTTAATTGCATTTACTTTTCAATAGCCAAGCCCCACCCACTATTTGCCTTATTTGGAGTAGCCAATCTGGGTTTTAGTCTGCAGATATGGGAAATGTTAGTATAAAATACAGCGTTATGCAATTGTTGTCAGTTTAACCCAATTAGGAACAGATAGGTAGCAGAGTTAGCCTCGAGAAGTCGGCAGAGTGTATTTTATGTTCTGAGAATTTGAAAATCCTCAATTTTCAGAACTAAATTACATGGAAAGTGTTCAAAATATATATATTACACATACTGTAACTAAATATATTATTTAAACATCTCAAGGGGTTTAATCTCTATTTAAAGGGACAGTCAAATCCAAAAAAAAATGTTCATGTTTCAAATAGGTCATGTAATTTTAAAAAAATTTCCAATTTACTTTTATCACCAATTTTGCTTTGTTCTCTTGGTAGTCTTAGTTGAAAGCTAAACCTAGGAAGGCTCATATGATAATTTCTAAGCCTTTGAAGGCCGCCTCTCATCACATGACTTTTTATTTGCTTTTCACAACAGGGGAGAGCTAGTTCAAGTAAATCATATAGATAACATTGTGCTCACGCCCATGGCTTGTGGCAGACACTGCACTAATTGGCTAAAATGAAAGTCAATCGATAAAAAATAAAATGTCATGTGATCAGGGAGCTGTCAGGAGAGGCTTAGATACAAGTTAATCACAGAGGTAAAAAGTATATTAATATAACTGTGTTAGTTATGCAAAACTGGGGAAGGGGTAATAAAGGGGTTATCTTTTTAAACAACAACAATTCTGGTGTTGACTGTCCCTTTAAGGTTTCGTTGAAATAGTAGAGCACAAATGTAAACAAAGAACTCCATTACTTGAGTGTTTCTATTTCTCGGAAGCAAGTGACATTACTCCATGTGATGAAATAGGGGAAAGTAACAGAGAACAAAACACAATTTTCTCATGACCCCTTTATTATAATGTGACTGAGAACTATTTTGTCTTCTCATTTTTATCTCATTCCAGTTTCTGTTTTTTTGTCATCACTTTTTTAGTTTCGCAAGTAGCTCAGATTCTATTGGTTATGTTGATTTGCTCATTATTTTCCAAAAAAGGGAAATTAAAGTGCCATAAAACTGTCCGTGTTAAAGGGACAGTAAAGTCAAAATTACATATTAAATATGCTTTGTTCTCTTGTTATTATTTGTTGAAAAGCATACCAAGGTAGGATTAGGAGCAGTAAAAAACTAATGGGAGCTAGCTGCTGATTGGTGGCTGCACACACATGCCTCTTGTCATTGACTCACCCAATGTGTTCAGCTAGCTCCCGGTACTGCATTGCTGTGTCTTCAACAAAAGATATCAAGAGAATAAAGCACATTTGCTAACAGAAGAAAATAGGAAAACATGTTTAAAATTGCATGTTCTGTCTGGATTATAAAAGAAAAATGTTGGGTTTCATGTCCCTTTAAACACATAGCGAAGTTTGCAAAAATCACTAGGCCAAGTTTCCATTGCTGTTGTAAACTGGCTGTAAGATTGCCAGCTGATGTACCAAAATTGAGTAATAAAGCAGATTCCGAGTTTGAAGAATGGTTTGGTGTCTTCCTAAGAAGAAGAATATCCCTTTCAGTTGTGTTTAGTGATACTTATAGGTGACATGTATGTGATTAAAACCATCAAGGTGTGTGTGTGTCTTTTTAAGGGTTTCAAACACGGACACAATATAGTGGGCATTGCTTTTGCTAGTTTTTGTTACTGAAAATTGTTTATTTTTAACTTTAAAGAGACAGTGTGCTGTAAAATAGTTTTTCCCTTAAAGGTATATGAAACCCATTTTTTTATTTTATGTTTCAGATAGAGCATGCAATTTTAAGCAGCATTCTAATTTAGTCATATTTTCAATGTTTATTTGTTCTCTTGGTATCTTTATTTGAAAAGCAGAAATGTAAGCTTAGGAGCCTGCCCAATTTTGGTTCAGCAACCTGGGTAGTGCTTGCTGATTGGTGGCTACACTTCACCACCAATCAGCAAGCACTATCCAGATGCTGAAACAAAAATAGTCTGTTTCAAGTATAACATTTATGCGAAGTTGCTTCTTTATATTTATTATTGTATATTAAATAGTTAGTTTTTTCTTTGAAACCACAACCCTCTAGAATGTGTTGAGCTTGCAGGGAAATCAAATCTCCTTATTCTATCACTTTCTGTACACACACAAGTTTCTTTATTTATTCTGTCTGTATGTCAAAGAATAGTACATAGAGAGAACAATTGAAACATTAACATTTTATTAGCGTATCTCGCACTAACCACCACTGTGAGTGTTCTGCTGGCTATGTTCACATAGCTTTTCTTTAACCTATACTTACATATAGAAACTTTCAGTAAAGGTAGGGATACCACAAGCAAAATCAGCTATTTTTAATGTTAATATAAAGGTAAATAAGTTATTTGTAAACAATTTAATGCACTCCAGCAGGTAAAATTTATCACTAAGGAACAAATTAAAGGGGAGGACAAAATAGGGTACACTGTCTCTCTAATACGTTGAGCAGGTCCCATTTGTATCTGGTGACATTGCTTTTTGTTGTGAAATGGTCCTGTAAATGTGTCCTTAAGTATCTTGAATTTAGATTGTGATCGGCCTAACAGCACTGACACATGTTAAAGGGACATGAAACCAAAACAAAATCTCTTTTATTATTCAGCTAAAGAATACAATTAAAAAAAATTAAAAAAATAACATTTTACTTATACTATCAAATTTGCATCGTTCTCATGTTATTCTTTGTTGAAGAGATAACTATATAGGTAGCGTGCACGTGCCTGAAGCACTTTATGACACGAAATAGTGCTGCCATCTAGTTCTCTTGACTTACATTTCTGCTTTTCAACAAAGGATAACAAGAAAACAAAGAAAATTTGATAATAGAAGTAAATTGGAAAGTTGTTTAAAATTGTATACTCTATCTGAATCAAGAAAGATTTTTTTTTTTGTGTTTACGTCCCTTTAAGTATAGGCTTATTTTTCACAGTAATGATAATGAAAAAAGTGCTGGTGATAAAAAATGGAAATAGCTGATTGTGATCACTGAAAAGGGCCCAGCTGCAGCCTTTATTGTGCTGATAATTATGAAAACGATAGATTGTGCTTGGGTTGCTGTGTTAATGCTACCCTCTTTCTTTCCAGGTGTACATTTTCACATATGAGACTAAGCAACTGCTTATTTTGTTTGAAGCCAAAGGTAAAAAGGTCTGTAGTATTATTGTTCCCAAGTCGTGTTGTCTGATTATTATTGCGTTTCCTTCATAGCACCTACTTAACTTGGTTTGCTTTCAATAGATTGGTTCATACTTTGGAGCTGCTGTTTGTGCCGTTGACTTGAATTCGGACGGTCTGTCAGATTTGCTGGTCGGAGCGCCAATGCAAAGTACAGTGCGAGAAGAAGGAAGAGTTTATGTCTTTATGAATACAGGGGGTGTAAGTACTGTCTAACCTGTCTAGATTCTGTGTACAAATGCTAATATTACTGGAGACTTCTAAGACATCTAAAACTATTATTAAAAGGACATTCTACTGCAGAAATAACAGTCTCTATTCAACTGTTGAGCAGTGTACAAGTGACTAAAATGTGCGCGCACTGTAATCTTGTTTGTGGTCAAGCCTGAAAATGCTGTAAGTAGTAAACAGCTCTGTGATGAAGTTGTGGGTGAGAATGGTCTACTATGTTGTTTTTATTTAAATATAAATATCTGTGACTTTATTTCTAGATCAGGCACTTGTATTCATACATTTATAAGATCAGATCCCACCTTTTCAGAAAGTGACACATCTACTACAATGATCACAAGTTCAGATCTAGAGTTGAGTTGTTCTTTTTACATTTCTCATAATAGACATTCTGTTTCCGATGCCAGAGCCTGTGCTGTAATGGTCACACCTTGCAGCTGACCACCACATTACAGCTCCTCCCACTACAGATTATATATGATTGTTCATTGATATAAAATATATGGAGGGATGTGCCAGTGCACTTACCTGTCTCACTATTTCTCCTCATAAGATGTATACTTAGGGGCAACTGCAACCTACACCCAACCCCCCCACCCCGAGCAGTCTGCCTCTATACCGCGTACACTGCAGCTCTGCAGGAGCTCTGTGCAGTCTGGAGTGGTCAGGCGCGTAGGAGAGTACTGTGTACTGGTAGGGGCTGTGGTAGGGGCTGTGTGAGGATTACCATCTGCTTGTACTTTCCCTCCATGCACTTGAGCTACTTTCTCAACCCACACAGCATAGAGGGTGCTTTGGAAAAGAAGCTGTGTGCAACAAAACTGAATAAGGTGTGAGTGCACAAAAAACACACAAATCTTAGCGGAAACAGTTGCTCTTATTCATTAGAGTATGGAATATTTGCACTATAGTGGCGCCAAAGGGGTTAAATACACAGTTAAAGTTCAGATCTGCAAGAGCTGCAGCTGCCAAGTTCTCTGCTGTTCCCAAGCAGGACTTTGCATGCTCTTATTTTCTAGGGCATGTCATTTTGTAAGACTATCGATCCTGCACATCTGTGTGTTTAACCATGCAAAGAAGTTAAACACACAGTAAAAATACAGACTAGCCATGCTGATTGCAGTGCTTTGCGGGTCCCCAGCAGTACTTCTACTGTGTGTTTAACCCCTTTGCGGGGGTTGAACACACTGTAGTACAGAGTCAATAGTGTTAAAAGAATTAGAACATGTAATTTTTTTTACTATTATGGCCCTTTAACTATACGTTAACTGTATGTTAAACCACTTTGCAAGAGCATCAAAGGTGCAGCATGTCCCTTTAATTATGACAACAAATATGTTTTGTATTAAACGCTACAAAAATTCCATAAGATGAATAAATCACATGAATTAGACAAATGGTCTCTCACATGTTTAGCTTAAGTGAAAATACAAATAAAACAAAACATTCCATTTTTATAAAGCAAGAAGCGGCTAATTCAGTCAGTCAGATAAGAATTCTAATTAAACAAGGAATATTAGATAGGATTGATAAAAGGAGGTAGATGCTTCCTAACTAATACAAGAGTCTTTTTTTTAAAACAGAGCAAATCAATGAGAAAGTGAAAAACCATGCTGGTTCTCATTTAAAGGGATAGGAAAATCAAAATTAAACTTGCATGATTCAGATAGAGAGTGACATTTTAAGACATTTTTAAATTCACTTCTCTTTTCAAATGTGCTTCGTTCTCCCTGTATCCCTTGATGAAAAATAATATGCACATATCCTACACTAATGGGAGATAGTTGCTGATTGGTGCCTGCACACATTTGTCTCTTGTGATTGGCTAACTAGATATGCTCAGCTAGCTGCCAGTAGTGCAATGTTGTTCCTTCAGCAAAGGATAACAAGAGAATGAAGCAAATTTGATAATAGAAGTAAATTGAAAAGTTGTTTAAAATTGTGTGTTCTATCCAAATCATGAAAACATGTTGGGGTTTCCTATCTCTTTAAAGGGGGAGTTAAAATGAACTTTAATGATTCAGATAGAGAATACAATTTTAAAATCTTTTCATTTTACTTCTCTTATCAAATTTACCCTCTTTGCATAAGAACATACCAAAGTAGGCTCAGGAGCGTGCACGTCTTGAGCACAATATAAAAAAATTGCTGCGACACTGTAAGTCGAAAATTGCACAACTGAAAGATATTTGTACATGTCCCTCGTCACAGTCACTTTCTCTGTCAACTTGTCTGTAAACATTACTGTTTGATACCCAGAAGACGTCTTGCACTAAATATACTTTATACATTATAAGCATAAAAAGCCTATCAACCAATGAGTATTAGAAGGTATTACCTAATCAACCAATGAGCATTCACAGGAATTACACAACTGATGCTGCTGGATTACTTTCAATATTAATTAAACTGCAATTAAAAAATAACAATAATATTATGTTTAAAAGTAACTTTTTCACATAAATAGAACATAGTAGACCGTACAGAATCCCTTTAATTTAACATACAGAGGACATTGTTTATTTACTTAGATAAGGGTACATATTACAATGATTTTTATTTATTTCATTTTTTTGTACATTTGTCTTCACTAGTTCTTGCTCCCTTATGAATTTAGAGACTGACACACTGGGATCAAGACAATCGTTTCTCCTGTGTATGGCCCAGTATTTAAAAAATAAATAATTAATTAATGAAATTAATTAAATGAATGGAATTTAGCCCATAAAGGGCTAGATTTCGAGTGGCGTGCTAACCATTGCACTCCAGCGTAAAGGGGTTTATTGTGGCTGTTTCCACTCTTTGGGTTTTCTGCTTGTTTTACAAGTTGAAATTAAACGTGAGCGCTTGAGTTCAATAGTTAATGTGCGTCAGGATAGTGCAACCTCAGAGCTCTGGTTAACTGTTTAGCAAAACAAAAAAGTGCCACAAAACACAATAAAAATGCATTAAAAGTACAGTTACTCATAATAACACTATCTAATAAAAAAAGTGTTTATATGTGTGTACATATGTATTTATGTGTATTTATGTATGTAGGGTGTTAGGTTTTCTCCACTGTTTTGCTCCATTGACTTCTATGGGGGGATAGGTTATTGTGCTTGTGATATTCTATGTTGTATGCTTGTTATGTGTGTTGGGTTTGCGCATGAGAGAAATCAGTTTACTTTCAACTTATAATAAAAGCGCAATCTGACGCGCACAAAAAGCTCACTTCTAGCGCAGTTAACGGTCGAGCGGGAGCGTTAACTAATGCTCCACTTGTAATCTGGCCCAAAATGTGATTTTTACATTAAAATTTCTGAAACTGAAAAGTAGCAAAAGTAATAGGCATTTCTATTGCATTAGAAATTCTGAGCATAGACATGGAAATAACAGTTTTATTTGTGATTTTTAAAGCCATTTAGGGATTGTTACAACCTTGTTTCATTTAAATTTGTGTGTGTCAATATAATTCAGATTTTCAGCACAATGTAAAATTGCTAATGCCATCTGGTTTAACGGCTGCTGCCATTAAATGAGAAGTAATTGTTTCTAATCACCAGATTTCACAATACCAAAACAATTTTTCAAATAACACTCATAATATGTAAAACTGTTGTGATCATTTGTCATTTATAACTTTTGTGAGGCAATTTTGGGAAATAAACCAAGCCACAAGATCTTCTCCTTCCCAGCCTCAAGATCAGCACAGCCTACTCTACCAGGTTTAAAAACTGACCCCCATTCCTCAGCGTATAGGGACCTTAAGCTGCTGCACACCACCCAGAGCATGCTTACTATTCACCAATCACCATGCTTTTGTTTTTCTACAATTCATGCAGCTCTCTTCAATGCTGTTCTCCTATTTTACAGGTGCCAGTTGGTGAAGCTCCAGCTCTTCATTCTGGGTGCCACCATCTTAGAGTTTAGGTATTTTTTTCACAGATCAGTGACATTGCTGGTTTTAAAAGCCGTATTATGCACTTTAGGTTAGCGTGCACGATACAGAGTTGGAAATGGAGGCGCCCAGTATGAACATGCAGAGCTTTATCAACCTTAAAGGGATACTAAACCCAAATTTTTTCTTTTATGATTCAGATAGAGTATGCAATTTTAAGCTACTTTCTAATTTACTCCTATTATAATTTTACTTTGTTCTCTTACTATCTTTATTTGAAAAAGCAGAAATTTAAGCTTAAAACCCAGCCCATTTTTGGTTCAGAACCCTGGATAGCGTTTGCTGATTGGTGGCTACATTTAAAGGGACACTCAATCAAAAATAAACTTTCATTATTCGGATAGAGCATGCAATTTTAAACAACTTTCCAATTTACTTCCATTAACTAAATGTGCACAGTCTTTCTATATTTAAACTTTTTGAGTCACTAGCTTCTACTGAGCATGTGCAAGAATAATTGTGTATGTGTTTGTGAATGGCTGATGACTGTCACATGGTAGGTGTATGCATTTGTGATTGGCTGATGGCTGGTATAGGGGAAGTGGAAAAAGACATAACTTTTAAAATTGTCAGAAAAAAAATCTACTACTCATTTGAAGTTCATACTAAGTGCTATTGCATTGTCTTGTTATCTTGCAATTGTTGATTATGCAAATCTACTGTGTTGACTGGTCCTAAGAATGAAAGAAACAATTTGGGTTTAGTATCCCTTTAAAGTGAATATAAATTTTAATGAATGAGTGCCCAGTTTTTAAAAATACTATTAAAAACAGACACACTATCATTCATTAAAATTTACATTGAAGCAGTTGTTTTTTAAAAAAAAAATACTTATCTTTTTCTTTAGGAAACCCAGACCAGCAATCCTTTGCCCGCTTCTCATGCTGTACTTAGCATATCGATCACGAATCCGACTTCCTCCAATTGTTGCGTGGCCTCAGGAGCTGGATGTGTCCGGGTGCACGCCAGGAATGGAGGAGGCCAGTTTCGTGATTGCTGTGCTAAGTGCAGAGGAGCTGTGGGTAAAGGATCGCCGGTCTGGGTTTTCTAAAGAAAAAGATAAGTATTTAAAAAAAAACAACAAAAAAAAAACGCTGCAATGTAAAGTTTAACGAATGAAAGTGCCTCTGTTTTTAATAGTGTTTTTAAAAACCGGGCGCTCATTCATTAAAATTTACATTCACTTTAAGTGGTTAAAATAGGAAAACAGCTTTGACAAGAGCTGCAGATGCAGAAGGAAAAACAATAGGATGTCAGTTAATAACCACACTATTGTAGTTATGCTTAGCAGATTAGTTTCCCCATTAAACATGACTGCTTTCCTACAATCTTCATATGTTTGCTGCTGCTTAAGATTAGCTAATCAGCTCAATAGGTGTGCAGCCAAATTATTCTAATTTTTATACCAAAGTTCACACGCACCCACACATTTACCTGTCAAATGGCTGGCAGACTTATTTACCTGCCAGAAAGTCATTGTCTGGTTTGTTAATGTGCCAGTGCGGCTAAGTGTCAGTACATGTGCGTTGGATATAGTATGTTTGTGTTCTTATGAGAGTGTGTGGCAGTTAGGTTACTAGCTATATAACTACTCAGGAATGTATGATAAGTGTGTATATCTCTTTGTTTTATTTGTGTCTTGTGCCCTCTTTTAAATGGGTTGCTGGCTATATACTTTTTTTTAATTAAATCTGTTTCATATGGGATTATTCATTATAAAACTAACCTCTTTTTATTGGAATATTTACTGTACTTGCAGTGTAGTCACTTTTTGTTGAATTACTGACTATATATATATATGAAATTCAGGCTAATATACTTGTTCTATATTCAATTATTAAGAACTAGTCTTAAAGCCGGTGTAAACGGGCCAAAATGTTTAAGGAAAGCAATATACCTAGGCTGACCATATTGCCGCTTTAAAAAGGGACACATATGAAAAATACATACGTCAGGGCTGTTTAAAGAAATGGTTTGGAGTAATGTTCCATTATGAGAACCCTGACTTATGTATTTTTCATATGTGTCCCTTTTTAAAGCGGCAATATGGTCAGCCTAAATATACCCCACTCGAATCCCCTCTCCCTCATCCACCTTCCCTCCTTCCCCCTCCCTGCCGCTCTCAACATTTTTATTTTTCTGCAGCGGTTCCACCGCTTCCGCCACCCCCCTTAAGCGATGGGTCGCCCACCCGCCTTCCTCCTAACCCTCCCACACCAACAACGATTGGCACCACCGAGTGTCCCTCTCTGCTTCGGTACCTCTGTAAGACTATTTCTGCACTGCCCCACTTGTGGGGCATTCAGAAATATCGCCATCTCGCTACTTTTAGCAAGATCGCGGCAGAGAGAGGCCCAGGACAGCGCGACAATGCTCCTTAAGGGCTTAACGACCATCACCCTACAGGGTATGGCACTGGTCGTTAAGGCCAGGTATGTTTGTCTCGCGCAGTCTCTACTGCGCATGACTGCATCGGACAAACATACCTGGCCTTTTATTATATAGGATAAGACTATATTTCTTTGTGCTGAGTTTCTTTCTGTTTATTAAAGGAACACTATAGTGTGATATGCTCCCACACAGACTACTGAACAGGCACAGTTGGTGATTGGCCACTCACTGGCCATGTCTTCCCAGGTCAGGACAGCAGTTCTCCGCAACTCCTGACTAAGTAGTTTTTGAACAAGCACATTAATATTAAAAGTTGTTGAAGCAAAACTTAGTTCCTTCTCTAAAATGATAGCTAAAAGATACATTAACAACATTCAATATTTCTTATATTACTTGTGAGTACTGCTCGGATATTTCAGTACATTTTAGTCAGAAAATAATCTGTGCTGTATTATAGAGCAGTTTACTTTCAGTTAGATGGCCTCCATAAAACCTTTATTGCTTTAGCGCTAAACTAGAACAGATTATAAAGTTTCCCTCTCCACACATCTCCTGCAGATGAAATATGGCCTTATGAGCTGTATAAAACATGTACCATGATACACTTCGTTTTTCTTTTAGGGTGAATCATGCATTTTTAAAAGAAGCATGTACAGTAATGTACAGCAAAAATGTGTATAACTGTGCTTCAAATGCAATATAAATATAATGCTATAATACTTTAAAAGTACAATAAGTGCATAAAGCAGACTTCATCAAACATCTGTATCACTGAATTCAAGATCCTAATTTTCAATTGTTTCAATTATTTTAAGGGGAAAATGAAAGAACTTGACATTGAACTTTCAGGAAGTGACCTATATGCTGCCAGATTCGGAGAAACGATAACTAACCTCGGAGACATTGATAACGATGGTTTTGAAGGTACATTTTTTTTCTCCTATCTTGTCTTATTCATTTTATGTATCGTATCTCCAGAACTGCGCTGCTGAATCAAATGCACGATCATATTAGTTTATGTTGTCAGTTTATTGGTCTGGTTTTTTTTTTTATTTCTTAGGAAAATATATATTTTTACTTAAAAAGCATTTAGTGAAATTCTTTGACATTTGTAAGGAGTAAAGAATCAGTTGTGTTTCAAATTCTCTTAAAAACAGTGTACAACATCCTGTGAAATCACAACTGTGATATACTTTTATACTATAATAGAGGAACAATTTTGCTATATTTCATATTGAAATATATACAAGTTAGTACCAAGCAACACAACTCTGCCCAGCCCCGTGTTGTTACAACAGGATAACTATGTAATGATCCACCAGTGGCTATAATGAAGCCTCATAAAACTGTAACAAATTGAGCATAGCGATAGCTATTCGAACCTACACATGTCACTACAGTTAATTGGACAAAATCCTGTTGCTACTGTACGTGGATCACAACTTTTTTTATTTTTTGCAGTTATCCAAACGACTGCACTTATGTAGCAACATCTAGTACAGTAATGGTGAACCCCTTGGCACCACAGATGTTTCAGAACTACATTTCCCATGATGCTTAGGCACTCTGCAGTCCTGTTCTGAAACATCTGGAGTGCCAAGATTCGCCATCACTGATCTAGTACCTTAAAAAGAGCAGAGCAGGTGATCACATATAAATGTTACACACCTTAATCCAGGCTTCCTATAGGGTCAGGGGCGTATTTAGGTTGTGTGCTGCCCTAGGCACTCAAAACTCTGCTGCATTATACTTCTTATATCAAAAATACTTCTAGTAAAAGTTATTACTGTTTTTCAGCCGCATATGCACATATTCTGTGAGGGGCATTGCACCAGTATTCAAGCTCAGAGAGCTGGCGGTGGTATTCATTGTGTCTGTGAAGACTTAATTTGTGCCACTGATGACTCTTTGAGAAGGTCTGATGCTTGACCACTGGTGCACGTGCCCTCATAGCATATGTGTGTATGCCGCTTAAAAACAGTAATGACATTTGCTAGACATATTTTTGCTAATGTAAGTATAATGCAAAAATGCTTCTATTTAAAATTGAAATTCACCAATGCACATTTCATATTTTACCTTTCTATTGTGGTGAGCTTTAAGTCACAGTTTTGGGGCCAGTCACTGTAAGGGTTAATAGCATGGTGGGCACAGGTTGTGGTTCTAGGGGATGGTCAGTCGGGGTCAGGATGCCAGCGCCTCTGGGTTCAGTGACTCCTTACCTATCAGCTCATAGCAACCAGCCCCAAGGATAACGATCTGTCACTCAGTGTTACTATATGCACATTTGCCTCTGCTTTTTTTTAGCAGTCTCCAGTTTAATGAATTTTATGAGAATGTTTCGAGCTTTTCTTTCAACGTGTTATAAAATAGGAAGATTGAATTTAATCTTCAGCACAAACTGTTAAATTTAAAAAAGGGGGGGAAACAAAAAACATTTTTTACTGCACAGACTATTCTTTGAATGTATTGCAGAGTAGATAATGATATTTTCGCAACTGCACACCTTTATCTCACATATAAGCGTTGAAATATAATTTTTGTTCCTGGCGCTTATTAATATCACCCATGATGAAAAAAAAAGTTTACCAAGTCTCTCTTTTGGCAGCAAAGTTTTAGGAAGGTCATTTTAAATGGATTATACCAACAAATTAATTGTATTTAAAAAAATGAAACAATTAAAATATATCACTTTTCTGAAAATGTATGACCCAGAACAATGCTTCTCGCATACAGACTATCGTGCAGGCAGACGCTGCTCTGCCCATTGTACAGCTGAAGTCCCTGGAGTGGAGAAGTCAGGCAAACTAAGAAAACTCATGAATCAGGAAATGTTAGCACAGAATCTTAAGCTGCAGAAATTGCTGGTTTAAATAATGAAATGATGAGTCAGTGAAACAAAATCACTGGAAAGTAACCATGCAGAAATTGTTAGGTAGTGATGTAGTGGTCATATCCCATGGTGCTCCATTGTTTTAACATTAAAAAATAAACATTTTATATTATACATAGACACATACAGTACATACACACACACACATATACAGTACATACACCCCCCCCACACAAACACACACATAAACATACACACACATACATATACCCACAGACACATATACATACACCCCACACATACACACACACACACACACATAGATATACACACACAAAGACATACTCACACACACATAAAGATACACATACATACACACACATAAACATACACACACACATATATATATATATATATATATATATATATATATATAAAAACACACACACACAAAGATACACACACATAAACATACACACACAAACATATTCACACATATACATACACCTCCCACACACACACAAACACACACACACACACATATGCACACATGTACATATGCACATACATACACACTTAAAAACTATTTTATATACACACACACGCCTTTATATATATATATATATATATATATATATATATATATATATACACACATCCATAAACATACACACATACACATATGTAAAAACTGTATATACACTACATATACACACAAATGCACACCCACATGAATTAGAAAACAAATTGTGAGCCAACATCTATGCCTGTCCTCACAAACACTCTTTTGGCTGAAAGGACACACATTCCCACAGACACACTCCAAAATCTTGTGAAAAGCCATCCAAGGAGAGTGGTGACTGTTATAGCCACGGGGGAGACGACGACTCAATATTACCGTCTGTGGTTTTCTAATGGGATGTCTAATAAATATATATATATATATATATATATATATATATATATATATATATATATATATATATATATATAAATGTATATATATATATATATTTTTATATATATATATATATATATATATATATATATATATATATATATATATATATATATATATATAGTGAAGTAATAGCACTCACTGGACTTTCAAACATCAGATGCAATTTATTGTAACGTTTCGGGGATTAAACCGTCCCCTTCATAAGACCAAGTTTTTGGTCTGATGAAGGGGACGGTTTGATCCCTGAAACGTCACAATAAATTGCACCTGATGTTTGAAAGTCCAGTGAGTGCGAATCTATTACGTCACTATTGATACTTCTGTTCCTGACACCCTGGCTGTTTTTGTGGAAGTGAGAGTGCGAATCCCCTAGGGACTTGTTAATATATATATATATATATATATATATATATACACATACACACACACTTATGTATCTACACATACATACAAGCTCATATACATGTCCACATATACACATATACACAGGCACATATGTACATATATACATATAAACACAGATATATACTCATGCACAAACACAGATATAGACATTTACATAAACATGCAGGCACATACACGCATATATATAGATACACACACACTTATATACGCATACATAAACATAAATATGCAGACACCTACATACATACACATATATATATATATAAACATCCTAGGAGAGTGTTGACTGTTATAGCCCCGGGGGGGGGGGGGGGGGGTTCCATATTACTGCCTGTGGTTGTCTAATGGGATGTCCAATAAGCTCATGTGGGTGTGATGGTAAGTTGTACACAAACTTTTGGCCATGTAGTGTGTGTGTGTGTGTGTGTGTGTATGTATATATATATATATATATATATATATATATATATATATATATATATATACATACAAAAACACACAAATATACTAAAGCACAAACTAATATACAAACATACTTACGTATGCACACACACTTATCTTCACACCCACACAACTTATATATATTTTTAATAATATTTTATGAATTAATTCTTTGAGGTTTTCACGATTCTTAATCATACTGAACTGAATTTTAGTTTTGGCATCCTGTTCTCTGTGATTTCGGCTTGGCATCTGCAATTCGTTATTTATTTCAACAGTAATTAGATTCAGCTGCACTAGCATGTAAATTCCATTGCTCCTTTGTCTAAAGCGTACATCTGTTTTGCAATGTGAATCAGATTTGTAAAAAAGGAGTCGTGTTTTTTTTTTTTTTAAACATTGGTAGCTTTAATGAGACAGACCAATGTGCAAGAAGTTTGTGTAAAATAAAAATGCAGAGTAAATAACAATAAAGTGAGAAATCTAAAGCAAATAGTAGCCAAATTTTCGTGTTACTATACAATAACTTATCAGCCATGTCTTAAAGTTTTTAAAACAAATTAACACCCTTTTTACTGCAATTAATCTTTCAATAGCCAAACTCCTCCCACCATCTGTCTTATTTATAGGAGCCATTCTGGGCTTTAGTCACAGACATCAAGGCTAGATATGGTCATAAAGTTAGTTTTAAAATGCATTGTTTTCACAGATATGTGATAAATTAGGGAAATATGTGTAGCAGGGTTAGCCTTCAGAAGTCAGCAGGGTGCATTTCAAGTTCTGAGAATTAGAAATAGCTCAATAACATAAAAAGGGTGTGAAATAAAAATGAAAATATATTGTAGTTGTTCCATTATGCATAACTAAAGAAAATATATAAAAAATCTCAAGGATTTTTCCAGTGGAAGTTTTCTCTATCAGCCAGTGAGCAGTAGAATCCCATACACTCCACTTCCGATTAGCCCGTCCTTACTCCTGTGTGCAAAGCATTTTGGGCCAGATTATAAGTGGCATGCTAATTTGTCGGGTTGCGCTAGTATTATGAGTTGAAAGTAAACTGTTTTCACTCTTGCGCTAACTCGACTAGCGCAAAAAGCTGCACGTTTATGTATTCCCCCATAGAGGTCAACATAACACCCTACTTGCGCGCAAACCCGAATGCATATTTTCATGTACGCTGACATGAATATATGCATATTTCACATTCCAACCTTCACATAGAATAATATGTTCTATTTATTCATAAATACATATTTCTACATATATCTGATGTTTATTTGTTACTATATACAGTATATATATATATATATATATATATATATATATATACGATAATATATAGGTATAGATATATAAAGATATATATATATATAAACATTTCTACCTGATGTAGAGATGTTTCTTACTATGTGCTCACGGGCTGTCTGCTTTAAATTTTAAGGAAGTATTTTTTCATAGGTCTGTACTAATCTGAATATATATTTATTATTTTCATCTGTGGAGCACACTTTTTATTCCCATATATACCGGTTACATGGTGCATCTTGAAAAATATTCATACTGTGTATATGGTTTTATACATATATATGTTTATCATCCCCTTGTTTTGATATTTCCCTCTATTGTATATAGGAAAAACAAATCTTTTATGTGCATATGTATATATGCACTGTTCTTGTACACCAATTAGTTTGTGTATTTTGACAGAATTTATACTTACATATAATTTTGTAATCATCACTAGTACAGGTAATTTCGACCATGGGCGATGGTTATTAAGTCTATATACAGACATTGATATATTGATGCAAATTAATCTCCCATTATTTCATCTTTAAATATATACTATCACTTGTTTACAAATAGTAGTTACCTCATATTATCATTATTATTATATATATATTGGATCACACTATTGTAATCGAAATGTGTGTATATATATTTAGATAGAACCCTAGCATTTTTTATTTATATACAACTCCAGTTTTAGAGAATTCAATGATCACATATTCTCGAGAGGGATCAGAATTATCAGATTCATGATATATAGCTATTGAGGTTTTATACCATCACACATCACGTTCACATTTATAAGTTAGCCAATCTAGTATTAAGCTACTCTATTTCTCACTTGGGATTGGTGTTCACAATCCCCCCCCATTTTACCACACGTCATATCAAATCACATTCTTAGTAATTATGAGTTGGGATTGTTAACCCAATCCACATATACACTTCACAGTATTCCTATTAGTCATACACCCCCCCCCCCCCCCAGTATAGGGACGTCGTCTGTAGACTCACTGTGACAATGTAACATCACGTCACTTTAGTCAAGCCCCTTTTTAGATCACGATACCAGTTGTAAACACGCTTATATTAGCGTGATCGTCCATATGAAAGATATTGTATACATTTACACTATAAATTATAAGAACATCTATACACCCTCTCTAAAGGTTAACTGATTGAGGTATGGATACGTACACATTCTATTTGATACTTGAATTTTTGGAAATTTTCGTCGCCCATTTGAGACACGGTTTTCTTTGTAGAGGTTACCATTGAATAATTCGGATAACCCTGTCCATGTGTATACTCAATGGCTTATTATTGGCCCCACACACACCTCCTATAGTAGCTTTGAGACATATGTACACTTATTGACATAATGCAGCATATTGTTTACGTTAGTCACGCCCCTCTTCACATCATGATACCGGTCTTAAATACTGATTGAGGTTTATAAACAAACATATTATACTAACTATGGGAGTCATTATTACTCATTAGAGACATGGTATTCAGTAGAGGTTGATATTAAATAACATTCAAATTTCAAGACAATATATCATACATTATGCATGACATTGTCCCGTGTGCATATATCAGGAACATTTAAGCATTTACTAAGGATGAAAGTATGTACTCTAAACAAAGGGTTAATTTGCTGGGACCGCTCCCCTGTGAGGGAGGTGCCCAGGTGATCTTTTTGATTGGTAAAGCATGTATATTTAAAGGCAAATTATAGCCATATTTGTATGCCTTTTTTTTTATTTGTTGTGAAGCGATGAGAAAAGCGTAGCATTCTAAGGAGGGTCTGCTAGTATACCCTGCCTTTATGGTTCTTATTTTAAACATGTACTTTTATAGATTTTTAATAAATTTCATTATTGAGCTTTTATTTGGAACCTATATTGCTTGCTTTATACCAATCGCTTCCACTGGAAGTACTAAGCTGTTGAAAATTCAGCATTCGTTTGTTCCTGTGATCCCTGAGTTCCTGCTATCTTGGGCTCCTGCATTCCTGAGTATACGGCTTGCTTTATACCAATCGCTTCCACTGGAAATACTAAGCTGTTGAAAATTAGCATTCGTATGTTCCTGTGATCCCTGAGTTCCAGCTTTCTTGGGCTCCTGCATTCCTGAGTTCCTGTATTCGGGAGAACAGTAAGCTGGGTTGCTGTATAAATACCCAGTCTGCGTCTAATAGCACTGTCTAAGTGCTATAAGGAAATGTGAGTACCCTGTCACAGGGCTTTTTTCTGTATACCATTTTTTCTTTATATTACTGATACACACAAGTGCCTAAACCAGGAGACAAAGAAGGCGCCTTCTTTGTCTCCTGGTTTAGGTTACTTACTGTTTGCATCTTTTTTGGAAGAGCCGCCTCCCCTCTGGACATATCGGACTTTTTTCGTCAACACCCCTGAGCGCACCTCTTTAGGGTGAATATACCCTTGAACTTTGCATACACACAAGTGCACCTCTCTCTGTTCCATATTTTCGTCCTAGATCGCTTGACACTAAGGTGTAAGGAGAGTGCTGTCCCCATAGGAGCTTTGGAGTTTTCCCTCTACTGGAGGAAAAGACCGCTGTGACCACTATCTGGCTCCATACATAACTTCCAATTGGGACTCTTGTTCATAGAGACTGTTATGGTTTGCATACTTAATTACTGATACATACAGTATGCTGATTATCTTGCTGTGAAGGTTTGTGTATATATATATATATATATATATATATATATATTTCTTTTATATTAGTACATATATTACAGATAACACCCTCTATTAGAAGTGTATTTTTTAACTGTTCTGTGTATCCACTCAGAACAGGCCTCGCCATGGTCGACCAAAGAAGTTGAGTGCAAATGCTCAGCATCATATCCAGAGGTTGTCTTTGGGAAATAGACATATGAGTGCTGCCAGCATTGCTGCAGAGGTTGAAGGGGTGATGGGTCAGCCTGTCAGTGCTCAGACCATACGCCGCACACTGCATCAAATTGGTCTGCATAGCTGTCGTCCCAGAAGGAAGCCTCTTATAAAGATGGTGTACAAGAAAGCCCGCAAACTGTTTGCTGACGACAAGAAGACTAAGGACATAGATTACTGGAACCATGTCCTGTGGTCCGATGAGACCAAGATAAACTTATTTGGTTCAGATGGTGTCAAGGGTGTGTGGTGGCAACCAGGTGAGGAGTACAAAGACAAGTGTGTCTTGCCTACAATCAAGCATGGTGGTGGGAGTGTCATGGTCTGGGCCTGCATGAGTGCTGCCGGCACTGGGGAGCTACATTGAGGGAACCATGAATGCAAACATGTACTGGGACATACTGAAGGAGAGCAAGATCCCCTCCCTTCGGAAACTGGGCCGCAGGGCAGTATTCCAAAATGATAAAAGACCCCAAACACACCTCGAAGATGACCACTGCCTTGCTAAAGAAGCTGAGGGTAAAGGTGATGGACTGGCCAAGCATGTCTCCAGATCTAAACCCTATTGAGCATCTGTGGGGCATCCTCAAATGGAAGGTGGGCGAGCGCAAGGTCGCTAACATCCACCAGCTCCGTGATGTTGTCATGGAGGAGTGGAAGAGGACTCCAGTGGCAACCTATTAAGCTCTGGTGGACTCCATGTCCAAGTGGGTTAAGGCAGTGCTGGAAAATAACGGTGATCACACAAAATATTGACACTTTGGGCCCAATTTGGACATTTCCACTTAAGGGTGTACTTACTTTTGTTGCCAACGGTTTAGACATTAATGGCTGTGTGTTGAGTTATTTTGATGGGACAGCAAATTTACACTGTTATACAGGCTGTACACTCACTACTTTACATTGTAGCAAAATGTCATTTCTTAATTGTTGTCACATGAAAATATATAATAAAATATTTACAAATATGTGAGGGGTGTACTAACTTTTGTGAGATACTGTATATATCTTCTAATAGCTGAGTTTTGCAGTACTACCTTTTTTATTCTACTAAAATTACATAGTAAAAGACGAGCTTTCAAGAGAGAGTCCTCTCTTCCTCAGATCTGAAGCATACTCAGAGTACACTCTCGAAAGCTTGTCTTTTACTATGTAATGTCAGTCCAATAAAAAAGGTATTGGGTAGTAGGGAGCGCAGGTTCAGGGGTATTTCTCTGTCAAACCGTGTTGAGTCCTCTCCAGCTCCCAAGAGTGTTACTTCTCTATTTCCCGAAAGTAAGACTCCTCTGTTGCACTAGGAGTAAGAAACGTCCATGATGTATGTATACACTGTGAGATGTATAAGTGCAGTATACTCACAGGTTAAATATCCAGGTGTCAGTGATGTCAGTTAGAAAAAACAACAGTCCTTCTCTCATAAGAACAGTGTTTTATTATAAAAACAGCTCAACGCATTTCAACACACACAGGTGTCGTTTTCAAGAGCAAATTAAAGTATAAAATCTGAAAAGTACTTGCAAATCAGCTGACATCTTGCTGACACCGCTGGTTTAAATACAAAATCATATTGTTCCAACTTCCGGTGCTAACTGAACGAACAACTCACAAATTATCACATACAACCTTATAGAGGCACATAAAAAAAGATGTGCCACAGGTGCATCAATTTTTTTAGTTCTAATGTTGCTTTTATCCTGGTTAACGCGTTTATGGACACTACGGGTGGTCTTACCAACATACCCTAGACCACATGGGCACTTAATAAAGTAGACCACAAACTCAGTATTGCAGGTATAAGGACCCCTGATCTTATATTTATGTCTAGTCCTTGGGTGACAAAAAACAGGGCCCTTAATAATACTATTACAATTAGAGCACCCGAGACAAGGGAAATTCCCCAGGTTCTTCTTGCCAATATAGCTTTGTACAGGAGTTTTTTTAGAGGGGCCAATGTCTGCACATACCAGTGTATCCTTTAAATTCCTGCCTCTTTTATAGGCAGGCATATGAGGTTCACTAAATTCTTTTACCCCAGGATCACATGTCCTCAAAATATGCCAGTGCCGGCATAGAACCTTCTGGATTTGTGTACTAAGGGGGGAATATTGGCTGATAAAAATCAATCTGTTGGATTTCTCTTTTTCATGTTTTTTTCTCATTAGAAGTAACTGTCTAGAGATTCTACGAGTATTGTCAATCTCAGATTCAATAAGGTAATTAGGGTATCCCCTAGCTTTAAAATGATCTCCCATCTCTCTAAGTCTCTGTTCAACCAATTCACTTTTGGACACAATGCGCCTCTCCCTTAAAAGTTGACTTTTAGGAAGGTATTTGATAAGAGGAGGATGCACACTAGTGTAGTGAAGAAGAGTGTTACAATCAGTCTCTTTTTTATGCAAATCAACAGAGAAACCCTGTGCATTCCATCGATCCCTTAGTACCAAAAAGGACAACACTCTCTTCACTAAACACTAGTTTGAACTTAATATTAGAAGTAGCAGAGTTTAAATCAGAGACAAATCTTTCCAGGGTCCCAATGTCGTCCAGCCACATGCCAAAAATATCATCTATATATCGCCACCAGGTGGCGCCATACTGTAAAAAAAGTGGCTGACTATATACAAAGTATTCTTCAAAAATATTCATAAAGATATTGACGTATGTAGGGGCGACATTGAAACCCCTGGCAGTGCCTTAGAGCTGTAGATAATAATGATCTTCAAATAAAAATAATTACACCACAGAACAATATTTAACAAGCGTAGAATAAATTCTCTCTGTAACTGGGTAAATCCTTCCTCTTGACTAATCACTTTAGCCACAGCTCCAATCCCAGCTTCATGCGATATAGAAGTGTATAATAAAGCTACATCAAGACTAAACAAAATTCCCTTATTACTCTCAATAGACAGATTCTGTAGTTTGACCAAAAAGTCGCCTGTGTCTTTAATATAAGAACTAAAATTAACAAAGGGTCTTAACACTCTATCCAGATAGACAGAAACTTTAGATAGGATTGAACCTATCTAGGGTGTGGTTTGTTGAGTTATTTAAGGCATGTTCTGTAAAAGTATAGCCATACATGACTTTTCTGTTTTGTTGTTCTACCATTTTCAGTCAGTTTGTTATACCACTCTACAAACGTCTGTATATTGATATCCAATAAAAAAAGGTATGACTGCATATTGCAATAATCTTGTTATCTTTATATATATAACACATCTATTTTTATATATACCCACATATAAACACACTTATAATATAACTCCAGCAACGTCTTTGCTTGGATTACAAGAATAACTAAGTATAAAAATCTATGTTCATATATTTTTAACAGTAGTGCAGTGCTTTCCAAACTGTGTGTCGGGACACACTAGTGTGTCGGCAGCAGTGTGTAGGTGTGTCCCTGCTTCAGCACGATTTTTTATTTTTTTTATTTTTATTTTTAAATTGTTTTTTGGCTTCTGACTTTCCACCTGCCTGCTACACATGTCACATGGTTGACACGTGATTGATACCTAGTGGGTCACACAGATCAATTTAACCAATTGGCACAGCTCAGTGGGAACTGAAACTATTACCATTGGCGGATTTGGCGGCACATTGGCTCGTGACTGCAAGTGTAGCCAGTGAGTGGGACAGCAGTGTTTGCAGCGCGGGCAGTGGAGGCTCCTCCATATGTGCACTGTCGCACGTGAACCCC
Source organism: Bombina bombina (assembly GCF_027579735.1). Taxonomy (NCBI): domain Eukaryota; kingdom Metazoa; phylum Chordata; class Amphibia; order Anura; family Bombinatoridae; genus Bombina; species Bombina bombina. The sequence continues at coordinate 481,433,443 of NC_069499.1, forward strand.
CAGGGGGCAGAGGAGGGGGGGAAAAAATGAGCATTTAAAAAAAAAAAATGAGAAAAAAAAATTATGAAAAATTTTAATTTTATTTTTTATTTATATTATTTAATATTATATGTATTAAATAATGCTTTACTGGCACTGCTGCTTAGCTTATATACCCTGCTATTTAATCTATTATCATTCTCATCACTGACTCGCCACTGAGTGTTCATTAACAGACACTGTATATTTATTATCAGGCTCAGGCAGGAGGCAGGAGCTAGGACCGGGTGGACTACTCAGTGTGCTGACGTCCGTGACGTCACACCACACACCACCACGGCGCACTGCCTGCTGCTGCTGCCTGAGGCTGAGCTGAGAGAGGCTGATTGACAGTCCAGGGCAGGCTCCAGTCTCCACCCCCCACTCGCACGTGCGGTAAGGAGCTCTATATGCCTGCACAGTGATCGCAATGTATTCACTGTGCAGGCGTAGAGCTCCTCCCCAGCCTCATGCCTATAGAGGCATAATCGCACAGGCTGAACTGTGCGGTCGTTCAGCCTGTGCTCTGTCTCCTCCCCCAGCCTCTTGATCCGGACTCCTCAGACTCTGTGATAGGCTCCATGGCTCACGTGATGGCCCCCACGAGGCTCCTCCCAGCTCAACGGCGCGAAAATCTTTGTGGAGATAGCCGTTGAGCTGAGAGGAGTGTTTTTGCATAGCTCTGTGCAAAAATTGTTTACAACAAAACTATATATTTTTTGCTGCCTGCTGGCAGCCATCAAGCATCAACAAGTTGATTGAACAGTGACAGACAGTCAATATTTGCTGCTGTGTGCTGACTCAGTGTCTGCTGAGCTGCAGTCAAGTAGTGTGCAAAGAAATAGCCAGGGCCCAGGAGCAGGCTAATAGACAGTTAGATAGTTAGCCAATAGCCATTATAATTATTATTAATTACATTAGGCTTAGCTTAGCAGCAAATTAGTTTAGAACTGTAGATTCACAGTAACTACTAGTAGTATTCAGATTTTCTAGTTATCTATATCTATATAGAACTTGAAGATACTTTAGTTAACTTAATTTATACTAGTAATATATTATTAGTTTAGTAACTTTGTGGGCAGATATTTTAATGATTTTTGCTGCAGGCCTGCAGTTTTTTATATAGAGTAACTGAGTGAGTTGAGTCTTGAACTAGTGTTAAAAAAAAACAAACCTTTTTTTTCTATTTGTAATTTAAACAACAGATACAGTCTGAGTCTGAGATTGCTTTTTAGATAGAGTGAGTTGAGTCTAAGTTGAACTTGAATTAGTGTTAAAAAAAAAACATTTTTATTTTTCTACTTGTAATTTAAACAACAGATACAGTCTGAGTCTGAGATTGCTTTTTATATAGAGTAACTTGAGTCTTGAACTTGAACTAGTGTTTAAAAAAAAACATTTTTATTTTTCTACTTGTAATTTAAACAACAGATACAGTCTGAGTCTGAGATTGCTTTTTATATAGAGTAACTTGAGTCTTGAACTTGAACTAGTGTTTACAAAAAAAAACATTTTTATTTTTCTACTTGTAATTTAAACAACAGATACAGTCTGAGTCTGAGATTGCTTTTTATATAGAGTAACTTGAGTCTTGAACTTGAAATTTAAACAACAGACACAGTCTGAGATTAGCAAGTTTAGGAGTATACTGGATTTTTAGGGAGTTCTTTAACAATTTAGTTCAACTTCTAGTTGATATTTTCTAATAGCTGCAGAGCAGCAAAGCTACCTACCTACAAGTTATATATTACATAACAACCGCCAAACTATTAAACTATTACTTCAAGTTGAGTTGTATATTTTCTAACAGCTGCAGAGCAGCAGAGCTACCTACCTACAAGTTATATATTACATAACAACCGCCAAACTATTAAACTATTACTTCAAGTTGAGTTGTATATTTTCTAACAGCTGCAGAGCAGCAGAGCTACCTACCTACAAGTTATATATTACATAACAACCGCCAAACTATTAAACTATTACTTCAAGTTGAGTTGTATATTTTCTAACAGCTGCAGAGCAGCAGAGCTACCTACCTACAAGTTATATATTACATAATAACCGCCAAACTATTAAACTATTAAGTTGTATATTTTCTAACAGCTGCAGAGCTACCTACCTACAAGTTATATATTACATAACAACCGCCAAACTATTAAACTATTACTTCAAGTTGAGTTGTATATTTTCTAACAGCTGCAGAGCAGCAGAGCTACCTACCTACAAGTTATATATTACATAACAACCGCCAAACTATTAAACTATTACTTCAAGTTGAGTTGTATATTTTCTAACAGCTGCAGAGCAGCAGAGCTACCTACCTACAAGTTATATATTACATAACAACCGCCAAACTATTAAACTATTACTTCAAGTTGAGTTGTATATTTTCTAACAGCTGCAGAGCAGCAGAGCTACCTACCTACAAGTTATATATTACATAATAACCGCCAAACTATTAAACTATTAAGTTGTATATTTTCTAACAGCTGCAGAGCTACCTACCTACAAGTTATATATTACATAACAACCGCCAAACTATTAAACTATTACTTCAAGTTGAGTTGTATATTTTCTAACAGCTGCAGAGCAGCAGAGCTACCTACCTACAAGTTATATATTACATAACAACCGCCAAACTATTAAACTATTACTTCAAGTTGAGTTGTATATTTTCTAACAGCTGCAGAGCAGCAGAGCTACCTACCTACAAGTTATATATTACATAATAACCGCCAAACTATTAAACTATTAAGTTGTATATTTTCTAACAGCTGCAGAGCTACCTACCTACAAGTTATATATTACATAACAACCGCCAAACTATTAAACTATTACTTCAAGTTGAGTTGTATATTTTCTAACAGCTGCAGAGCAGCAGAGCTACCTACCTACAAGTTATATATTACATAACAACCGCCAAACTATTAAACTATTACTTCAAGTTGAGTTGTATATTTTCTAACAGCTGCAGAGCAGCAGAGCTACCTACCTACAAGTTATATATTACATAACAACCGCCAAACTATTAAACTATTACTTCAAGTTGAGTTGTATATTTTCTAACAGCTGCAGAGCAGCAGAGCTACCTACCTACAAGTTATATATTACATAACCACCGCCAAACTATTAAACTATTAAGTTGTATATTTTCTAACAGCTGCAGAGCTACCTACCTACAAGTTATATATTAGATAAGAGCAAAGGACTGTTCTTTGTGTGTAAACTAACAGTTAAGATGGCACTTAGTAAAATTAGTGTGTCTGAGCTAAAGCAATTACATTTTTCAACGTTGCCCATTGAAAGAAAAATGGAAATTAAAATGCTCAGGCCAACACCTATGCTTAACCTTACCCAGGTGACAAAATGTAAAACTAGAGATTACAAAAGAGAATTCAAACCCGAGGTATATGATAAATATCCATGGATTTGTGGTTGTGAATTATCTAACAGGCTCTTTTGTTTTTATTGTCTCCTGTTTGCAAAACAAAGTGGGGATTCAAGCTGGGTGAGTTATGGTGTCGCCGATTTATCACATTTAAGTCAAAAAACCAATAAACATAATTGCTCCCAATCACATTTAAACTCCACATTAGAGTTTAATTTGCTAGGAAGGGTTGATATTCGGCAACAACTTGACAGTGCATATCGTTTGAATATTAAAAAACATAATGAGCAAGTAACGAAAAATCGCTATGTTCTTTCCAAAATAATTAATTGTATTTTATTTTGCGGCGCATTTGAGCTTGCACTTCGAGGACATGACGAACGCGATGATTCATTAAATCCAGGCATTTTCAGAGGTCTTATAAACTTCTCAGCAGAGCTTGATGCATCTCTAAAAGAACATCTCGCTAGTGCCACTGTTTTTAAAGGAACGTCAAAAGAAATTCAAAACGATTTATTAGACTGTATGCTTACTGTTTGCCAGAACCAAATAAAGAAGGAAATCTCAAATGCAAGTTTTGTAGCAGTGATAGCAGATGAAACTACTGATGTTTCATCTGCCTTCCAATTGGTTGTTGTTTTTAGACAACCGGTTGAGAGATTCTGGGAATTCACTAATCCAGCTGGACATGATGCCGAATCTTTAGCTACGTGTATTCAAGCTACTTTGGAAAAAGTTATAGACAACCCAGAGAAACTGATATCGCAGAGTTACGACGGTGCAAGCGTGATGAGTGGTCAGCATGCAGGTGTTCAGGCTATAATTAAACGTACCTACAAGAATGCACATTTTGTGCATTGCTACGCACATCAGCTCAATTTAATTGTCAGCCAAGCAAGCAGTCAAAATCAACAAGTTCGAGTATTTTTTTCAAATCTAAGTGACATTACTAACTTTTTTAGTAACTCGCCACAAAGGATAGCTATTCTAGATGAAACTGTTAGAAGAAGGATACCTCATGGTTCAGCCACCAGGTGGAATTTCAAGAGTCGAACCGTCAATACAGTTTTTGAAAACAGGGAACAGTTAATTGAATGCATGGAAAAAATAGAGTCAACATCGAAAAAAGAAATACCTGTAAATCAAGCAGGGGCTATTCGGCGTATGTTACAAGACTCGGTATTTGTGTTTTGGCTTACAGTTTTTCACAATATTATGCCACATGTAGATGTGTTATACAACCAACTTCAGAAAACACAAACAGATGCGGCACTTATTAGAAAACATATTAACACTTTCCAGCAGACAATGGAAAACGAAAGGAATAGAATGGACACAGTGACCATGACAATATCAGAAACAGAGGAAACATCTAGGAAAAGGAAGAGAGAAAATATTCACATTGCTCAGACTGTGGCAGCTAAAGAGATATGCGATGTTATCACAAATCAAGTAAAAGATAGATTTTCTTTTATAACTCACTACTCGGCTGTTTCTCTCCTCCAAGCGGAAAAATTTGCGGATTACGAGAAAATTTTTCCAAATCAGCTTCTTGAACAAACATCAGCGGTTTATCACACATTACAGAAAGATCGCCTGAAAACTGAACTAGGAGTAATTTACAGAAGACCAGATTTCCGAAATATGAATGGTGCCATCAGTCTTCTACAGTTTGTAATAGAAAATAACTTGGACAGTACTTTCTCTGAGACCTACAAACTGTTGCAAATTATTTCGACTATTCCCGTGACAACTGCTGAGGCTGAGAGATGTTTCTCAACTTTAAAACGAGTTAAGACATTTCTAAGGAGCACCATGACTGAGGAAAGACTGACTGCTCTAGCCATGCTCACAATTGAAAAACAATTGATCAATGACATGCCTACATTCACCGAAAATGTTATTGATTTATTTGCCTCAAAAAAAGACAGGCGGATTGACTTAATTTACAAAAATTGTACTTGAGTTAACAACATTCTGTTTTAATCTTTACTGTTGAAGTTAATTATTAAGCACTAGTGTAATAGAAATAATCTTCTTTTGTAGAAAGTAAAATGTGGGTGTATTTATCTTCATGTTGCCAAGGCCTTTGGCTGCATTGCCTTATATCGAACACTGGGGGCTGGGGCAACAGTAATTGAAATGTGGTTGTATTTCTCTATAAAGTGGAAGGTTCTTTAAATCCAGGAATATATATGTTTTCATGAATGTACATTCAACATTCTTATTATTTTGCAGCTTTAATTAATCATTTGGTTAATATATATATGTTATTATATAATTTAACTGAGCACCATCATGTATATTTTAAGACTAGACATGGGCAGGTAGTGTAGGCTCCTCCATTTGTGCACTGTCGCACGTGAACATGGCTGTACTGAAGAGTATGCATTCATAGATTTAAGATGTCTGTGTCCACTATGAGGAACACAGTGAGCAATGCATGGTGAGGATATGGAAGACCACAGGCACAGTTCTTGTTAAGGCCAGAAGTGGCAGGGCAAGTAAAATATCAGAGAGGGCCAGAGGCAAAGGCAAAGGATGGTGAGAACGGTCAAAAACAGCCCACAGACCACCTCCAAAGACCTGTACTACTGGGAATATTGTTGAGGGTCTCATGGATTCCACTCAATATCAGCAGATACTTGAGAATAATGTTGAGGAATCAGTCACAAACTTCAGTTGAAGTTACCCCCAGGCCGGGGCTGGATATTTCAAGAAGACGATGACCAAAAACACTGCTGGTTCAAATGGGTGGGGCCATTTGAGGGGCGTGACTTTCACAAAGGGGTGTGGCTTTTAAAATGGGCGTGGCTTATTAAAGGGGCGTGTTTTTCAAAAGGGGCGTGGTTTTTCAAAGGGGCATGGCTTTCTAATAGGGGGAGGGTCTTGTGCACCCCCATCCTAAAAATTCACCAGCCGCCACTGAGCGCGGGCAGTAGTCAGTCGGACTCACAGAGCTCTGAGGGCGGCAGCTTAAACGCTGAGCTGAAGTCAGAAGTCAGTGGGATTTTTTTGGAACTAGCTCCCAGTAGTGCATTGCTGCTCCTGCTCTTGATATATGGATAGGAAGTAGAAGCTTAAACATGCTTGATGATGAAATGTGAGTGTCTTTATCTTATATTACACCAAATATTCAGAAACTGTGTTCATCCCATCAACCTCATACACCCCATTAAATAGTAAGTAGCTATTGGTGTTATTAAACTTTTTTTAATTCTTGCACATACATACTGTTACTTGTAAATACATTTTGTTATTATATAATTTATGTAGGTGTCCGTATCTTTTAAAACAAGTTAGTTTAACCTCCTTTTTGCTAGTACAACTGAATTACTGTGTCGCAAAATGATGTAGGTCTAAAAAGTGTGTCACCAACATGAAAAGTTTGGAAAGCTCTGCAGTAGTGTATAATTTTCCCACTAACAATGACAAAAATTGATAATAAAAATCACTTTCCAAACACATATGGCTGCCTCTCTTTTTCTGAAGTACATTCCCACGCTACTTGGAATGTGGAAGTTAGAAACAAAAGTCATTTCCCATAGTGCTCCCAGTCTTGTGGTCTGAAGTGTTATTACGTCTATAGGATTAGTGTACCATTTCCTTGTATGCCTTGCTTCTGCTTTGGAGCCCAAGTGACGTTAAATAAAACAGATTCTTTTTTTTTTATTCAAATTTTCACCCATTCAGCAAATATTTTTGCTCATGCTTAAAGATGTGATTTCAACCCTTTAATCTGCTACATAAAATAATATTTATTTAGTAACCAAGGTTTTCTACCAATAATTATAGCTAAGGTTGAAGAAACAATGGCAGAAAACAGTTAACTTCAATTTACCAGTAGAATGTGGTTAATAACATAGACTTAAAATATATTTGTGTGCTTTAGAAACCATCTTATAAAGATATTAAATTAGTTTTATGCACAAAGTATATATTAGTAATTAAAGGGAAATACAAATGTTAAAAGAAAATGCTTTAATACGCTAGAGCATTTTGTTACTGCACTATGCGTGTATAAAACTTTATGTGCACTTTTTACCTCTGTAAAATGAGCTCTAGAGCTGAAATGCACTATTGGGAACCAGCTGAACAAATGACCAGAGACAAATGTGGGTAGCCACAGTCACCAGATAGATCCCTGTAGCGTAGGATATGTACATATGCTGTTTCCAAGAGAACCAGGTGCATTTAAAAGTGTGTTAAAATTACATGCTCTGTCTGAATAATGAAAGTTTAATTTTGACTTTAATGTTCCTTTAAGCCATGCAATATATAAAAAAAATATATGTGATATTTCAGAGCAGTCCATGGATATATCACTTGTAAAGCCTATTGAGTATGTTTACCTAGTCTCCTTTGCTGAGGCACCAATTGAAGTAATCACTGTGTAGCATGTTGCTGGGTTACAAAAGTTAAGCATACGTAAGTATGTATGAATATACTGACAACGGCACATAAAGGCAAGCTCCCTTTTCATTAATATCCAATAACATATGTATATCCTTTAATCAGACTGAATGATAATTTGCCTCTTGAGTTCTATCAAATTATGTGGGCAGAAATCGGTCCTGTTCTGACTGATCTTTACAATGCCTATTTTAGAATGAACTATAAAACATCTGAAAGTTTTAAAAGAGCTAATATTATCTTAATCCCCAAGAATAACAAAGACCCCTCAGACATTACCTTATATAGACCTATTTCCCTGCTTGGTCTTGATTATAAAATTCTAATGACGATCTTGGCCGAGAGGTTGAAACCAATACTACCGAAGATTGTTCATCAGGACCAGGTAGGGTTTATTACTGGAAGAATGTCAGAAATTAACATAAGAAAAATCCTACATGTAATCTGTCAGTATGGTAGCGGCCGCTCTGCTCTGCCTGAGGCCTTCCTGCTATCTTTGGATGCAGAGAAGGCCTTCGACAGAGTGGAGTGGCCTTTTTTGATGCAGGTTTTGGAGAGGTTTGGAATTAGTATAGGTAATGTGACACTTAAAACTGCTTTATTTGCGATAATCTTTTGTTATTTGTAGCTAATCCAAGGTATCAGACTAATAAGATTGTGAATCTTTTGGATCAGAATAGTGTAGTTTCAGGTTATAAAACTAATTTCACAAAATATAAAATACTTTGGCTAAAGGAAAATCTAGAGGATTCTCAGTCTTATCAATTTACAGAAACCAAAACATTTTTTTTTTGGTTTAAAAATTTCTGCTAACACAGCAAATTGGTATAGGGATAACATCTTAACTATTTTGGGTGATAGTAGAGACAAGTTGAAGAGCTGGGCAACATTCCCAGTCTCCTTGACAGGTAAAGTAGCTCTTTTTAAAATGTTTATTATTCCTAAAACTCTCTATACATTAAGGATGCTTCCTTTTCTGATTAAGAAAATTGATCTTTGGTGCTTCAATCAATCAATCATTGAGGTATTTCTTATGAAGTGGGAGGAAAGCTATAATTAAACTTGTTAAGCTATATAAACCATGCTGCAAAGGAGGGTTGGCTTTACCTAATTTGGAAGGGTACAACCATGCTTCGATTTTGCGTTTACCTGTGGACTGGTTGTTACAGTCTTTTAGATACTCGGATGAGTGCTTAGAAAGTCAGGTTTCCTCCCCATTCTCTTTGAATTTTGTTTTTCATGCGTCAACTAAGGATTTGGGGGGAAATATTTCTGACCATCCTTTATATAGGGATATATTATGGGTCTGGAGAAACTTATCTAAGCGTCTGGGAGTAGTGCCAAATATTTCTAAATGGTTACCAGTAAAGGGAAATGGTTATTTCCCTCTGGGCAATATGGTGGATATATTTGAAAGATGGTCGCCATCTAGAGCGTTGGTTATGAAAGATTTCTATGACAACAAGTCTGATAAATTATATACTTTTGATGAATTTCAAAAATTATTCCCAGCAGTGCAAAGAAAACATATGTTTTATTTTCTTCACATAAAAAAATATATGTTCAGTTTAATAAAGATTGTTGCATAGAGACTATTTAACTCCACGTAGAGTTGCTAAACGGAATAAAAATGTATCCAACGCCTGCCCTAAATGCTGCTTTCAAGATCCAGATCTAGGACACCTGTTGTGGGATTGCCCTAGGCTGAAGCAACTTTGGACAAAGGTTGAATATTTTCTTTCTAATATAATTAAAAGGAAGGTACAATTAGAAAGGGAATCTGTCCTCCTCTTAACGAGTCATATTTCTTGGGGTAAAAAGGTTAACTTTGTACGGTATTAATAATCGTTAGGACACTTATTTTTAAGAAATGGGTTACCCCTAAATACCTTCTATTGCGGAAGTAAGAAAACTGTTACTAGACTATGCAATTAAGGCAGCTTATGGGTCCAAGTTAGAGGGGGAAAGAGGTGATTTCTTTTGTAGGATTTGGAAGGACTTTGTGTGTTGTCAGGGTAGGGACGTTATATCTTCTAGAGAACAAATTGTTAATATACAATTGAATTGAGGGATGGGGGGGGCGGATGGGGGAGATTCTTTTTTTTTTTTTTAACCGAATAGAACTAGGGAACCATAATAGTTTGTTGGGAAGGAGAGAGAGGAAATGGAAGGACTGGTTATTGATTATTGCAATGGAAGGCTCTTGTTTATGTTTATTGTTAGTTGATTTGTTATTGATCATATTTTTGTCGACTTTATTTGTTTTGTATGTGTTGTTTTCTTTTTGCGTAAAATAAAGTTTTTATAAAAATGTGTAAAAAAAAAATAAAAAAAATGTGGTTAATAACATGGACTTAAAATATATTTGTGTGCTTTAGAAACCATCTTATAAAGATATTAAATTAGTTTTATGCACAAAGTATATATTAGTAATTAAAGGAAAATACAAGTGTAAAAAGAAAATGCTTTAATACGCTAGAGCATTTTGTTACTGCACATTGCATGTATAAAACTTTATGTGCACTTTTTACCTCTGTAAAATGAGCTCTAGAGATGAAATGCACTATTGGGAACTAGCTGAACAAATGACTAGAGATAAATGTGTGTAGCCACAGTCACCAGATAGATCCCAGTAGCGTAGGATATGTACATATGCTGTTTCCAAGAGGACCAAGTGCATTTAAAAGTGTGCTAAAATTACATTCTCTGTCTAAATAATGAAAGTTTAATTTTGACTTTAATGTCCCTTTAAGCCACGCAATATAAAAAAAATATATGTGATATTTCAGAGCAGTCCATGGATATATCACTTGTAAAGCCTATTGAGTATATTTACGTAGTCTCCTTTGCTGAGGCACCAATTGAATTAATCACTGTGTAGCCTGTTGCTGGGTCACCAAAGTCAAGCATACTTAAGTAGGTATGAATATACTGACAACGGCACATAAAGGCAATTTCCCTTTTCATTAATATCCAATAACATATGTATATCCTTGGTTTAACATATAATATAAAAATTAATCAGATTGAATGATTTAGGGATCATTTTCCAATCTTGCATACTTAAGTATGTAATATGCACTAAAGACTCTCAGGGGAGGTGGGAAAAAAGTCACTACAGGTGATATACATTAGAGGAAAAGTGGGTAAAATGAACTATCAATGCACATTACAATTCTCAAATATATTCAATTATTTTATAAGGGCTTTAAGCTTTATTTCACTTTTAGAATTTGTTTAGATTTATTAAGCTGCAGGTATTTGGGTTTTGTGCAACAAGTGTGCATAGGTAAACCAGCTGCCACATATTTAAGATTCAGAAACTGCTTCTTTTTCCTCTCCCCCACCTCAGGGGCGTTGCGATCAATCACCTGACATTCGCTCGTTCGGAGTGACTGACTGGGGAATTGGTTGCGCCGGAGCAAGTGGCAACATTGCCCATGAAACCTTTTCTGCAATGTTAAATTTTGTTGCGCAATGTAACCATAAGTGACGATTGCAGGTGGGACAGGTTTACTACTTGTGAACCTATCCGCCTGCAGGTAAATTCCCATTTCTTTTTAAGTAATTCAATTATGAATGGTTTAATGCATATTGCTAGTTTACTGCTACTAATAGTTGTATACATTATTAATAAAACACAAAGTTGGTTTGAATATTACTAATATAATCAGTAATTAGCAGCTTTCAGCTTTGAATTCTGGATTTGTTTCTCTAATCAGTTTGGCATGCTGTTAAATTAGTATAGTAACTAAAAGCTGCTGAACAATAAAATAAAAGTACATTTATATCTTCAGATGGGAGCAATAGTTGTGAATTATATTCAATTTTGTAATTATTTATCATAACATCTCAGGAATTTACATCTTGTTATATTAATAAATACAATCTTAAAAGGGCAGCATAGTTATAATTAAATTATATGCAACACTACCACCTAGTGGTCAGCCTTAGTACAACATTTGTGAGAATGAATGTCACACCATTTGTCATCAAATTAAAATTGTAGTAGGATAAAGTAGAAGAATGATACAATGAATTGCAAATTAGAAGCCTGGCATGTTTACATAAAGTGGCATAAAACAAACTTTTGCTTTTTATTTTTGTTTCATAAGTAAATATTTTACATTGTTATTTAAGTGGTTTAAATTGAATGTCTGTCTTTTACAGCATGTTGTAACATACACAAATATGAAATATATTTATTATATTATAAGGCTTTGTTAGCATTTATTTTAACACAGTGATTTGCCAATTCTTACACACTCCTATATGCCAGTCTTACATCTTCTGACTGGTGTGTATATTGTTTCCCTCATAGAAATAAAATAATAGTACTGGTATAGCAGTTAAGCTTTAATGAACACACTCATAGATTTCTAGATTTGTGCACTTCAGTTAAGACTTTAGGTCCCAGGAATTTCCAAGATGGCAGCCATCCAACCCCTCTTTTATTACATAAAACTTAAAAAATGTCAGTGGTTTCAAATATTTATTAAAAATATTCAGACTTTAGTTTTCTTTAGACCCATTTTGTTTTCTTTAGAATGATGCACAGTTTATTTGCAGCTAACAAACAGCAACACATATCTGGAAGTTTGAAAGTGCATTTATTGTTCAGCATTATCAGTGAACATTATTACTAAACAATGTGAACAGACAAATAAAAATGTGGCACATTGTTCAGCATTAAAAATAAACAAAACATAATTTTGTGCACGATTAGTTCAGGAGGTCATTTGGTGTTGGACAAATGTTGACATTATTATTTATTTGTTACCTTAATTTGTTAACCCCTTATTTTCTTTGGGGAATGTCTTTGGGGTGGCAGAAAATCAGCTGAACAGTAGATAAATTTTAAAGGGACACTGAACCCAAATTTTTCTTTCGTGATTCAGATAGAGCATGCAATTTTAAGCAACTTTCTAAGTTACTCCTATTATCAATTTTTCTTCGTTCTCTTCCTATCTTTATTTGAAAAAGAAGGCATCTAAGCTGTTTTTGGTTCAGCACTCTGGACAGCACTTTTTATTGGTGGATGAATTTATCCACCAATCAGCAAGGACAACCCAGGTTGTTCACCAAAAATGGGCCGGCATCTAAACTTACATTCTGGCATTTCAAATAAAGATACCAAGAGAATGAAGAAAATTTGATAATAGGAGTAAATTAGAAAGTTGCTTAAAATGTCATGCTCTATCTGACTCACGAAAGAAAACATTGGTTTCAGTGTCCCTTTAAGGTTAACACAGTAGCTAGCGCTACTGCTACAAACCATCAGCAGCACAAAAAGATGTTATTTGTAAAATTTATTTATTGTTTTAATGGGGTCTTGATTGTCAAGAACAAACATGAAACTTACATAGTTAGTGGCTGACACAGGAATCCGTCAAATTAAATTGCGCCATATAGTTATTGAATAGTGTAAATTTTAACTTCTGGGTCCTCTCCCGCATGCAGAAAAGTCTTTCATGCCTTCAGATTAACAAAGTAACAGGAACTAATTTATTCTGCACCACCATTTATTATTTTGTTTATTTACTAGAGGGGCCACATTTTGTTTCTTTTCTTCAAATGAATGGAAAGAATACAGCAAAATGAGTGTTTTTTTATTTTTTATTTTTTTATTAGTCTGAATCTAGATATACATGTATTACTGCTACACCATTGGAGTTGTTTTCTCTATTTTACTTCTGTGTAAAACCTCTGGGCATTTGGTTGCACCCCCTAATAACTTGCTATTGATATTTTGGAGGCTTGGAGGATCTTAAAATGATGGTAAACCCAAGCATATAACAAACGCTAGGATTTACATCACTAAAAATAAACACTATAAACTCACCATATCTGTAAAGAAAGTAGATCACTATCACAGCACCTCTGGCCACCTACGACATAGGGCTTTCTTCAATGAGGTTACGTTTCCACGTCTAGACCAATAGCTGTGTGTGTCAACTGATCCTAGCACGGCTATTGGTCTAGAGGGGGAAACGTCATCTCATTAGAGAAAGTGCTGTGTTAGTGATATGCTTTCCTTACAGATAGGGTGAGTTTAACATCGGGTTTTTTACAAAACAATGAGAGAAACTAATGTTTATTTTTAGTGATGGTAAATCCTAGTGTTTGTGATATGCTTGGATTTACTATCACTTTAAGGGAAGTAACAATTTAAACTATTAACCCTTTGAGTGCTAAGCACTTTCCCACCTGGGTGCTAAACTTTTTTAATTTTCCTTTTTCTTTTTTGAAAAAAACATTTTTAACTTTTTATTTTTAATTTTTCAGATCCCCAAGACTTACACTGTTGGAAAGGTTAGGTGATTACCTTTCCATCGGTGGGTCTTGGGGGTCTGTAGCTGCTTAGATGCCTGAGATACAGACTTCTAAGCAGCATGCCCCTGCTCCTATACTTAACATTGTTAAGTATAAATAAAGTTGCATGGTGACGTCATCACGTCATTGTGCGTGACGTCACCACACATAACGTAAAGCCCCGGCGATGCCTGTCACTATGCAGGCCCGATTGCCAGGGTAGGAGCGGGTGGGAGCCCCCAGATCTCCCTCAAGGTGGGAGAGTGCTAGCAACGGCTCTGAACTGTCATTAGCACCTAAATGGGAAACTCTGCAACGGCAGTTAAACTCTGTGACGGGTTAAAGGGACATAAAAGTCCAAAAAAAAACGTTCATGATTCAGATAGAGAATGCAAATATAAACAACTTTTCAATTTATGTCTATTACCTAATTTGCTTCGTCCTCTTGGTATCCTTTGTTGAAAAGCATACCTAGGTAGGCCCAGGTGCACCAATGTCCTAATGGGAGCTAGCTGCTGCTTGGTGCCTACACATACATGGCTCAACAGAAGAAGCCAAAAGGATGAAACAAATTTGATAATAAAAATAAATTGTAAAGTTGTTTAATACCTTTCATTTTCTAATATGGGATGTAGAAATTTGCAAATCATTAGATATAAAAATGTGTTATGTCAATTAATACGAATGGTTTAAACATATTTTTAGACAAGATTAATAGTTTCTTTAGTTTGAATCTTAGTAAAGACTTTTTTTACAGACAGAAATAAAAAATATACACAGCAGTCTCCATTAGAGTTATTATGTACATTTTTTTTTATTATTTTTTTCTTACATAAATTCCCCACAACATTGCATTGCAGCTAAGAGTTAAATACATTATTTTGTTATTATACAGGGCTTTGAAACCAGAACATGAATAATAGAAAATTATTAATTAAATTCCCTCTTGAACACTTAAAAGCAGGACATTTCACGTTTAATTATTGCCTAATAAACACAGCATAAACTATTGCTTAAATTAATAATATTCTTTGTCATGTTGATTAGAAAGGATCACAGCTTTTATATAAAATATTTTACTTTCTCTGTAACTTTTGCAAGTATTAAGTAGTATACGCATTTCACAGCATTACCAGACTGCAAGTGCTTATTTATATATCTTTGATGTTCTAAGAAATCTAAATGTATTTTGTGCAGATGTTGCTATAGGAGCGCCGCAAGAGGACGACCTTCAAGGAGCTGTGTATATCTACAATGGAAGAGAAAAGGGGATAACAGTTGCATATTCCCAGGTACGTGTGACGTAATCAGTAGCACTTCTTCTGTCACCTCGGCACCAAACATAAAAGTGATGCCAGAGATGAGATGGAATACTTGTCTGTCATGTCTTGGATATCACAAAGTGACCAGCGGTCATGTGGCATGGAGGCATCAGCCAGATGTTGTCACAAGCTGTGTCATGTGTAACACTGTCAGACACACTCAGTAAAATACAGCGGGAGGCACTGACTCTGTAACGCTCATTACACATCTCGTAAGATTCAAGTCAGATACATTGATTTACATAGCTAAAGATCACGTGCACACTTTCTGAGACTCACTATCAGACACACAATACTCCGTTTATTAACTTAGATTGCACTCCTGTAGCTAAAGATGTCTGCTTGTTAATTTTTGTGTCTGTCAGAAGTTTATGTTAATTTAAACCACTATCCATCTGCTCCACAATTGATTGATGCTGCTAGCAAATTTGATACACACCATAAATAAGTAGGTTCTGAATTTCCTAGTTACAACAGAGAAAAAAAATCTGGAGTTTGATTTGAGCCAGTTTGATCTGAGCCAAAGAAAATATTTTTTTAAAAAAAATCATGGTTAAAGATAAGCTGATGTTTTCACCAATACTCTAGTTCAGATAGTCTGAAAATCTGGCCTGTTTGTGTGCTCCAAAGACTGGAAACGAGAAGCACTCATAAAAAATCAGATACATACACACACCACTTTATCTATTTACATATGGATGATGCACCAGACTATTGGTGTATTTTGTTGTGTACATCATGAAGTGCAGAAGAAATGTTTTTCTTCACTATGAAGAAATTTTGGCAGCATGGAATTTGTAGCATAGGTTATGAACAATGAAAATAAAACAGAAATACAAGTTTATATATCCGTTAACTTTTGCAGAGAATTGTGGGCAGTCAGTTTGGTTATGCGTTAAGCATGTTTGGACAATCGGTATCGGGGGGACTTGATGCAGATGGAAATGGATATCAAGGTAATAAATACAATTGTTTTTATAAATACTTTTTTATGGTAAAATAGGATTAGGGTCCATGAAACAGAAACAGCTAGTTGTTTATTATACAGCACAACTCATAGAGCTGTTGTACTTATCCGCCACTGAGCACTGAATAGTTCTTTACACACTGGGACATCCACTATTTTCATGTAAAATTTTAAAAGCTTTCAAATAAATTTCTGTTATCACATTGACTTTGTTCTTTTGGTATACTTTGTTAAAATGCAGGTAGGTAGGCCAAGGATTGTGCACATGTGTGAAGCACTATATGGCGCCAATTTTGCAAGAATGCTTTAAAAAATGTTAGACATTTACAAGAGGACACAGAGGGGTCGATTTATCAAGGGCCAAATGGCCCCTGATGCTCCTGTTTCTGTGTGAATCTATTTTGACAGTTTTTCACAACTAGAGGGCGTTAGTTCATGTGTGTCATATAGATAACATTATGCTCATGTTCGTGGAGTTACCTAGGAGTCAGCACTGATTGGCTAAAATGCAAGTCAGTCAAAAGAACTGAAATAAGGGGCAGGTTTGCAAAGGATTAGATACAAGGTAATCACAAAGGTAAAGAGTATATTAAAGGGCCATGATACCCAAATGTTGAAACACTTGAAAGTGATGCAGCATAGCTGTAAAAAGCTGACTAGAAAATATCACCTGAACATCTCTATGTAAAAAAGAAAGATATTTTACCTCAAAAATTCCTCAGTAGCCACATCCCATTGTAAAGGACTTCTAAGCAGCAAATCAGTATGTCTGTCCCGGGACAGCTAAGGGAGTGAGCTTATCTGCACACTCATCTTATTTCCCTATTCAGTTTAGGGAAGTTTACTATGAGAGTTAAGTGAAATCTCATGAGATCACAGTAAAAGAGTTCATGACCTCAGCACTGCTAATGCTGATTGGCTGCTGTTCATTTCTTCATTTTTTATTTTACCTGCAGCTGAGCAACAGCTGAAGTATATTTTTTTACACATAACTTACTCTGCTGAGCTGAGGAAATTGTGAGGTAAAATATCTTTTTTTTTTTTACATAGAGATGCTCAGGTGATATTTTTCTGTCAGCTTTTTACAGCTATACTGCATCAGTTTCAAGGGATTTAGCATATGAGTATTATGTCCCTTTAATATAACTGTGCTAGTTATGCAACACTGGGGAATGGGTTATAAAGGGAATATCTATCGTTTTAAAAAAATAAAAATTCTGGTGTTGACTGTCCCTTTAACCCTTGCAAAGGGGTAATCACATAGAAATAAATCACGCTCAGGAACTCTTAGAGAACCACTAATCACAAGCAGGAAACAGCTGGTGAGCCATTCAGCAGCATTAGATGTGCAGCTATGGAGCTGCATTAGATGTACAGCTAGGGAGCTGCATTAGATGTACAGCTAGGGAGCTGTATTAGATGTACAGCTAGGGAGCTGCATTAGATGTACAGCTAGGGAGCTGCATTAGATGTACAGCTAGGGAGCTGCATTAGATGTACAGCTAGGGAGCTGCATTAGATGTACAGCTAGGGAGCTACATTAGATGTACAGCTAGGGAGCTGCATTAGATGTACAGCTAGGGAGCTGCATTAGATGTACAGCTAGGGAGCTGCATTAGATGTACAGCTAGGGAGCTGCATTAGATGTACAGCTAGGGAGCTGCATTAGATGTACAGCTAGGGAGCTGCATTAGATGTACAGCTAGGGAGCTGCATTAGATGTACAGCTAGGGAGCTGCATTAGATGTACAGCTAGGGAGCTGCATTAGACATACAGCTAGGGAGCTGTATTAGACGTACAGCTAGGGAGCTGCATTAGACGTACAGCTAGGGAGCTGCATTAGACGTACAGCTAGGGAGCTGCATTAGATGTACAGCTAGGGAGCTGCATTAGATGTACAGCTAGGGAGCTGGATTAGATGTACAGCTAGGGAGCTGCATTAGATGTACAGCTAGGGAGCTGCATTAGACGTACAGCTTGGGAGCTGCATTAGATGTACAGCTAGGGAGCTGCATTAGATGTACAGCTAGGGAGCTGTATTAGATGTACAGCTAGGGAGCTGTATTAGATGTACAGCTAGGGAGCTGCATTAGATGTACAGCTAGGGAGCTGCATTAGATGTACAGCTAGGGAGCTGCATTAGACCAGTGACGTGCAGTGACGTCAGAGGCTGGTCAGGCAGTGGCTTGGATACGCCTTCATTCTTTAGATATCCTTTGTTGAAGAAATAGCAATGCACATGGGTGAGCCAATCACATGAGGTATCTATGTGCAGCCACCAATCAGCAGCTACTGAGCATATTTAGATATGATTTTCAACAAAGGATATCAAAAGAATGAAGACAATTAGATATTAGATGTAAATTGGAAAGTTATTTAAATTGCATGTTCTTTCTAAACCATGAACGAAAACATATGGGTTTCATGTCCCTTTAAATGGTGTCTTGGAAAACTGGTCAACTTAGTAAACATCTGATTTTAGTCTAAAGGATTGTAACAGAAACACTTGCCAGATAACAAAATGCTTGCTCTGATTATGAGATCTAGAAATCCATGCCCATTAAAATATGTTTAAAAACATACTTTTTACTTTAATGCTGCAAATTATGCTTATAGATTCTTTCATTATTCAGTAAATATAAAAATGTCTTGATCCAGTGGCGGCTGGTGAAATTTAAAGATGGTGGGGCGCTTGACCCCACCCCTTTAAATAAAGCCACACCATCAGATGGCACTACCAATTCATTAATTAAATAAATAAAAGGTAGACAGAAACACATACACAGAGGGTTAGAGAGAGAAAGAGAGAGAAAGAGAAAGACACACATAGAGGGTTAGAGAGAGAGAGAGACACACACACACGCAGAGGGTTAGAGAGAGAGAGAGAGAGACACACAGAGGGTTAGAGAGAGAGAGAGAGAGAGACACAGAGGGTTAGAGAGAGAGAGAGAAAAAGAGAGAGACAGAGAGACACACACACAGAGGGTTAGAGAGAGAGAGAGACACACACACAGAGGGTTAGAGAGAGAGAGAGAGAGAGAAAGAGAGAGAGAGACACCCAGAGGGTTAGAGAGAGAAAGAGACACACAGAGGGTTAGAGAGAGAGAGAGAGAGAAAGAGAGAGAGACACACACAGAGGGTTAGAGAGAGAGAGAGAAAGAGAGAGACACACAATCACACACAGAGGGTTAGAGAAAGAGAGAGAGAGACACAATCAAACACAGAGGGTTAGAGAGACACATAAGGGATGAGAGAGTCAGAGGGGGAGGAAGAGAGACAGAGAGACCATGGGGAGAACAACACATAAGGAGAGAGATAGATAGATATAGATAGATAGATATAGATAGATAGATAGATAGATAGATATAGATAGAGATAGATAGATAGAGAGAGACACACACACAAGGGGGGGAGGGAGAGAGACCACTGCATTTATAAGTAATAAAACAGCAGAGCTACAGAGAGTTCAGAAAGTGAAGGCAAGCTGTTAAGTTAGTGGGTGTAAAGGTTGAGGAAACAAAATACAAAAATGACCCTGCTGTAAAAGAGTAAAAAAACACTAAACCACATTCATTAAATTATAATTTTCACTAACAGAATCCCTTTCAGTGAAATCTAAGGTTGTAGAACTTACTTCAAAGATGTGTCTTAAACACTGCTTATTGACTGAATCTCTTCCTGCTCTGCCTCTGTCTGTATTAAGGAAGTGACAGTGGCACATTCCACTGCACTTAGAGGGGAAGTACAGAACTCTCTTTTTCACTTTAGCAAAAGCTGGCAGCTTCACAGCACAGCAACAAAATAAATGAAAGTAGTTTTTTTCCGTTTTTGTTTTTTTATATGATTTAACATCCAGCCCCAACCCTAAGTTCCACTTACTAATGCCTCTCACTGGATTGGGTCAGCCCAAATAGGACTGCCTCAAATAAGCAGTTAATGGGCCATCCAATGATCTTAACCACTGTCATCCAGTAGATGGCGCAGCATGTTGTGTAATGGTGGACAGACCTGTTTGTGCCTCTCCATTGCACAACATGTATCTGTGAAGAAGAAAAATGCTGGGGAAAAAAATTGGAATTTTTTTATTTTATTTTTTTAAAGCCCATAAAAATATATATATTTTTGCCCATATGAGAGGTGAAGTACTGCCTCACCTGCCTCTAGTGACTGCACATCACTGCATTAGACGTACAGCTAGGGAGCTGCATTAGAGGTACAGCTAGGGAGCTGCATTAGACGTACAGCTAGGGAGCTGCATTATATGTACATCTAGGGAGCTGCATTAGAGGTACAGCTAGGGAGCTGCATTAGACATACAGCTAGGGAGCTGCATTAGACGTACAGCTAGGGAGCTGCATTAGACGTACAGCTAGGGAGCTGCATTAGACGTACAGCTAGGGAGCTGCATTAGACGTACAGCTAGGGAGCTGCATGTGATGTACAGCTAGGGAGCTGCATTAGACGTACAGCTAGGGAGCTGCATTAGACGTACAGCTAGGGAGCTGCATTAGACGTACAGCTTGGGAGCTGCATTAGATGTACAGCTAGGGAGCTGCATTAGACGTACAGCTAGGGAGCTGCATTAGATGTACAGCTAGGGAGCTGCATTAGACATACAGCTAGGGAGCTGCATTAGACGTACAGCTAGGGAGCTGCATTAGACGTACAGCTAGGGAGCTGCATTAGACGTACAGCTAGGGAGCTGCATTAGACGTACAGCTAGGGAGCTGCATTAGAGGTACAGCTAGGGAGCTGCATTAGATGTACAGCTAGGGAGCTGCATTAGAGGTACAGCTAGGGAGCTGCATTAGAGGTACAGCTAGGGAGCTGCATTAGATGTACAGCTAGGGAGCTGCAGTAGAGGTACAGCTAGGGAGCTGCATTAGACGTAAAGCTAGGGAGGTGCATTAGACGTACAGCTAGGGAGCTGCATTAGATGTACAGCTAGGGAGCTGCATTAGAGGTACAGCTAGGGAGCTGCATTAGAGGTACAGCTAGGGTGCTGCATTAGAGATACAGCTAGGGAGCTGCATTAGACGTACAGCTAGGGAGCTGCATTAGAGATACAGCTAGGGAGCTGCATTAGACGTACAGCTAGGGAGCTGCATTAGAGGTACAACTAGGGAGCTGCATTAGAGGTACAGCTAGGGAGCTGCATTAGACGTACAGCTAGGGGGCTGCATTAGACGTACAGCTAGGGGACTGCATTAGATGTACAGCTAGGGGGCTGCATTAGATGTACAGCTAGGGGGCTGCATTAGATGTACAGCTAGGGAGCTGCATTAGATGTACAGCTAGGGAACTGCATTAGACGTACAGCTAGGGAACTGCATTAGATGTACAGCTAGGGAGCTGCATTAGACGTACAGCTAGGGAGCTGCATTAGACGTACAGCTAGGGAGCTGCATTAGACGTACAGCTAGGGAGCTGCATTAGAGATACAGCTAGGGAGCTGCATTAGACGTACAGCTAGGGAGCTGCATTAGAGATAAAGCTAGGGAACTGCATTAGACGTACAGCTAGGGAGCTGCATTAGACGTACAGCTAGGGAGCTGCATTAGACGTACAGCTAGGGAGCTGCATTAGATGTACAGCTAGGGAGCTGCATTAGACGTACAGCTAGGGAGCTGCATTAGACGTACAGCTAGGGAGCTGCATTAGATGTACAGCTAGGGAGCTACATTAGACGTACAGCTAGGGAGCTGCATTAGACGTACAGCTAGGGAGCTACATTAGATGTACAGCTAGGGAGCTGCATTAGATGTACAGCTAGGGAGCTGCATTAGATGTACAGCTAGGGAGCTGCATTAGAGATACAGCTAGGGAGCTGCATTAGATGTACAGCTAGGGAGCTGCATAAGACGTACAGCTAGGGAGCTGCATTAGATGTACAGCTAGGGAGCTGTATTAGACGTGCAGCTAGGGAGCTGCATTAGACGTACAGCTAGGGAGCTGCATTAGACGTACTGCTAGGGAGCTGCATTAGAGGTACAGCTAGGGTGCTGCATTAGACGTACAGCTAGGGAGCTGCATTAGACGTACAGCTAGGGAGCTGCATTAGACGTACAGCTAGGGAGCTGCATTAGACGTACAGCTAGGGAGCTGCATTAGACGTACAGCTAGGGAGCTGCATTAGACGTACAGCTAGGGAGCTGCATTAGACGTACAGCTAGGGAGCTGCATTAGACGTACAGCTAGGGAGCTGCATTAGACGTACAGCTAGGGAGCTGCATTAGAGATACAGCTAGGGAGCTGCATTAGACGTACAGCTAGGGAGCTGCATTTGACGTACAGCTAGGGAGCTGCATTAGAGATACAGCTAGGGAGCTGCATTAGACGTACAGCTAGGGAGCTGCATTAGACGTACAGCTAGGGAGCTGCATTAGACGTACAGCTAGGGAGCTGCATTAGACGTACAGATAGGGAGCTGCATTAGACGTACAGCTAGGGAGCTGCATTAGACGTACAGCTAGGGAGCTGCATTAGACGTACAGCTAGGGAGCTGCATTAGACGTACAGCTAGGGAGCTGCATTAGACGTACAGCTAAGGAGCTGCATTAGACGTACAGCTAGGGAGCTGCATTAGACGTACAGCTAGGGAGCTGCATTAGACGTACAGCTAGGGAGTTGCATTAGACGTACAGCTAGGGAGCTGCATTAGAGGTACAGCTAGGGAGCTGCATTAGACGTACAGCTAGGGAGCGGCATTAGAGGTACAGCTAGGGAGCTGCATTAGACGTACAGCTAGGGAGCTGCATTAGACGTACAGCTAGGGAGCTGCATTAGACGTACAGCTAGGGAGCTGCATTAGACGTACAGCTAGGGAGCTGCATGTGATGTACAGCTAGGGAGCTGCATTAGACGTACAGCTAGGGAGCTGCATTAGACGTACAGCTAGGGAGCTGCATTAGACGTACAGCTAGGGAGCTGCATTAGACGTACAGCTAGGGAGCTGCATTAGACGTACAGCTAGGGAGCTGCATTAGACGTACAGCTAGGGAGCTGCATTAGACGTACAGCTAGGGAGCTGCATTAGACGTACAGCTAGGGAGCTGCATTAGACGTACAGCTAGGGAGCTGCATTAGACGTACAGCTAGGGAGCTGCATTAGACGTACAGCTAGGGAGCTGCATTAGACGTACAGCTAGGGAGCTGCATTAGACGTACAGCTAGGGAGCTGCATTAGATGTACAGCTAGGGAGCTGCATTAGATGTACAGCTAGGGAGCTGCATTAGAGGTACAGCTAGGGAGCTGCATTATACGTACAGCTAGGGAGCTGCATTAGAGGTACAGCTAGGGTGCTGCATTAGAGGTACAGCTAGGGAGCTGCATTAGAGGTACAGCTAGGGAGCTGCATTAGAGGTACAGCTAGGGAGCTGCATTAGAGGTACAGCTAGGGAGCTGCATTAGAGGTACTTCTAGGGAGCTGCATTAGACGTACAGCTAGGGAGCTGCATTAGACGTACAGCTAGGGAGCTGCATTAGACGTACAGCTAGGGAGCTGCATTAGAGGTACAGCTAGGGAGCTGCATTAGACGTACAGCTAGGGAGCTGCATTAGACGTACAGCTAGGGAGCTGCATTAGACGTACAGCTAGGGAGCTGCATTAGACGTACAGCTAGGGAGCTGCATTAGAGGTACAGCTAGGGTGCTGCATTAGAGGTACAGCTAGGGATATGCATTAGAGGTACAGCTAGGGAGCTGCATTAGACGTACAGCTAGGGAGCTGCATTAGACGTACAGCTAGGGAGCTGCATTAGACGTACAGCTAGGGAGCTGCATTAGACGTACAGCTAGGGAGCTGCATTAGAGGTACAGCTAGGGTGCTGCATTAGAGGTACAGCTAGGGAGCTGCATTAGATGTACAGCTAGGGAGCTGCATTAGACGTACAGCTAGGGAGCTGCATTAGAGGTACAGCTAGGGAGCTGCATTAGACGTACAGTTAGGGAGCTGCATTAGATGTACAGCTAGGGAACTGCATTAGTTTTACAGCTAGGGAGCTGCATTAGATTTATAGCTAGGGAGCTGCAATAGATGTTTTGGCTCCCGAACTTGACTTTATCTATGAATTTGACTATTTTCTGAGGATTAAACACATAGGACCATATTACAAGTGGTGCACTATTTAGCGCTTTAACACAAACACTGATGTAAGTAAGCTTTTAACACACAAGTAAATTGTTTGCTCGCAATACCCAAAACGCTAACTTCAGGACTTTGGATATAGCAACTGCGTTAACTTTTTCTCTTCATACACTTTAATGGAGCGCACTAAAAAAAAAAATATTTTACATTCCAATGTTCTTCACATAGAAGAAAATGTATTTTTATTTTTAAATACATATTTATTTATTATTTACAATACAGTATTGCTTCAGACTTGAGAAAGGAAGGCATTCTTCAACTTATAGATGCATAGTTAGTCCAATAAAAAAGTATCATTGCTCAATGCAATACTCTTGTTATTTTGATATCAAACACTCTGGACTAACACGGCTACTCAAATCAATATATATATATATATTGTATATATGTATATATGATTATTTTTTGTAAAATATGTATCTATGCCTAGTATATATATATATATATATATATATATATATATATATATATATATATATACATTTAAAAATACAAAAAACATTTTCTACTTTGTGAAGACTAATGGAATGTAAAATATTTACTGTAAATACAAAATTATTTTTCTTGCTTTTAGGTATTTGGTAGGAAAGGGATCCAAAGTGTATGTATATATGTATGTGTGTGTGTTTATATGTGTATATATGTATTTATATACATATATTAATACATAAGTACACATGTATATATGCATGCATGTATATATATATATATATATATATATATATATATATATATATATATATATATATATATATATGTGTGTGTGTGTGTATATATACACATTGTAGCCCTTTCCATTCAAACACCTTGTCATATACCATATACTTTTTAACCTTCTAAAATATTTTTATTAATATGTATATAAATATTTTTTATCAAATAGTAAATATGAGTGTAACACTTTATTTTAATGCATTTATGTTGTGCTTGGTGCTTTAGCTCTTAAACTTTACGCTAGGTCTCCACTCACGCTAATCCGACACTCGCATATTTAGATTGTGCTCGAGCAAATGTGTTTACTTTAAACTTGTAATACACACGCAACTTAGTGTGGGGGCGACAATGGTTATTGGCACTTGTGCTAACAATAACACGTCACTTGTAATTTAGCCCATAGCGGTCCATGGTAAGTAGTGCAAAGTGTATTATTGAGTATTGTTTTGCCGTTCCTTATTTGATCATTTCTGATCAAGCCAGTTAGAGACAGGTATATATGTGTTAGGTTTTAAAGCCTGCCATGTCCCCTTTTTAGTTTTCAGAATCAGATTTTTTATTTTCAGAGTTAGATTACAGGAAAAGAGGGCAAAGTAAATAATAAAAGTATATTGAAATGTTTCACTAAACAAAATGTAATATTTTATATCAAAGTCTCAACATGTTTACTGTCCCTTTAATGTTTAAATTATTTAATAAAAATGTAAACCGTCCTGTGCGCTATAACTCTTGCACTGTCTGCTAAATACAGACCATTTGTTTGTACCCAATCCCATTGTAAATCTTTGTGTCAAATTACAATGATTTATAGAGATCCGCATTCAACTCTATCGCTTTTAATTAATAATGCTCAAAGGAATTCTGTTTTAGTCAATAGGTGAATCTACACTGAAGTCTATTTATTTGGAAAACAATTTATTTTGCCTAATGATGTTCATCTATTTGACTTTCCCAGATGTAGCAATTGGAGCCTTCCTCTCTGACTCTGCCGTGCTGCTGAGGTAAGACTGAAGTATCTCATGTGTAAGGCAGATTACGCTAATTGGAAATAATGGCAGACATTTTCGCAACTTACTCTGTGAGAGTGAGCTCATGGTGCTCTTCAGGCAGTGTTAAATACATTCATTTGTGCCTTCATTTATTTTAAGGAAATAACACCAATTCATAAGGAAAAGGCATTATAAAAACAGCAAGGGGAATAAGGAAAACATTTAATCACCCTCAATTTAATGGAGGGAAAAATACATATTATAGAAATAATTTAACTTAAATGATACTTGAAGGCAATTATTTTCCTTCATACATATGTAAAATGATCAATTAACCCCTTCGCTACCAGGAATTTCAGAGAAACTCTCCCTGGCTTCGCATATTTTCCATAATGTATGTAACCCACCCTTCCCTCTCCTCTCTGAGCCGATCCACCGCTCCCACTCGGCACTAAAGATAATCGTTACAGAGAGTGACACAGACAGTGTCTCTCTCTCTGTGACGATCTCGATCTGTCTTCCTATAGTAAGGGAACATGATTAGTGTGTACCATATGTAGGCAGGACCTAATGCCCACAGCTATTGTCTCCGCTGTCTAAGCTGACACCAGGGACGGCAGCATGCGCCTCTGTGTTGGATGTAAGTAGTGTGTCAACAAAGTACACTGGGCAAAGTACTGTGTGATGTAATAATTACATCCAAATTGTGTAAGGGGTTAAATATTCAAAAAAATTGTGTTGCATCTAAAATTGAAATAATGCAGATTGATTTGTATTTTTATATTCTCTTTAGAACAAGACCTGTGGTTATTGTTGATGCCTCTTTAAAGTTGCCAACTTCTGTGAATCGGACAAAGTTTGAATGCATAGAACATGGGCAACCGGCGGTGTGTATGAATGTTACCGTCTGCTATAGGTATCAAGGGCTTGATGTACCTGGGTACATTGGTAAGCTGATTAAAGTGAATATGTTTAGTAATGTATACTGAAGTAAGATTTCATGCAAAAATGTGTGTGTTTGCCTACTGTCATTTGTTTCTTTACCATATTTTATCTTTCCTCTTGCCAATCGTATCCACTGAACCACGTCTCATGTTTTCCCTCTACTTCCGTCTCCTTATTTACCCATTCTCTCAACTTTGCTGTAAATATGTGAAATCCAAGGCATTGGAACAGTGATGGACAACTTCTTAGCACATGGGTGTCACTGATCAATATTTTAGAAGCCTTAAGGGCCTCATATAAATTGGTGGCTATTAAACAAACAAATAATATGTTTCTTAAAAATGTTTAGTGGTGCAGGGACAAATTTAGGTAAGATTTCAGGTTACCCTCTGTCTGCTGTTTACCCTCAAGAGGGTTTTTTTGAATTATGGTCACCCCAAAGCACACATTTTTAGTTTTAATTTTTCCTAGGTCCACAAAAACTATGGCACGTTCTATTTTTCTTGAAGGGCCGCAAAAACTAGTGCCAGGGGCTGCATTTACCAGTTGGCAATCCCAGGACTTAGAATATAAACTGGCATTTTCGTATTAGACTGTAGTTGAAGCTGCATTAAAAAAAGTCATAATTAAAATGTGCTGTCCCCAAATGTTGCCACCATAGTACTATGCTTAAAGGACCATTAAAAATAATAGAATTACATAATTAACAAGTGCATAATAAAAATACAATGCAATATCATAGTGAATTCTAAATGAGCTGCATATTTTTTTTCTTACCATTTCAAAATGTACTTCATTTTGCCGCCCCCCTTTATCTTGTGACAGCCATCAGCCAATCACAGATTTATAAACGTATAGACTTTACTCTCTTGCACATACTCAGTAGTAACTGTTGCCTCAGTAGTAAATGTTTGCATAAAAACAGTGCACAAATTGATAATGGAAGTAAATTGAAAGATCTATTAAAGCTGCATGCTCTATTTGAATCATACAAATGTAATTCTAACTTTAGTGTCCTTAAAGGGGTAGAGATATGCTCCTGGTGTTACTAGTAATGTAAACATTTTTAGTAGTATTTTTAGAAATAAAAAGAAAAAAAGTAGTTTACTTGGTACAGCAGTGTTTTGTTGTTTTGTTTTTGTTTTATTAAACAACATTCTAAAATATTAAAGCAAAAAAAAAAAAAACTTTCACATCTCTTAAAAATCACAGAGGACAATTCTGTGAACTAATAGCAGGCAAACTTAAGTCTGTGATTCATAATAATTGCTTTTTAAATTTAGTTTTTCATCATTTGTTTTTTTGTTATTTGTTTTTTTTATTTTATAGTTTTGCACTATAACATCAGCTCTGATATTAAAAGAAAACCTGGGACTCCTGCAAGATTTTATTTTATTTCTAATGGAACTTCAGATGGGATTTCAGGAACAATTGAAATATATCACAAAACTGGAAACTGTAAAACACATCAAGTATTTATGAGGGTATGGAAGAAATTTAAAATTACTATTAGTATTTTTGAAATATGAATGACCTCTTTTTTGTCCTTCTATTTGTATAGCTAATTGATTATTTCATCTTATATACTTGTACTAGTGTTACTAAAAGCCATAATAATTGGTACAGTTATTGTGAAAGTAAAAAGAAAATACATTAATGTCAGAGTTTAAGTTCTCAATCAAACTTTGAAAATATCAAAATATTGAAATGAATGTCATCCTTTAAGAAATATATGGAAATAGTATTCTAGTTAATATATTCTATGATTCTTTGGCGTGGGGGCATTTATTTCTGCATGCTTTTTAAGTGTTGAAAAAGGTTTTACGATTGCCTATATCGGTGACTACAAATCCCACAATCCTTTGATGCCAAATTGTTACAGGGCATGTCTTAATGTTTTTTTCAGCTATTTTCTTCTACTGAGCATGCTTGAAATATATCACAGTTAGATTATTTTAAACCTTTACATCTCAGCAACCACAAAAAGCAACTGCTACACCGTACACTTTATCAGCATTCTAATTTCTGTAATCATTTTATTTATTTATATATTTATTTATTTTGCTGTTTGGTTAGTTTATTATTTTTTCCTATTCCTATATATTGGAAATGGACATTTTTCAAAACTTAATTATGCAAGAAAAAACCCCCAACCAATTTACTTTAAATTTCAGCATTTCTGTTCACTGTGGGTGGCCTCAAAGAAATTAATTTATTCACTCCAGTACTGCAAGAACCTGAAAAACAGCATTTAAAGGGACAGTCTACTTGATTTTTTTTATTATTTCAAAAGATAGATAATGCCTTTATAACCCATTCTCCTCTTTTGCATAGTCAACATTGTAATATTAATATACTTTATTTCCTCTGTCTGTTCCTCTGCCTGTTTTTAAGCCCAAGCTGTCAGCCCCTTATCTCATTGCTTTTTAAATCTTGCACAACATCTAGACAGTGCTAGTTCTTGTGTGCCATATAAATAACATTGTGCTCACTCCCTTGGAGAATGATAATGGTTATACAAGAACCAGTACTGATTGGCTAAATTGCAAGATTGTAAAAAGCACTTAGATAAGGGGAGGTCTGCAGAGGTTTAGAACTACAGAGGGGTAAAAAGTCTGTTACTATAACAGTGTTGATTATGCAAATTGGGGAATGGGTAATAAAAGGATTATCTTTCTTTTTAAACAATAACAATTAGACAGCCCCCTTAACACTGAATAGCCTGGTGAATATAAACTATAAGTGAATTGTAACATGTTTTTGGTGATATCATAGTCATGGATCATCACCAAGACTTAATAGATAGTTTCTGGTTTGTGTTACTAAGATCATACACCACCCAGACACTTCAAATGAACATTCTGGATCAGTAAATAGTGTTGATGCTTTATCTTATTGTGCGAATAAATGGACACGTGTGTATTTCAACAAATACAGACGTGTTGTGCCCCCTTTCAATTTACAGTATGTACAATGGATTGGTTGGAGTATGTGTTTATTTTTTATAATGAGAGGGCGGGAGTGTTTTCCTACATTCTTTCTCTACAACAGAATAAGCCAATCATCTCTCCTGAACTACAGGAGCAGGGTATCAGGGTATTGTGCGGCGCATAACGGTCATGAGGTTGTCATTAACATGCCCTTGATAGGTACGTGTTTGGCATTGTGGGAGTAAAAACATTAACACTGTATACAACTGCAATTTAATTGCATGTAAATGTTGTCTGCATGACCCTAGAGAAATATATATTTTTAACAGCTTAAAATTGTCCCTAAACTGTAATAATGTATTATAACTAATGAAGAATTTAAAATAATATAGATGTTAAGGGGGGTAGTTATCAAGCCGTCAACCTCAAATACGCTGGAATTCTGCAGCGTATTTGTGGCGAAGCTGATTCGCCTTAGTTATCAAAGGCTCGAGACCGGCTAAAGTAGAATTTAGTGACGTAAGCTTCGATCCGCCGGACTCAGTCCGACACAGATCGATTCTTACGTCACTCCAGATGTTCCGCACACAAGTGCGGCACATTCTCACTACTTTTGCTAGTTATCAAATGACTAGCAGGTACGCTCGGCACTTTTACGGCCCAGCGTACCTGGTTTTCAAACCGCCACCCCTGGAGGCGGAGGATCCCATAGGAATCAATGGGAGTCTGACCATAGCGAAAGTACAAGTTCGCTGCTGACAGACATCCCATTGATTTCTATGGGAGCTGTCTGCACCTAACACCCTAACATGTACCCCGAGTCTAAACACCACTAATCTGTGCCCTCCTATACCGCCGCAACTAAATAAAGTTATTACCCCCTAAACTGCCGCTCCCGGAGCCCACCGCAACTATAATAAATGTATTAACCCCTAAACCGACGCTCCCTGAACCCGCCGCAACCTATATTAAATGTATTAACCCCTATCCTGCCCCCCCTACACCGTCGCCACCTATAATAAATTTATTAACCCCTAATCTGCCCCCCCTACACCGTCGCCACCTATAATAAATTTATTAACCCCTAATTTGCCCCCCTACACCGTCGCCACCTATAATAAATTTATTAACCCCTATCCTGCCCCCCTACACCGTTGCCACCTATAATAAATTTATTAACCCCTAATCTGCCCCCCCTACACCGTCGCCACCTATAATACATTTATTAACCCCTAATCTGCCCCCCCTACACCGTCGCCACCTATAATAAATTTATTAACCCCTATCCTGCCCCCCACTACGCCGCCGCCACTGTAATAAAATTATTAACCCCTAAACCTAAGTCTAACCCTAACCCTAACGCCCCCCTAACTTAAATATTAATTAAATAAATCTAAATAATATTTTTATTATTAACTAAAATAATCCTATTTAAAACTAAATACTTACATTTAAAATAAACCCTAATATAGCTACAATATAAATAATAATTATATTCTAGCTGTCTTAGGATTTATTTTTATTTTACAGGTACCTTTCAATTTATTTTAACTAGGTACAATAGCTATTAAATAGTTATTAACTATTTAATAGCTTACCTAGCTAAAATAAACTGAAATTTACCTGTAAAATAAATCCTAACCTAAGTTATAATTACACCTAACACTACACTATACTTTAATAAATTATTCCTATTTAAAACTAAATACTTACCTGTAAAATAAACCCTAAGATAGCTACAATATAAATAATAATTATATTGTAGCTATCTTAGGATTTATATTTATTTTACAGGTAACTTTGTATTTATTTTAGCTAGGTAGAATAGTTATTAAATAGTTATTAACTATTTAATAACTACCTAGCTAAAAGAAATACAAAATTACCTGTAAAATAAATCCTAACCTAAGTTACAATTAAACCTAATACTACCCTATCATTAAATTAATTAAATAAACTACCTACAAATAACTACAATTAAATACAATTACATAAACTAACTAAAGTACAAAAAATAAAAAAAGCTAAGTTACAAAAAATAAAAAAATAAGTTACAAACATTTTAAAAATATTACAACAATTTTAAGCTAATTACACCTAATCTAAGCCCCCTAATAAAATAACAAACCCCCCCAAAATAAAAAAATGCCCTACCCTATTCTAAATTAAATAAAGTTCAAAGCTCTTTTACCTTACCAGCCCTTAAAAGGGCCATTTGTGGGGGCATGCCCCAAAAAGTTCAGCTCTTTTGCCTGTAAAAGAAAAATACAACCCCCCCCCCCCAACATTAAAACCCACCACCCACGGGGGGCGGAGCCAGCCATGCACCCAGGCAGACGTGTATCATTGTAGCTCCGGCTTTAAATTGACAAATTTTGAACTATTAACTGCCCAGGGTTGCTTAATTAAGCCCTAACTGAAGCCTGTGTCGCGGGGAGACAAACTAAATCATCTTATTCCTAGTGGGATTACTTGTTTGGAGCAGCTCGCTACCTGTTGTGGCAGAGACGGTAGAAGTAAGGAATATCGAGGAACGGCCATCTTGCTGACCCAGTAACGCCCAGGGTATTGTTTTGTGACTGTGGGCAACAAGTGACTAGATAATTCAGGGGCATAACCTTGGCAAATATGGAAGCAGCAGGCATAGATATCCTTGGCGCCATTGAGGTGTTGGTGCGCAATCACTTTCGTAAGCTAGAGGCGCATATGGTGGCAGCATTCAGTTTAAGCCCACACTCCGATCTGGCGGCCCACTTGGAACCTGTGGCTGATAATAGGGCCATCTCTGCACAGCTTATACCTCCCACTTGCCCTCAGGAACTAGAGGGAAATCTACATTGTACAATGGAGGGAGAGTGCCAAGGGATCATCTCGATAACACAGGCGACCAAATATGTGAGAGAATACACAGTACCGCATTCTAAAGGGCAAGGTGCTAAAATAGCAGCTAGAGAGCCAAACAAGAGGGAAAGCCTTAACGGAACTAAAGGTAAAATTGAGAGAATGAAGTGTATAGTCCCCCACAATACTTTGGTTGCGTGGCGTCAGCGCTGCAGTTGTTCTCGATTTATGCAGCATTATTTACTACCTGTGAGTTTGGGCGCCTTTTTCACCACGGGACCCATATGCAGCTACACTTGTCCGGACTATCCAGCTTTCCTGTTTGAGAGAGCAGGAATGGGGTAAATTCTCTGACTTCCAATGTGGTGGATGGCTACCCAGTCATTGATAATGTCCAGTTACTTAAAAGCTTCCACTTGGATTCACAGCACCTACGGCACAAATCATATTTGACTATGCTTATGTTGGTCTGCAGAGCCCATCTGCCTTAATATTAAGGAAATCCCCAGTGGCTGTTTGAGCTTAATCTTACCTGTCTGGTTCTATGGATGTGGGGTTCAGGAGACCCCTCTGATTAAGTTACAGACTTTGACATCTGAAGTGGACTTGCAATATAAAATTTTCCTATTCAAAAGGGAGGGCATGGGATAAATAATGTGATTCTTTTTTTTTCAATAGTTCCACATACGTTTGCATGATGTTAAGCCTGTTATTGGTTTTTAAATTTCTTTTCTTTCAGCTCTTCACCATTAGTTACTAGCTTATTATTCTTGCCTGAGTCAGGCACAGCCACGCAATCTTATACTAGTCCCTTTAGGATACCCCTATAGTATATAGCCACACATTCACTCATGTGGATACTAATAGGACCCTCAGTACCCCAATAGTCAAAACTTGGACTCAGTGCATATTCTAACAACAGTAGGTATACCCAGACACGCTTTCTATACTGTATTTACCCTGAAAATTTATATACTTATATGTGCGCTCAACTGTCTGTCGAGATTCTATGCCTAATACCGCGGGGCATAGGGCCCATGTCCCGTGGTAAACCTATTCTCTATTTATTTTTTTCATGTAACTATGATTTGGACTGTTTGGGAGTGTTCTGTTTGGCTTACAGATATACTGCATGAGAATCCTACATATCTGTTTTGACGTTTGAATTGACATTACACAATGTGCTGAAATACTATTCCGATCGCCCTATTTATGGGAGTCTATTAGGTGATCTGATGTTTCTTACACCCAAGTAATTAAGATGTCTGGTACATTTATTGGAAATAAGCTTTTCCCTCCATATGACGCATATCTTGCTTACATTATCTGGCTTGTTTACGAATGACGCCATCCTCCCCCCCCCCCCTCCATCCACATATATATATATAGAGATACTTTAGTACGGTATCTGTGCTCAGAGTGTTCCACCATGAACCTCCCCCAGCATACCACTTTTGTAATCGTATATATCCAATCCGAACAATAACAAACTGTACATAGTTAAAACTTAGCTGAATTAAACCCAGCAGATACTATAGCTTGCACTGAAGAGTTATGTCCTATGCAGGGTCCTCTGCATTTGCGGAGACCACATCTCTATCTATAGCGCTAGTCTTATCAAGCAGTGGACCAACTAAGCTAATAGCAAAATCTATATTATGAAGCACCAGCCAGCGTATTTAAGGTTGTCATTATTGCTTTATCGCTTTATCCTGCCCTATTTGTATAGCCTAGCATTTACTATGTTTTAAAACCCCCAGTATTTTATGTTCAGCAGCTTATTGAACTATTAGATACCTGCCATTTTCCCATGGTTGAACTTAAATATATATATCCATTGGTCCTTAATTAAGGCATGGTATTTAGTACACTAAGCACCTATGATATATTATATATGCTCCCCTGCCCTTCTTTTCATCCGCAGAGTCCTTAAGTTGCTTACTTCATTCATCTTACTGTTACTACCTCCCCCCCCCCACCACCATAAAGTACCTCCTTTTATAGGAGAACTACCTACGCGGCTTGTCTTTTCTATGCCGCATCTTTATCATAGTTCTTTCTCAATAGCACCATATGTCTTTACTTAACAACAACCCTTATTGGACCGCACCCTAACTACCTTCTTTAAATTTTATTCTAATTTACCATAGGTTCAAGATAGACTGTTTTTTTCACTCTATATCCTCTAGACATCATTTCAAATGTCAGGAGTCCAAAAGTGGCTTCTTTTATCAGGAGAGGAAAATATTATAAAGTTGAAAATGAGGTTTCAGTTTTGCCTGTTACATACAAATATAGAGATGTTGCTTTGGGTTTTCTCGTGAAGAATCTTTACCTGTATGTGACTATGGTATAGTTTTGAACTCCTAAGTAATGTCATAGTTTAAAAGACTGTTTCTAAATACTTGTGTAACATGTTTATTTGATGCTGTTTTGTCAATAACCTCAATAAAAAATCTATTTAAAAAAAAAAAAAAAACACCACCCACATACCCCTAATCTAACCCAAACCCCCCTTACAAAAACCTAACACTAATCCCCTGAAGATCATCCTACCTTTAGTCGTCTTCACTCAGCTGAGCAGCGATGGAACCGAAGTGGACATCCGGAGCGGAAGAAGTTAATCCTCCAAGTGGCGCTGAAGAAATCTTCCATCCGATGAATCATCATCCAGGCGGCGATGAAGAAGTCTTCGATCCGGGCAATGTCATCTTCAAAGAGGCGCTGAAGAGGTCTTCTATCCGGGCGATGTCATCTTCCAAGCCGGGTCTTGAATCTTCCTCCCGCCGACGCGGAACCTCCTTCTTCCCCGACGGACTACGACGAATGAAGGCTCCTTTAAGGGACGTCATCCAAGATGGCGTCCCCTCAATTCCGATTGGCTGATAGGATTCTATCAGCCAATCGGAATTAAGATAGGAAAAATCTTATTGGCTGATGGAATCAGCCAATCAGATTGAGCTCGCATTCTATTGGCTGATCGGAACAGCCAATAGAATGCGAGCTCAATCTGATTTAAGCCCTTAAGGGCTGGTAAGGTAAAAGAGCTTTGAACTTTATTTAATTTAGAATAGGGTAGGGCATTTTTTTTATTTTGGGGGGGTTTGTTATTTTATTAGGGGGCTTAGATTAGGTGTAATTAGCTTAAAATTGTTGTAATATTTTTAAAATGTTTGTAACTTATGTTTTTATTTTTTATAACTTAGCTTTTTTATTTTTTGTACTTTAGTTAGTTTATGTAATTGTATTTAATTGTAGTTATTTGTAGGTAGCTTATTTAATTAATTTAATGATAGGGTAGTATTAGGTTTAATTGTAACTTAGGTTAGGATTTATTTTACAGGTCATTTTGTATTTCTTTTAGCTAGGTAGTTATGAAATAGTTAATAACTATTTAATAACTATTCTACCTAGCTAAAATAAATACAAAGTTACCTGTAAAATAAATATAAATCCTAAGATAGCTACAATATAATTATTATTTATATTGTAGCTATCTTAGGGTTTATTTTACAGGTAATTATTTAGTTTTAAATAGGAATAATTTATTAAAGTATAGTGTAGTGTTAGGTGTAATTATAACTTAGGTTAGGATTTATTTTACAGGTAAATTTCAGTTTATTTTAGCTAGGTAAGCTATTAAATAGTTAATAACTATTTAATAGCTATTGTACCTAGTTAAAATAAATTGAAAGTTGCCTGTAAAATAAAAATAAATCCTAAGATAGATAGAATATAATTATTATTTATATTGTAGCTATATTAGGGTTTATTTTAAAGGTAAGTATTTAGTTTTAAATAGGATTAATTTAGTTAATAATAGAAATATTATTTAGATTTATTTAATTAATATTTAAGTTAGGGGGGCGTTAGGGTTAGGGTTAGACTTAGGTTTAGCGGTTAATAATTTTATTACAGTGGCGGCGGCGTAGTGGGGGGCAGGATAGGGGTTAATAAATTTATTATAGGTGACGACGGTGTAGGGGGGGCAGGATAGGGGTTAATAAATTTATTATAGGTGACGACGGTGTAGGGGGGGCAGGATAGGGGTTAATAGGTTTAATATAGGTTGCGGCGGGTTCAGGGAGCGGCGATTTAGGGGTTAAACTATTTATTTAGTTGCGGCGAGGTGTGGGATCAGCAGGATAGGGGTTAATAATTTTATTATAGAGGGCGACGGTGTAGGGGGGCAGGATAGGGGTTATTAGGTATACTGTAGGTGGCAGCGGTGTCCGGGAGCGGCGGTTTAGGGGTTAATACATTTATAAGAGTTGCGGCAGGGTCTAGGAGCGGCGGTTTAGGGGTTAGTAACTTTATTGAGTTGCGGGGGGCTCCGGGGGTGCCGGTATAGGGATAGAACAGTGTAGTTTAGTGTGGGTGCTTAGTGACAGGCTAGCAATAAAGCTGGGAAAGAGCCGAAGGGCAGCGAGATCGGATGTGTGATGACTATCACAGTCCGCTGCTCATCGCCCCGCGGCTTTTTGACAGCTTTTTTTGATAACTTAGGCGAACGTATTCAAGGTCCGCGGCGGCGAAGGTAGGCGGGCGTATTGGGACGGCGAAGTCAGAAAAGTAGACCGCTTGATAACTACCCCCCTAAATGTTTACCTCATGCCTAAAGCATTACATGACATTTCTAGTAGCTTGCCAAATAGCAGTGAAAATTCACAATTAATTAGCAAGAGAGCCACATTTCAATCAGTCGCAATTTGTCAGACATGTTCAAACTAAAAGCACTGGAGTTTATTTATTGTTAGCCAGATTACGAGAGGCGCACAAATGTGTGCGAGCGAGCAATAATGGGTTTATCGTGGGTTTTTGCACTCGTCGGGTTTACCACTAGTATTAAAGGGACAGTTCACCCAATAAAATTCTCCCCTTTAAATTATTCCCAATGATCCTTTTAACCTGCTAGAGTGTATTAAATTGGTTACAAGTAGCTCCTTTACTCCTGGGATGCAGGATAGTTAAGTAATAAAATGATCATTTTCCATTGTTCTCTCTATGTATTGAGCTTTGGTGTTCCAGCCAAATAAAAGATAAGGAAGCAAGTCTGTTTACACAAACTTAGAACATAATGAGATCTGATATCACCTTTAAGTTCAACCCATTGTAATAGGCTGTGGTTTCAAAGCACAAAATCAGCTACTTCATATACACAAATAAGCATGAAAATGGAATTTCTCAAATATTATATACTCTGCAGCTGATATAACAAGTAATTTAAAATACATTAATGGAAAAACAATTTTACAGTGTACTGTCCCTTTAAGAGTTAAAAGTAAACGCAATCGCTTGCGTTTTTAGGGCTCAAAGATATGATGTCTCAGGTGTTAGGAGAAAAAAAAGGCAGGCAAATGGCTTTAACATTGAGATACATACATATGCATGTCTACAGATGTATATATGTAAATACATATGTACACATACAAATAAATATGTATACATATATAGAAATATATATACAGTATATTTCTATATACTGTATGTATTTATATGTTTACATATGTATTTATATGTCTATATATGTATTTACAGACATATAAACACATACATATGTACACATTTATGAACACTCGGCTAGATTTAGAGTTTGGCGTTAGAGGCTCCTAACGCTGGTTTTGGGCTACCGCTGGTATTTAGAGTCAGTCAGGAAAGGGTCTAACGCTCACTTTGCAGCCGCGACTTTTCAATACCGCAGATCCCCCTACGCCATTTGCGTATCCTATCTTTTCAATGGGATCTTTCTAACGCCGGTATTTAGAGTCTTGGCTGAAGGAGCGTTAGAAATCTAACGACAAAACTCCAGCCGCAGAAAAAAGTCAGTAGTTAAGAGCTTTCTGGGCTAACGCCGGTTCATAAAGCTCTTAACTACTGTGCTCTAAAGTACACTAACACCCATAAACTACCTATGTACCCCTAAACCGAGGCCCCCCCCACATCGCCGCCACTCTATTAAATTTTTTTAACCCCTAATCTGCCGGCCGCACACCGCCACCAGCTATGTTATCCCTATGTACCCCTAATCTGCTGCCCCTAACACCGCCGACCCCTATATTATATTTATTAACCCCTAATCTGCCACCCCCAACGTCGCCTCCACCTACCTACAATTATTAACCCCTAATCTGCCGAACGGACCTCACCGCCACTATAATAAATGTATTAACCCCTAATCCGCCTCACTCCCGCCTCAATAACCCTATAATAAATAGTATTAACCCCTAATCTGCCCTCCCTAACATCACCGACACCTAACTTCAAGTATTAACCCCTAATCTGCCGACCGGACCTCACCGCTACTCTAATAAATTTTTTAACCCCTAAAGATAATCCTAACCCTAACACTAACACCCCCCTAAGTTAAATATAATTTAAATCTAACAAAATAAATTAACTCTTATTAAATAAATTATTCCTATTTAAAGCTAAATACTTACCTGTAAAATAAACCCTAATATAGCTACAATATAAATTATAATTATATTGTAGCTATTTTAGGATTAATATTTATTTTACAGGCAACTTTGTAATTATTTTAACCAGGTACAATAGCTATTAAATAGTTAATAACTATTTAATAGCTACCTAGTTAAAATAATTACAAAATTACCTGTAAAATAAATCCTAACCTAAGTTACAATTAAACCTAACACTACACTATCAATAAATTAATTAAATAAAATACCTACAATTATCTACAATTAAACCTAACACTACACTATCAATAAATTAATTAAATACAATACCTACAAATAAATACAATTAAATAAACTAACTAAAGTACAAAAAATAAAAAAGAACTAAGTTACAAAAAATAAAAAAATATTTACAAACATTAGAAAAATATTACAACAATTTTAAACTAATTACACCTACTCTAAGCCCCCTAATAAAATAACAAAGCCCCCCAAAATAAAAAATGCCCTACCCTATTCTAAAATTAAAATAGAAAAGCTCTTTTACCTTACCAGCCCTTAAAAGGTCCCTTTGCGGGGCATGCCCCAAAGAATTCAGCTCTTTTGCCTGTAAAAAAAAACCATACAATACCCCCCCCAACATTACAACCCACCACCCACATACCCCTAATCTA
Organism: Bombina bombina; assembly: GCF_027579735.1. Taxonomy (NCBI): domain Eukaryota; kingdom Metazoa; phylum Chordata; class Amphibia; order Anura; family Bombinatoridae; genus Bombina; species Bombina bombina. Next base: position 481,473,523 of record NC_069499.1, read on the forward strand.
ACCCAAACCCCCCTTAAATAAACCTAACACTAAGCCCCTGAAGATCTCCCTACCTTGTCTTCACCACACCGGGTCCCGATCGGTCCAGAAGAGCCTCCGAAGTCTTCATCCAAGCTCAAGCGGGGGCTGAAGAGTGACGTCCATCCTCCGGCTGAAGTTGTCATCCAAGCGGCGGCTAAAGAATTCCATCTTCGGGCAGAAGTCTTCATCCTATCCGGGCAGAAGAGTAGATCCGGACCGGCAAACATCTTCATCCAAGCCGCATCTTCTATGTTCTTCCATCCAATGACGAGCGGCTCCATCTTGAAGACCTCCGGCGCAGATCCATCCTCTTCTTCCGACGACTAGACGATGAATGAAGGTTCCTTTAAGGGACGTCATCCAAGATGGCGTCCCTCGAATTCTGATTGTCTGATAGGATTCTATCAGCCAATCGGAATGAAGGTAGGAAAATTCTGATTGGCTGATGGAATCAGCCAATCAGATTCAAGTTCAATCCGATTGGCTGATCCGATCAGCCAATCAGATTGAGCTTGCATTCTATTGGCTGATTGGAACAGCAAATAGAATGCGAGCTCAATCTGATTGGCTGATCGGATCAGCCAATCAGATTGAACTTGAATCTGATTGGCTGATTCCATCAGCCAATCAGAATTTTCCTACCTGAATTCCGATTGGCTGATAGGATTCTATCAGCCAATCGGAATTCGAGGGACGCCATCTTGGATGACGTCCCTTATAGGAACCTTCATTCGTCGTCTAGTCGTAGGAAGAAGAGGATGGATCCGCGCCGGAGGTCTTCAAGATGGAGCCGCTCGTCATCGGATGGAAGAACATAGAAGATGTTTGCCGGTCCGGATCTACTCTTCTGCCCGGATAGGATGAAGACTTCTGCCCGAAGATGGAATTCTTTAGCCGCCGCTTGGATCAAGACTTCAGCCGGTGGATGGACGTCACTCTTCAGCCCCCGCTTGGGCTTGGATGAAGACTTCGGAGGCTCTTCTGGACCGATCGGGACCCGGTGTTGTGAAGACAAGGTAGGGAGATCTTCAGGGGCTTAGTGTTAGGTTTATTTAAGGGGGGTTTGGGTTAGATTAGGGGTATGTGGGTGGTGGGTTGTAATGTTTGGGGGGGTATTGTATGTTGTTTTTTTTGCAGGCAAAAGAGCTGAATTCTTTGGGGCATGCCCCGCAAAGGGCCCTTTTAAGGGCTGGTAAGGTAAAAGAGCTTTTCTATTTTAATTTTAGAATAGGGTAGGGCATTTTTTTATTTTGGGGGGCTTTGTTATTTTATTAGGGGGCTTAGAGTAGGTGTAATTAGTTTAAAATTGTTGTAATATTTTTCTAATGTTTTATTTTTTGTAACTTAGTTCTTTTTTATTTTTTGTACTTTAGTTAGTTTATTTAATTGTTTTTATTTGTAGGTATTTTATGTAATTAATTTATTGATAGTGTAGTGTTAGGTTTAATTGTAGATAATTGTAGGTATTTAATTAATTTATTGATAGTGTAGTGTTAGGTTTAATTGTAACTTAGGCTAGGATTTATTTTACAGGTATTTTTGTAATTATTTTAACTAGGTAGCCATTAAATAGTTATTAACTATTTAATAGCTATTGTACCTGGTTAAAATAATTACAAAGTTGCCTGTAAAATAAATATTAATCCTAATATAGCTACAATATAATTATAATTTATATTGTAGCTATATTAGGGTTTATTTTACAGGTAAGTATTTAGCTTTAAATAGGAATAATTTATTTAATAAGAGTTAATTTATTTCGTTAGATTTAAATTATATTTAATTTAGGGGGTGTTAGTGTTAGGGTTAGACTTAGCTTTAGGGGTTAATACATTTATTAGAGTAGCGGTGAGGTCCGGTCGGCAGATTAGGGATTAATAATTGTAGGTAGGTGGAGGCGACGTTGTGGGGGGCAGATTAGGGGTTAATAAATATAATATAGGGGTCGGCGGTGTTATGGGCAGCAGATTAGGGGTACATAGGTATAATGTAGGTTGCGGCGGTGTACGGAGCGGCAGATTAGGGGTTAATAATAATATGCAGGGGTCAGCGATAGCGGGGGCGGCAGATTAGGGTTTAATAAGTGTAAGGTTATTGGTGTTTAGACTCGGGGTACATGTTAGGGTGTTAGGTGCAGACATAGGAAGTGTTTCCCCTTAGGAAACAATGGGGCTGCGTTAGGAGCTGAACGCTGCTTTTTTGCAGGTGTTAGGGTTTTTTTCAGCTCAAAATGCCCCATTGTTTTCTATGGGGGAATCGTGCACGAGCACGTTTTTGAAGCTGGCCGCGTCCGTAAGCACCGCCGGTATTGAGAGTTGCAGTGGCGGTAAAATTATGCTCTACACTCCCTTTTTGGAGCCTAAGGCAGCCATTCTGTGAACTCTAAATACCAGCGGTATTTAAAAGGTTCGGGGGAAAAAAGCCAGCGTTAGCTACGCGGGTCGTTACCGACAAAACTCTATAGCTAGGCGATAGTGCATTGAAGCCTTTTTGCAGTTAAGTAGGTGAAACCATGAAAACTCATATTTATGCAATATTCATATTTAATAAAGTATTATATTGTGTATTTACTGTAAATATTTCAAATTCCAATGTTCTGCACAGTAGAATATCTTCTATGTATTTTGAAATAGATATTCCTATATATATCTGTATATATATATATATGTATATATACATATATATATATATATATATATATATATATATATATACATATATATATATATATATATATATATATATGTATGGATATATATTGTACAAACAAAACACATCATATACAGTATATGTAGAAATATGTATTTATGAATAAATAGAACATTTTCTGTTATGTGAAGATCATTGGAATGTGAAATATTCATATTTTCATTTCGGGTTAGCGAGAATATGCGATCGGGTTTGCGCAAGATTAGGGTGTTTTTTCCCCCACTTTTTTTCCATTGACTTCTATGGGGGAATACGTGAATGAGCACGCAAAATTTTAACTTAAAACAGTTGCAGTAAGCAAGATGTTAATTTGTTTGAAAAACATTTAAACTTGGCTTTGCTATTATATAGCAAGACAACAGAAATGAGTTTTAATTACAAGGTGTTTAAAATCAAGGCATTCATTTTCTTCGTAACAGCTATAGAAGTACTTTACTCTAAACGTGCAGCATTTGTTATATGTTAGGTACAGAACAGATCATAGATTGGGTGGTCATTGGCTTTCTTTAAACCACCAGAGTAATACTAGTGCAGCAGATTTATCAAATTTAAAAAAAAAAAAAATGTCTCGGTGGGCAAAGTTTTGTTAATAATTGTGTTACATATTTTTTAGCATGCAGAATGCTTTGATAAATAACCCACTTTCTGTGAGCAATTAATTGCCATGTGCTTAATCTTTTATTTTAATTGTGTTGCCTTTGGGAGCTACACACAGAGAAGTGTAGGTAGGTACATAATGCTATTCATTTAGTCTGCAGTATTTTAATTATTCATACAGTTAATATTGTGTTCAGTTCAGCGAGTTTGTTTCAACATCAAGCTGACAAATTCATGTGCATGAATACAGTTATGTGTAGCACTTTTTTTTAGCATACAAGGACATTTTAATATATTCTGAAAATAGAATAATTAATAAGAAATTGGTTTGTGGGAAATTATTAATGAAAAAAAGATGTACAAAAGTCCCAGTAAGGCGTTAGTGCAGATTAAATTGCATTTTTTGGCCAAAACAGTGTGCATAGAATTAACCTAAAACCGACATTTTCAGTTAATATTGAGTTCTTGTGATCTTTTATTTGCCAAAGAAGCAACCAGTGGTATTGTAGACTGATGCATTGTTTAGCCTTATAAAGGCCTGGTTAATTGCTTTATTTTAGCTGTATTGTAGGTTTGTAAAATTGATTGAAGCAAAATATACATAAGCTGTTAAAGAATGAGCATAAAATGGTCATTGCACTATACAGTCTATCGTTGTGCCTTTTGTTTTTTTAATATCTTTATTAGTCTTAGCCATTTAACAACAACAAAAAAAAGAATTGATAATAACACAAAAATAACAATTTCTGGGTCAAGCAGGACCAGATAACAATAAGATATATATATTCAAGATTTCCGGTCAGCATTGCCCCTATCTATTTCACAGGTGCAATTCAGCTAAAATGGCTAATTTTTAAATAACTACCAACCCCTCAGGGTAAGGAAAAAAAAAAACAAGACAAAACCAAAACACAAAAAAGGGGAAAGAGGAAAAAAAACCCCAAAAAAATGATAAGAACCCCCCCACCTCCGGACTTACTCCATGCCATCATATTATTACCTGGGGATCACTTTTTAAAGATGACTATTCTAACCTACTTCATTGGTGAGCCAAGTATCAGGAAAAACCTGAAGAATTACTAGTTCCGCAAAGCTAATTGAGGCCACAAACGGTTTTAAAATCTGCCTTTGCAGGGGGATTGGAAATAACTTAATAACCGGAGACCATCCAACCAAGAATTCCTTAATTTTTCTTTCAGATACTTGTGACAGATGGAAAGATTCAAAAATAATCTGGGCTTGGATGTCCCTTAAAACAAGTGACAGGCTCGGGGGGATCTTTACTATCCATTTTTTAAGGATGTTAAACCTCACTATTAATAAAATGGTATTTAGAATGCGCAATTTAATACTCCCACCTATTACTGGAAAGAGTAATACAATGTCCTCAAAGGAAAAGAGGATGGAACTTTCAAAGACTCTATTATACCAAAACTGGACTTTCGCCCATAATTGAGAAATTTTTGGGCAGGACCATAACATATGGCGGAGATCGGCAGAAATGTATAGACAATGCTCACACTTAAACACTTTGTTCGGAACAAATTTGGACAATCTAGCCGGAGAGAAATAACAATTATTTAGAACTTTCAAGTGAGATTCTTTCCAGCTCACTGGCACAGGGAGAGTGGCCACTAACGAGAGGCTTTTACATATTTTCCCGCGATCAATTGAAGGTATATAAGGGAGCCAGAGTCTAATTAATCTATCTTCATCTAGTATCCCTTGTTTAGTCAGCATAATATCATAGATCAATGAGATAGAAGCATCACCAACAATAAATTTTTTAATACACGTCTTTACCTCCGCCCAGTTGCCATACCTATCAGGGCACCAATTTTGTGATCTAACAAAATGCCGGATCTGAAAATAGGCAAAACGATTTGACCAGGGAAGAGAAAATTGCTCCTTAATGGACTCGCATGAAAGTATCTGTAGCTCATCGTTAAGCAGTTGATGTATATATTCTAGACCTTTCACCTGCCATTCATAAAAACACTTCTGGTCAATACCAGGAGGAAATAATGGATTCCCCGTAATGGGTAAAAATTCGGAAAGGGAAGGATCAATTTTTAGCAGTTTACAAAACCTATGCCATGCCATGATTATATTCCTAAAAGACAGAAGTGAAGACACCCCTGCAGGTAGAGAGCGAGGGGAGTAGTGACTAAATTAGTCTGGGAAATCCAGTCAATTGCCATTTTGCATAAAGATGCATAATTATAGAGTCTGAGACAGGGTAAAGCTAACCCAGCCTCCTCATATTTCTGAGCGAGCCTATTTAACGAGAGTCGAGTTTTTTTGGATTTCCAAATAAACGTTGAAAACGCCGAAGACAGTTTCTCAAGATCTTTATTTAGAATCAGAAGTGGGAGATTCTGTAGATGATACAAGATTTTTGGAAAGATTATTGTTTTAATCAGATTAATTGAAGCCGATAACGATAAAGGAAAGGAAGCCCAAATCTTTAGATCTTCTAATATTTTCTGAAAGAGCAAGCCGAAATTCGCCTGATACCATATTTTAGGATTACGGTTAATTTCTAATCCCAGATATTTCACAGCCTTTACCTCCTGAAAGATTGTAGAGGGAAGATCTGAATGTTGTTGGCCAAGCCACATCAATTCACTCTTCTGCATATTTATCTTGTAGCCCGCAAATGAACTGAAAAGGTTAATTGACTGAATCACTTCCGGTATAGTGACAGCCGTTTTGTTCAAAAATAAAAGAATGTCATCTTCATATAGCAAAATTTTCAACTTTTGGTCTCCCAAAGGAATCCCCGGTAAAATTTCACGAAGTTTAATAGCTAAGGGTTCCAAAACTATATTGAAGAGCAGGGGTGAGAGTGGGCAACCTTGCCTTGTTCCTCTGTGTAGAAGGATCTTGGGGGAGATCAAACCATTGACCAGTAAGTAAGAGACAGGTTTCTGATAAATCTTTTGAACAAAATTAAAAAAGTTCCCCGAAAAGCCAAATTTCGATAGAGTGGAAAACATATATCTCCAGAAGATACAGTCAACCGCTTTGACTGCATCTAGGGTAAGGACCGCAATATCCTTAAACTCCTTCCTCTTCTTACGCTGATCTGCGTTCCATAAGAAATCAACTAACGTTATAAGTTTCCTTATATTTTTAGCAGAACTCCGGGATGGCATAAAGCCAGCCTGGTCTGGATGAATCAGTTAGTCTATCGTTGTGCCAGCAAAACAGTCACAGAGACACAGAAAAGAGAGTAATACATTGCTGAATGCAAAATAATCCTATTCACAAAGATTGCACTGATTTTATACCAACTATACTTAAAGGGACACTGAACCCAAATTTTTTCTTTCGTGGTTCAGATAGAGCATGAAATTTTAAGCAACTTTATAATTTACTCCTATTATCAAATTTTCTTTGTTCTCTTGATATCTTTATTAAAAAAAGAAGGCATCTAAGCTAAGGAGCCAGACACTTTTTGGTTCAGTACCCTGGAAAGCACTTGTTTATTGGTGGGTGAATTTATCCACCAATCAGCAAGAACTGCATCTTAACTTACATTCTTGCTTTGCAAATAAAGATACCAAGAGAAAGAAGAAAATGTGATAATAGGAGTAAATTAGAAATTTGCTTCAAATTGCATGCTCTATCTGAATCACAAAAGAAAACAATTGGGTTCAGTGTCCCTTTAAATGCATAATACAAAGACAATGCAATTGCACTTACTCTGAAATTAGATTTTTTTTTTCTTATAAATTTAAAAATGTGCTTCCATTAACTGCTTCTTGTATCATGTGACAGCCATCAGCAAATCACAGACTCATAAATGTCTACACATACAAAGTTGAAGCTGGTGTTTTAGAAAGTGTTCATTTATAAAGGCTGTGCACAATTTTATAAAAGAAGTAAACTGAATAGATTTTTTAAAATTGCATGCTCTGATTCATGATAGTTACATTTTGACTTTAGGGTCCCTTTTAAAATGACTATTCTCAGAATAGAAGTTGGTTGTATAGTCCTCTTTTACAAATTACTGAGAGCCAAAATCATTTTAGGCCATCTTTGTGAGAAAAAAAAATATTCCTGTTGGGTAGGGTATGCCAAACATTGTTGTAGCTCACTAGTTAAGCTGTTGTAGAATACTACTACCCCTCAGGTAATATAGTATTTATTTGCTATACATGGTTGACTTGAGAGAGGCTGACTTTTCCATCACAATTGTCAATAATGTAATTTCAGTTTGCAAGTAGAAAGGGGCAAATTAAAGGGACATAATATCTATATGCTTAATCACAGTAAAAAAAACTTACAAGAAAATATCACCTGAAGATCTCTGTGTAAAAAAGAGAAAAACAAATACCTCAAAATTTCTTCAGCTCACAAGAGTAAATGCTCTGTGTACAGTTATACTTCAGCTACTCTCCAGCTGCAAGTAGAAAAAAAATAGCAAATCAGCATCAGCAGTGCTGAGGTCATGCTTTGCTTTGCTGTAATCTCTTGAGAATTTCATTGAAATCTCGTGAGTTCTCATAGTAAACTTCCTTAAACAGAATAGGTAAATAATATGACTGAACCTGCACATGCCAGATGCATGCTCTCTTGCAAGTCCCAGGACTAGCATTTTGATTGACTGCTTAAACTTCCTTTACAATGGGATGTGGCTAATAAGGAAATTTTGAGGTAAAATATCTTCCTTTTTTATATAGAGATAATCAGGTGATATTTTATAGTCAGCTTTTTACAGCTATGCTGCATCACTTTCAATTACTTTAACATTTGGGTATTAAGTTACTTTAACTTTAAGGGGACATGAAACCGCATATTTTCAATTCAGATAGAACACATGATTTTAAACAACTTTCTAATTTACTTCTATTATCAAATGTACTTCATTATTTTGGTATCCTTTGTTAAAGGAGGAGAAAAGCACTACCAGGAGCTAGCTGACCACATCAGGTGAGCCAATGACAAGAGGCATATATGTACAGCCATCAATCAGCAGCTAACTCCTGGTAGTGCATTGCTGCTCCTGAGCCTACCTAGGGATGGTTGTCAACAAAGGATGCCAAGAGAATGGAGCACATCAGATAAAAGAAGTAAATTGGAAATTGTTCTATCTAAATCATGAACGTTTAATTTTGACTTTATTGATTTTAATTGTTTTCATACAAGATATCAACAGACCTTTCTAAACGTTTAATTGAAATACCTTTTTTTCTAATAAATAAGGGAAAACTAGATTAATTTAAGGAACAACATCTGTAAAATCTTCCTTAAGATAAATGGAAGTTGTTACCTTTTGTTGCACAAAACTAATACAAAATGTATGACAAGACCCCCAGTGCTGGAAATGTCCTTATAAGACTATTCAGCCTTTGTGAACACACTACAAGTTGCTGGAATATATGCTGATATCCATATTGCAAGAGCATCTAATAAATTGTGTTGTCAGTGTTTAACAATGAACAATATTCAAATGAAATGAACACATGTAAATGAAAATATTATTAAATATAGCTTAAAGGGACGGTCTACTCCAGAATGTTTGTTGTTTAAAAAGATAGATAATCCCTTTATTACCCATTCCCCAGTTTTGCATAACCAACAAAGTTATATTAATTTACTTTTTACTTCTTTGATTACCTTGTATTTTAGCCTCTGCAGACTGCCCCTTATTTCAGTTTTTTTGACAGACTTCCATTTTAGCCAATCAGTGCTCTCTCATAAGTAATTTAAAAGACTAGATTTTCCTCATTTCAATTGAGGGGTCAATTGTACCTTTGTGCTTACTGTGCTGGACATAGGGACCCGGTTTTAGCTCTTCTTCCCCTTAATGCAAGTCAACTAGTGCTTAGTGGGACTTCATATTTAAAAGTATAGACACCATCATATGTCCCTTTACGTGGCATGGGGGTTAAGCTATGGGTTCCATACATCAAGCAGTTAAAGGGACAGTCTACTCCAGAATGTTTATTGTTTAAAAAGATAGATAATCCCTTTATTACCCATTCCCCAGTTTTGCATAACCAACAAAGTTATATTAATATACTTTTTACCTCTGTGATTTCCTTGTATCTTAGCCTCTGCAGACTGAACCCTTATTTCAGTTCTTTTGACAGACTTGCATTTTAGCCAACCAGAGCTCTCTCATAAGTAACTTTATGGGTGTGAGCACAATTTTATCTATATGGCACACATCAACTAGCATCCGCTTGCAGTGAAAAACTGTCAAATGTATTGAGATAAGAGGCGGCCTTCAAGGGCTTAAAAATGAGCATATGAGCCAATCTAGGTTAAGCTTTCAACTAAGAATACCAAGAGAACAAAGCAAATTTGATTATAAAAGGGAATTGGAAAGTTGTTTATAATTGCATGCCCTATCTGAATCATGAACGTTTAATTTTGACTAGACTATCCCTTTAAGCTTCCTGAGGATATGTAGGATTACTTTAAAAGCCGAATTATAGTTACATAGCATGTTTTTGAAATGTTAATTTGTGACCACATCAAACCACCGTTCAGTAAAACAAGCCCAACAATTGGTATTTTTCAAAGAGTATGTAAACATCTATAAGGGAAGTAATTATGAGTGAAGTAAAGAAGCTGTTCTGATGCAAGAATCCAGCTGTTCCTTGGGCAGCACAATCCTAAAGATTCTATGTAAAATGTATATGAAATTTTGTTAAATGTCTGGTTATATTTCAATGATGATCAACTTGTTTTCTGTTTTTTTAGAAAGACGTAAGAGATATCCTTACTCCTGTACATATGGAATCTCATTACTATCTTGGAAAGCACATTGTATATAAAAGAAGTGCAGATGAAATGGAACCACTTCAGCCAATTCTTCAACAGAAAGAAGGGATGGGAAATGTGCTGAGGTCTTCGGTAAGAAAGCATTACATGCTTAGAGTAAAATAAAAGAATGAATACAAGATGTCCACAATCCCATTAGTATCCATAAATCTTTATGTTATGTTAAAGTAAAGTTTGCACACCAACCTTAAAGGGACAGTTTACTCAAAAATGTTCTGCCCTTTAATTTGTTCCCAATGATCCACTTTACCTGCTGGAGTGTATTCAATTGTTTACAAGTAGCTCCTTTACCCTTATATTGGCATTTGAAATAGTTGATTTAGCATGTGGTATCCCCACCTATTCTGAAAGTTTGTGGCCGCAGGTCCAAGCTATAGATAAGCTTTGTAAACACAGCCAGCAGAAGAGATTACACTCCCAGTGGGGTATAGCAGAGATAAGGTAATAAAATGTTGATTTTTTCCATTGTTCTCTCCAAGTACTGGTGATTGTTTTATGGACAGAAATAAGATAAAGAAACATGTATATGTACACAATGTGATAAAGTAATGAGATCTGATTATACCTACAAACTCAACCTATTTTATTAGGTTGTGGCTTCAAATCACAATATCAGGGCTTTAATATACACAAAAAACCTTAAAAAGCAAATTTTCATAAATTGTTTACTCTGCAGTTAGTAAAAAAAGCAATTGTAAACACATTAAACTATTTTTCAGTATAGTGTCCCTTTAAGTAAAGCCTATTGTATGTAAAGGGCAAGTAAATGCTATAAACTGCTACCACACACAATCATGCAGCTTTATTGGTGGACAGTGACACTTCCCACAAGAATTAAAACAAAACTTTATTTATTTTTATCAACTCCGTACAGGAACTTCTGTTTTGCCTAACATAACAAAACTGCAAGACAGTTCAAAATGGCTTCTTTTAGATGCAGCAGTAAAAAAAAATGCTTCAGAGAGGTAAAATAATTTTTATGCGTATGCACAACATTTATTAAGAAATAATTAAGAACTGATTTGTTAAAAAATATGCATACAATATTGATGTTTTAAAAGCATTTACAACTTTTAATTGTTTTAGCAAAACTCTGCCAATGTAGAAAATAGTCCAGGAACACATCCCTTAAAAAGCTTGGTGCCTAGTGAGGCATGATCTAAAGGGATATATGATAGAGACCTTCAGGTATATAAAGGAATAAAATAAGGCTGAAAATAAGCATTTATTCACAAAAAGAGCAACACCAGAACAACTGGTTATGATCTCAAATTGGAGTGTCCCAAATTCACAAGAAAACTGCATTAGATTAGATTAGATTACTTTTATTGTCATTGCACAAAGTATAAAAACAAAGACAACAAAATGTATTTAAGCATCCAACCCAGACATAACAAAAAGTAGTATAAGGTGCGTGAATTAGTGCAACTGGTAAATGACAGAATAAGGATGATTAAAGTATATGCATGCATTGTGAAGTATGTAATATCAATGATTTAAAAACAGAAATATGAATGAGTGGACAGAAGTTTAAGATGTGCAATATAAGTGAAATGTGTGCAAAAACAGTAATGCACACAGCAAAGGTAATTGTCATCATAGCACATCAAAATAATGAACCACAAATCAATTTTAGTATAGGAAAATAATATAAAGTGCATAAGTTAGTGCAATTGAAAATGACAAACTAAGGAAGGACTAAATGTATGTACATACATTATACAGTATGTGATATCAATAATTGAGCATAGTGTTGTAATATAAATAGCAAACAATACATCAGAGGTGTACAATATAAGTGTAATGTGTGCAAAAAGCAGAAGTAGACAATGAAAGTCTTTATGTACTAACAATTAATTGGCAGCAAGGTGCAAATGTGCAAAGGACAAATCAGATAGTGAGCAGCAAATAAGATAAATGGTGCGCGTTAAGAACCTTTTTACATAAAGGGTGGTTGATTCATAGTATAAGGAACTCAAGAATGCCTGAGATATATATTAGGCTGTCCTAAGAAATAATTTAGCATATATTTCAGAAAGAAATATGGGTAGACTTTGTAGGCTCTTTGTTCTTTATCTGCCATCAAAATCAATGGCTGTTTGTATTTGAAACATGCCCCTTTATTTTTCAATTGTAACACACACTGTTGATAAAGTGTGAATGAAACAAATTTAAATTAAGTTATTTGCATTATGCAGCGTTAGCATGTAACAAAAACAATATATTAAATACATAAAAATGAATCTAATGTGCTATTTCAAATGCTGAAATAAAGTAAAATGAGCTATTTGTATACAGTTCAATACATTCCAGCAGGTAAAATAGATAATTGGACAAAAATTAAAGTAGAGCAATGTTTAGGGTAAATTGTCCCTTTAACCCTTCGGGTGCTAGAGTGAGTTGCAACATAGTGCTGGTATCAATTCTTTGTCAGACACAGGGATAAAACTTTGGTCCTAGAGATATTCAATTAATCATATTTTGTCACTAGTCCATACTCTCAAACTGATGATATTGTGTTTTAA